>NW_025336598.1:21895610-21930517 GCF_004798865.1 Varanus komodoensis
CTCTCTCTCTCTCTCTCACACACACACACACACACACACACACACACACAGAGAGAGGGAGGGAGGGAGGGAGGGAGGGAGGGAGGGAGGGAGAAGAGAATAGCTGTCCCAGCATTTAATAGTGTAGACTCTAGAGGAAGTGGAGTAGAAAATTCTTCTGCCCATCAGCTCTTCGACACTGCTTTACCCATCCCCTACAGACACAGCCAGCCCAAGATACTGTTGCTGCCTAAGGCAGAGCAGCCCCATGCCACCAAAAACTCCAAGTGAAGGTGTAGCAGATCAAAAGCTGGGCAAGTTAATTCTGCACCAAACCCAGAAAATTCCACAAGCACCTTTCCCAGTTCCTGGAAGAAAACAAAACTGTTTAAAAGTTCTGAATGCTAAAGTTGCTATAAGCCAACCAGACTGGGTTGGTGATGAATGGGCCATATGTAAACGAACAACAACATATACTTACACATGATCATTTAAAAGAAAATGGAGAGTGGTGCTACAGTTGTTCTCTGTCTGTCTTAACCTTCTGCCTTTCAACATCAGTCCTGCTCTTATCTGCAAGACCAACCTGAGTACATTTCCCAGAATGGAAGATAGCTCAGTGGAGCATCACCTGTCCGGCATGCAGAAGCCCCTAGGTTCAAATCCAGGCATCTCCAGATAGGGTGAAAAAAGCCCTGAGAGATGGTTTGAAAAGGAATGAACAAGAGACAACTGCAGCCTGGGAAGTTCAGCCCCAGAATGCCATGATTCAAGTCAGTAAAACTAGCCTGTGAAGTTTAAATGAGAAGGTACTTGTGTGCCACTTTGAGAGAGAAAACAGAGTGCCTTTAGAATGCAGGTTTGCTTGGGGAATTTTGAACCACCCACCTACTTTTGACATTCTCTCTGTTGTTCTCTTGAAAGAATGAGATGATGAGCATGATTGTATTAAATGACAAGTAAGTACATCTCTCATTGCTACAACACAAAACAGGCTTTCTGCCTTGCAGGAGTGGGAATTAATCCTTATTATTTAAAAAAGCAGAGCTTTGCTGTGTGCTTGGTGTGTTTTTACCTCTCCAGGAAGGCTCAGTGGAGGCTGATGTACACTTAACTTTTAAAAAGCAAAACAAAAACGACTCTGAAAGAAGCCAGCATGGGGAGTTCTGGCCACTCAAAAGATATGGGGCCAAGAACCCCAATCTTCATAAAACAACAGTTATGATTGCTGATTTAAGATTTGCTGAGTTATACAAGTATAATCATTATTAGGATACATTTAAATTTCACAAGCAGCAAAGCAAGCTTACTACTTTCACTTCCAAATAGTCTCTAATATAAATTCTTCAATTAATTTGCATACCAAAGCAACAGAAAATACTTTTTCTAAGTTTAATAATACACAAGGGAAGGTTGCAGGGAGTTCTGCAGCATCTGGGAACAAGAGAAATGATACTTTCTTCAGCATATACAATCTCCCTTGAAAATTGTCCCCGGAATATTATTTATTTATTTATTTATTTCCTATGCTGCCCAATTGCCAAAGCTCTCTGGGTGGTTTACAATAGCACATTAAAAATACAATATAACATTATAGATGTTTTAATTTGTTAGTGTTTTAATAGGTTTTTAATGTATTTTATTATGTTTTAAAATGTTTATTGTATTGTAAGCCACCTAGGAAGGCCTCAGCAGTTATAGGTGACCTATAAATATGTGTATGTATGTATGAATGAATGAAATACACTATATCAAAACATCATAAATATTTCCAATGCAAAATTTTAAAAATCTAATTTAAAACAGATTTTTAAAATGATTACAAAACTTGAAGAAGTTCTTAAAACCTGTATAAAAACTAGCAGGTCCCAGTAGACAAACTGAATTTTCTGCAGTAGAGGACAGTCTTTACCTGACACTGAGAAGATAGTAAAGTTGGTGGCAGGCAGACCTTCTGATCCCCGTTGTTAATCTAGCTCCTGCATTTCGCACAAGCTGCAGCCTCCAAACAGCCTTCTAAGGCAGCCCCACACAGAGTCAATTGCAGTAAACTTGTTTAGAGATTACCAAAGCATAGATCATTGATAGCAGGCTACCTCTGTCCAGATGGGGACATAGGTGAGCTACCAGACGACACTGGTAGAAGACCCTCTGAGTCACTGAAGCCACCTGGGCCTCAAGTGACTAAAAGGGCTCAAGAGGCACCCCCAAACTACAAACCTGCACCTTCAAGGGGGAGTGCAATCCTTCTAGACCAGGCTGAATTCCCTCTATATGGTCAAAAGAACTACCCACTAGCAGCCTTGTTTGGATTGAGCTTCAGTTTGCGAGCCCACAACCAGTCCATTGTACCAGTTCAGCACATCTACAACCTCACCTGCTGAAGAGGAAAAGGAAAAATAGGAGTGCTTGTCCTACTGGGGGACAAGACTGATCCCTGAAGGACTTCATACAGGAGGATCCAAGGGACAGAGCTATCTTCCAAGCACCACCTTCTGGATCCTACAATCTAAGCAGAATCGGAATCACTGCAATGCAGTGCCTCTCACACCGACATCAGACAGTCGCCCCAGAAGTATATCACAGTCACTGGTAACAAAAGCTGCTGAGAAAACCAAAAGAACCAACATGCTCGCACTCCCCCATCTCCCTCCAAGCACACAGGGCAACCAAAGCTGTTACCATACCAAAACCGAGTTGAATGTCAACTGAAACGGACCCAGACAAGCAGTCCTGGATGAGCCTGAGTGCCTGGAGCCAGTTAGCCACCACCTGCTCAAGAACCTTGCCCAGAAAGAGGATGTTTGCCACCAGTATAAAAGTGTTGAGTTTTTCTGGGTCCAGGCAGGGTTTCTTCAGGAGTGGTCTCACCACCACTTGTTTCAGGTGGCCAGAGACCACTCTTTCTCATAAAGAGGCATTAATTGCCTCACTGACCCAGCTGACAGTTCTCTCCATACTGGCTTTTACTAGCCAAGAGGGGCAAGGATCCAGTACAGGACTCACAAGCTTGTCCTTGAGATGTACTAACTGGAACTCATCCAACACAACTAGACCAGACTGTGCTCTAGATATCTCACTGGATTCCACTGCTATAACACTGAAGTCCAAAACCTCATGAATACAAGAAATCTTGTCCTGGAAGTGCCCAGAAAATATATTACAGCAGGTCTTTGAAGTCTCCAAGATGACCTCCAGAGTTTTCCTGCATCTGCACTCAAGCTGTCTCCTGATTTATTTCATCATTCTCAACTCTAAAGTATACCATGGAGTCATAGAAATTCTACTACAAAGAGGACACTCAGGAGTGATCATGTCAGCCACCCAGGTCATCTCTGTATGGCAGAGATTGACCAGGGATTCAGCAGGACCATCAGCCATATCACCAGAAATCCCCGAGCCCTCTGGAAACCATCTGGATTCATCAGTTCCTGGCGAATGACCATCTTAATGGGTCCCCCATCCCTGCAGAAGAGAAAAGTCAGCATAATGCAATGATCTGACAACTAGAAGGGGACCAATTCAAAATCTCCTACCTTCACATGGTAAAGAAGGGTAAACAAGAGGGGAAAAAATTCTCCCACAGGTACCACTGAACAGTCAGAACCCAGGAGTATAGATCTGAGGACATGGGAAATAGCTTTGGGACTGGGGTCCAATGGGGCCAACCAAAGCAACACTCTGGAAGCAAGTGCCCAATCTAAAAAGGCAAGAAAACCCCAGGAGATCAACCAGACTTCTTGGATTCAAGGAAACTGTCAGGTTCCTCCCAACTCTTCTTACAACAGGAATTTACAAGTAAGCAATTCCTATTTTCTCTAACAGAGGCAGGAGGCATTCAGCCCATGACTCTCTAACTCTATGAAAATTCACTTGGTCCTTCTAGAGAACCAGTTTAGGTGAGCCATGATAATGTGGTCACCCCTCCTCCACTACTCTTTCAATTACTTTTCCTTTGTCTTGTTAGAGGTGTTTTCCATTAAAAAAATAAATCTACATTGTGACAGAAGTTCAGCCACAATGGTGTTTCTTTACTCATCATTCAGGTGTTCTTTGGAGCTGTTTCTGACTTTCCTCTATCCCTGCCTGGATGGTCCTAAGTTCATCATCAAAAATACCCAATTTTTTGGTCCTGTTGCCTTGTTGCATGAGAAGAGCACTTCCAAGGATGGGGAATACCCCACCCCTCCATCTGAGGATGCACATGTGGTATTGCTGCTACAGCCCTTATGTGGAACCAGAGCTCAGTGGCAAAGAGCACATAATTTACCTTAAGGAAAGAATTTTGTTTCCTGAATGCAAACAGATGCGGTTTTTTTTTGAGGAACACTTGCAAATTCCTAAATTTGCACTCACATTTGAAATTGTATATTTAAAAAAGTGCTTGACTTTTCAAAAAAGACACATTTGCATGCTTTAGTCAATAGGAGGGAAGCATACACTTGCACAGAAAAAATATGCACATTTTTCTGTTTGAAATGCATATTTTCCCTGTTCAAATGAGACGAAGAGGAGGTTAAAAGTTTTGAAAAATGGGCAAAGCCAGGATGAGCTTTGAAGTGATATTCAGAGAAGTTATGTAGTCTCAAAACTCACTGGTTCTCCCATTTTTAAGCCAAGAACTACACTGCAGCAGAAAATGTCGAAGTTAATGGGTGTGGGTGGTTGCTTACCAATCCACACATTTCTCCAGATATGATTCAGGCCAGTTCCTGTTTGAAGTTGCAAAGATGAAATGCCTCAAGCATGGCTACTTCCTTGGTCAGACCAGAAGCCCACTTTCAGTTTCGAGGAGCAGGCACCTTTGGGCACTCTCAGGAAAGGCAATGTAAAGTGAGAGCCATCCCTAGCTGCTTGTTCTCTGCGTATGGTAATCCAAGAATGCTGCCCCTATACTGTCAACAGATAGTTAATGGATAGGCAAGAAGTTGAACAGACTAGCAATCGGGGATACACTATCCACTGAAAGCAATTTAGTCTGCATCTGAGACTTATTACTCAGATTGAGGAGTAAGACTACAGACAGCAACTTTAGAGGGCCAGATGGAAGTCTGTTTGCTCCTTGTGTTGCTAAAGCTCTGCCTGGTTCCTGCCAGCATCTGCAACTGCAGCACTCCCACACAACATAGACAGGACCTCTCACTGAAAGCTACCATCACAGTGCAAAAAGAAGCACGCTGCTTCCCACTCCCAGCATCCAACGCTTACATTTACCTGTTTAAACCATTTAGCAGCCATGGCTCTCAGCCATTAAGTCACTTAGCTCTTAATCCTAACAGAAGCATGAGTCATTCACACCTCTGCTTGTAATCTATGAACCTGAACCTGGGTTGGCTCCAGGTTATTGGGTAGGGCACCCTAGATGGAACCCTCCCTCAATGAATCAATCTTCTCACCACCATGGTCACCGGCTGCTAATGGTCCTCATCCTCTTTCTTATCACTATACCACTTCTCTGCTGGCAAAGAGGTACCGAGCAAATAGGCGGTGGCACCTCCTCCTCATTACGTTACATTTCTACACTGCCTGTAGCCAAAGCTCTCTGGGCAGTTCACAACATTTGAAGTCACCCATCCAGGTTGCAACCAGGCCCAAGCCTGCTTTGCTTCCAAGATTAGGCAGGATCAGGCATTTCAGGCTATAGGGTCTAGGCCTGAGCTAGAGGCAGATGAACAAGCAAACTGGAAGGCTGAACAGGAAGAGCAAGTCTGTGGGCTCCCGTTGAGGTATGGGCCCTTGGAAGGCAGCCCACCACATAGACACCAGCCCTGAAGCAAACACTGCCCATGTAACCGACTGAGCACAGTGACTGCTGATTGGGCAACAGAGAAGGGTTCTTCCTCCACAGCCACCACACATTCACTGGTTCATCTGCAGAGGGCCTACACGTATACAAGTTTCAGGAGCAGCAGAGAATGTATGGAGGGGATGGGTTGGGTCCTGCTAACCCGACCCTATTTCCCCTGTCCATCATGTGTTCATTGTGCCCAGATGGTCAGCAAAACTGACTGGCCACTTACGATAGATATCAGCATATAAGGTGACCCATGTATAAGACAAGGGCAATATTTTGGTATGTTTTTGGATTGGATTTGGATTTATATGCTGCCTTTTTCCTACAAAGGGCTCAAGGCAGCTTACATCATTCTCCTCCTGCATCTTATCCCCACAACAACATCCCTGTGAGGTAGGTTGGGCTGAGAGTCTGTGACTGGCCCAAAGTCACCCAGTTGGCTCCATGGCTGAGCGGGGACTAGAACCCAGGTCGTCTGAGTCCCAGTCCCATGCTCTTAACCATGCTCTCCAGTTTTTCTGGTGTTTGTCATATGCTGGGTGTAGAAGATGAGCCCCAATTTTTGCTTTGCCATTTTTGGTTTCAAGGGTCATCTTATATGCCAATATAAATACGGCATATATTTCATTAAATAGGATTTTACACTTTGTTTCCCTTTCACTTAGTGTCCTGGTATGTTACATCAATTAACAAAGAGGTTCTCAAATGTGATTCTTCACAACCCACCCTAGGCCTGATCATCATTTATGGAAAAAATATGACAAATGAATAATTGATAACTGAAGTCAGTGAAGCAAACTCTACTGAGTTAGAAGAATTAATATCAAAGTTGTACAGCCTAATCTGCATCTGCCCAGTATGCTAATAAGCCTATGTGTGATGGTATAATCTTCCCGTCTCATTAGAAAACAACATTCAGGGTCTTCCAATCATGAGCAAATGTCACACAAATGACTTTGGTGCTCACAGTAGAGTAAAAGAAAAAGAAAAATGATTATCAACCACACCAAGCAACCAACCCAAGCAGTAGTGTTCCCATTTCCAAAATCTGGGTTTTCAGTAACTGCTAACTACCTGAATTCATGGTATGAATCTCCAGATCTGTGAGAACAAATAATTAATCTCCTTATCCAAATATTTTGAATGTTGCCACAGGTATTTTAGGTAATTAAATCTTTAAAAATTCATGCATGCAGTCAAGAGATTCCCAATTCATAATTCTCTTCAGGGATATATGTACAGTTTTCTAAGACCTAAACAGAATATTCACCAGAATATTCTGGAATATCTTACTCATGGCTTGCTCTCAGGTGACATTGTCAATGACACTCATTCTTAAAGGAACTGTTATAAATGCAGTTTAATACTGAACACTGGGCATTAAGTACCGTTACACTCTACTGAGGGAAACAGTAAAATTTTGGATGTTTGCAAAGCATGCATACATCGAAAGTGCAAAGTCACTTGCTCAAAGTCGCCCAGTGAGCTTCATGACCAAATGGGTACTAGAACCTAGACCTCCCAGATCCCCAGTTCAATGCTCTAATCACCACACCACACTGATATCACATCATATATGCTGAGTATTTTTAGACCAGTCCTCCCCAGCCTCCATATGCGCTGGGCTACAACTTACAGCATGCCCCAGCCAGCCATACTGGGAATTGGAATCCAACAAATCTGGATGGCACAAGGTTAGCAAAGTTACCCTAGACACTAGAGGGGAAAAGAGCAAAATGAGACACGGACATGCTAGTCTTGTAGCAACTTTGTGTATGCTCTTATAGAATATTTCGATAACTATATGAAACATTCAGTACTTATATGTGAGATGGTAACTTTTATTAGGTAGGAATGGTAACTTTTACTTTATTTTATTCTGGCCAAACTGTGATTCTGTACTCATTTGAAACAATACTATGACCAATAATTCCCCAACACAAATGAACTATTGACTAAATAAGTCTCTGCAGTAGCAGGCAGTAACTTCATCTCCATAGATGAGTATCAGAAGCCTTCATTCTGCTTTCTTTATGAGGAAAGTAGAGCCACCCAGAGGTGCTGTGGTGCAATTGGGTGGCATGCAAATGTTTTAGATATATAAATAATAATTAATAATCAACAGAGTTCTAAGTAGCAATTAACACCTGCCAGATTATGAAGCAGATTGCACAAAGCAGAGGAGCAGTGCTCTTTAGCTATTATCCACAGTATATATCAGATCCCAACACAAAATTTGAGTTGCATGGACACTGTAAATGTGAGTGCCCAAATGAAGTTAATGACCATGAATTTTAAGGACTTCAGCTAAATGTGACCTCCCAATTTCAATAACCAGATGATATGGCTCAGATGACATTTATTTTTACATAGCAAAAGCCAATGATGCACAAAACCCAGGGCAATACGCTGATATCCTTGTCTGATCAAACATTTAATTGGGCAGTGGTCTCTGTCATTTCAGACATGGAAAGTATTACTACAATAATTATTCATATGGGCTCGTAAACCCAATCTCATTTATCCTCCCAACAAGCCAATCAGATTCAACTTCATTTTTACTCATTTATGTAAATGAAAAGGAATACCCTATCCAACCAGGCTAACATGAGTTCTCTAGGTGGGCAGCGGGAATGGAATGGAAAACAGAACCGCCAAAATCTTACTTCCCTTATACAAATCTTTGGTGCAACCACACTTGGAACATGGTTTGTCTGGTTGCCTTACCTGAAAGGGTGCATTATTGAGTTGGAAAAAGTACAGAGAAGTGCAACAAAAATAATCAGGAGACAGGAACAGCTCCCCTATAAGGAGCAGCTATGACAATGGAGTCTGTTCAGCTTAGAAAAAAAGGCAAGGAAGGAGAGGCACAATAGAGGCATTTAAAATAATGCACAGTGTAGAGAAAGTGGGGAGGGAGTACAGATACTTCCTTTTAGATGTCCTAAACCGCTTCCCTAGGTAGCCTCATGGGATTACTCATGAAGCTAACTTGTGGGGGGGGGGGTAGTGTGGTTAGGACATATAAAAGGAAGTACCTGTACTTCTCCATACATCATATAGTTAAACTATGGAATTTGCTGCCATGGAAAGAGGTGATGGCCACCAATCTGGATGACTTTAAAATGGGGTTGGACAGATTCATAAAGCAGACTAACAGTGGCTGCTGCTGCTACTACTACTGCTCTGTCTTTCTTTACCAGAAGTGGCATAGCTGCATACACCACTTGCTGAAGAGCTTGGACAGGTCTTGTACCCATCCTGCTCGAGGGATCCTGTAAGCAGCTGGTTTGTCATCATGTGTATGGAGTGCTGGACTGATCCAGAGTGGCTTTTCATACATTGTTATGAAAATGTTTTTACAGGAGTCAGAAAACAGCAGGGAGGAAGAACTGATTGAATGCATAATTAAACCAGAATAAAATCATTAGCAATCCTCAGGAAGTTTTAAAAAGTTCTAGATAAAATAACATTCTATTTAGCAGCCTGATGAAACACAGGCTGATGATCAAACAGGTACTCCCAAACAGTTCTATTAAAACCAAGCAAACAAGCAAGCAAAATGCCTTCACCAAAAATCTCTCTTCACATTTTGCAGATGTTTTTCAGATATATGGCCTATGAGTGCTCCTAGCATGTTGTGAGTTGCAGGACTTTTTCCAGTGGAAAGATGCATAGGATTGTGCCCTTAATCTGCCACCCCTACAGGGCTGGTCATTTGAGTCTAAATTTAGCTGTGACAAAAGAACCACATCAAGGGAATCAATCCTACCTTCAGATTCCTCTCATCTTATGCCACAGAAAACATCAACTCAACATTATAACTTACCATGTGCACAGAATCAGATATCAACCTATCACTTATTATTCAAACTGACCTTTTCTGAATTAATGTGTCTTTAACTTTAAACAACCACAATCTTGCCTTCATCTTCTCCATATGGATAATGTTGTTCAGCATATTTCTGTGCCCTTCACAGTTTCTAAGCTGCTATGTGAGGGGATTTCTCTGAGAAGTGGGTCATAAATCCATTAGATATCAACTGAGAAGGCCACATGATTATCATGTCTTTTGCTGCCTCTTCCTGAAGCCATGGCAGTAGGACATACTGGAGTGCCACCTAAATGTCTTCCTCCTGTGTTCATACTTTACTTTGATATATTTTGGATCACACCACTGGCTTGGTGCTTCCACGAAACAAACCAATTGCACACTGAATTTTTTTCAACCTGTCTGCTCCTATTCACTCACTAGTACTCTATATAATTGGAACCGAAACCCATAATTCAGTATATATTTTTGCAAGCTATATAACACTTTTACTGGCTCCTTTTTATAACTTGATGAGGTTATACTATCCAGGCACCCATCCCAGGATAACTCAGCTAGTTAATACAATGTCTAAAATTACATTAAAAACCCCAATGTGGATTTGCTTTTATATATAAAGGATAAAGCCACGATTCTTCCTTTTTAATATTGATTCAAATTGCCTACATTACTTGTGCTACAATTTGGGGCATTTCATGAAAGTAAAACCATACTGAACATCCTTCTATAGCTAATTTTATGGATTGCCTTTCCTGCAAGAGTTCTTACTTGTCATGCTCAAGAATTATTATTCTGCTCCATAGGAGTATAATTACAATCCTTCTCTAAACAAAATTAATATCCCTAAGGTCTGTTAGAAAAGCAAAAGTAGTTGTAATGTTCACTTTCCAAAGCTGAAGATAACAACCAACAAATCCAGACTAAAGCTGTCTCTGCTTCTTGCCTAGAGTGAAACTTCAACCTTGATTTGGAAGTTCTTCCTCTAAAGAAATATCTGAGTACCTCTAAGGAAAGCAACAACAAAAGGGCTTTGATGAAAAAAGCAAAAATTGCTGCATGTCTACAACTCACAGATAGCATTAAAATACATAGTTGGTCAAGATACCTTGTTAGGCGTTATGTTGAAGAAATTCCCCAGAAAGTCAATAGTTATTCCTAACGCTCCCACTGAACTTCATCTTAAGTGAACCAACAAGGCCAGTGTGAAGATTCCTTCTCAGGAGGAATACCCAAGGAATTTTATGGAAAGCAGAAATGTTTTAAGAACATAGGAAGAGCCATGATGGCTCAGTTCCCATGGCCCATCATCCAGATCATGCAGAGCCCAACTGCTTTAAGCAGGACATGAGAGCACATGTTCCATGGCAACTCTGATATTGGATGTAGCATACAGCCATCAGGACTAGCAGTCATTTATAGCCTTCTCCTCCATGAATTTGAAGGAGGTCCTCTTTTAAAACTGTTAACAGTTCTCTTTTAAAACTGTTCAGAATAGTGGCCACTGCTTCATCCCATGGAAGTGAACTCCAGAATTTATCTATGAGCTAGGTGTAGAAGAAATCTTCATTTGAAGCTCCAGATTTCTGGGAGGCCGTCTGCCCTACCACCCGGCTATCCATGGGCACTTGTTGAAATAAAGGTACAGATGCCCTGATGAACTCTGGTATACCTGAACTAGCTGGCTTTTTGCATATGAACTTCATTTCCTGCCCGTCCTCCATCTTTCCACCTGAGTTTTTTTTCCTGAAATCTAATCTTCTCTCCCCTGGCTATGATGAGGAAGATTAATTTCAAGTCATTTCTACACTGCCCCACAGCCAAAACCCTCTGGGCAGTTCACACGATCATTTTTTTTACAAATAGGGGCATCCTTAGGAAACAGGATCCTTTGTAGACAGACAGACAGGTAGGGAGGGAGGCAGACAGGTGGGTGCGCACATACACACACAGAGAGAAGGGGGGGGACTTTAGTACATGTGTAAATCAGTATGTGTAACTCTGTGCATTTCCTTTTCCTTTATTTTGTCCAGTGGCTTTGAGTCCTGGATGTTTCTGGCACTGCCCTAGTTGTGTGAAGAAGTACTTCCTTTAATTTATTTATTTATTTATTTAAAACTTTTGTATGCCATCCCTTATGCCTTGACATCTCAGGACACCTCACAATCCATAAATTGAAATAGAATAATACAATTTGTTCCCATCTCCCACCAATCCACTTCATGGGATGACACCAAGTTCAATTTCTGAGGGTAAAAATGTTTCCTTGTCCACTTTTTCTTAGCCAGCACACCTTCCCATTGCCACCTCTAGTCTGAGATAAGAAAAAGCAGTAGAGGAATAGCCTCTGAGGGGGGTCTTCTGCAGGGATTTGGGCTTTGAACCTAAGCCCTTCCCTCTGGAAAGCCCCAGATTAGGTCTGCACTGGAGGTCCTGCACCCTGTTACAGAATGCAGAGGTGTGGGCTGGTTCTTGTGTGTGTGGAGATGCTCCAATGTTTGGCTCACCTGGTGCAAACAGGTGGGAACCAGAGTGTTTGCTTGCTCCTCTCATTCACAGCTACCCAGAGTTTGTTTAAATTCTAGGTAGTTGTGGTGTGTGACTGACTCACAATCGTTTTGTGGAAAGGGAGGAAGATCCGTGCCACCTTTAGGTATTTTAAAAACAAATTCCATTCAAAGTTTTCTTCCATTTACACTAGGAAATTAATATCTGTTGCCCATTTTTACCTTCCTTTTTAAAAAACCAGACCGTCAGACTTGTGGTAGTTTGATGGATACAGCAGGTGCCATGGAGATCAAGTCTCTTCTGAATTGCTGCAGCTGTGAAGTACATCTCCAAATGACATTAAACATTTTCTTCTCCACATGATAAGCTCAGTATAATTAACTAAATTCCCAGCAAGCTCTTCACTTGAAAGAATGGTTCTTGTGTTTCCAGTGAAATTATTTCCAGCATATCAAAAATGTTCACAGAATGCAAACTGTCCTGTCAGAAGCAACTCTTCAAATTGTGATTATCAGAAGCAATTTTTCAAAATGCAAAACTTACTAGAGAGGTGAGTTACCTCTGCTAAAAAGAAAACAATAGCTATCATGCAATTATTACTCTTCATTTACTTCGTAGAAAATATGGGAAAGTTACCAGCAAAGCAAATAATTAGTTTAGACTAGATAGGAAACATTTTATGAAGAATGGTCCCAGATAATCAGAAGACAGATTGATTATATTATGTTGGAACAGCTTCTATCTATTTGATTTATAGCCTACCTTTTTTCTTACCAAAAAAATCTCATTTTCCTCCTCCTGATCTCAATCCTATCCCCACAACAATAACCCTGTGAGGTAGGTTGGACTGAAAGTCTGTGACTGGCCCAAAATTACTCTGTTGGCTCCATGGCCAAGCAGGGACTAGAATCCAGATCCCCTGACTCCCATTCCTGTGCTCTTAACCACTACACCACACTGGCTCTCATGAAGTTTAGGAGATTGCAAACTTTGATTTACACCTAATTTTCAGGAAGAATGGGAAGAAAATCTGTTTCTAAAAGCTAAACTTTTGTCTGCAAAATCCATATTTGTCTATAAAGTGCCCTGACCAGAACCAGTTCCCTTCCCATTTCCAAACATGTACATATGCTACACAAGGACCAGCATCACTAGTTCTATAGTAAAAAGCTATTTTGGCTTCCTTCAATATTCTTCATCAAGAGAGCACCCAGAATTGCTTTGAATTTCAGGTGGCATTTCTGTGATGGTAGCAATAGTATGTTGATCCAAGAGTGCGTCTAGATATACACATGGATTTAAGCGCTAGCACCAGGGCGCCTCCCTCCTACTATCACCACATCCCTTCATGACATGGTGCAAAATATTCTAAAATGATTTTGAATTTGAGAGACATTGCATAATAAGGGGACAGAAAGAGTTCAGTATGTGATCTCTGACTGGAGTCATTACCCCAAATTTCTAATCATTCCCTGTAATCAGCAGTATGCATTTTGATTCCCAGCACCTACCAGCCCTACAGATTAGAGTGTTTTAAACAGTTATTCCCCCTGCCCAGGAAACTATATTGATTTGAAGATGACTAGAGACCTCTTGGACGATGCTTCATGCTGAGATCCAGGATGGATAATCAGCTGGATCATGCTAGTGCAGCCTTGCTCAAGTGGACTTTCCAGACTGCAAATAGTGAGAAAAGGTCACAGATGGTTTGAACACTCACTCATTTTGTTTAAAATAAATCTCTGTGCATATGGAAACCAGTATGGTAGGGGAATGGGTTCTGAACGACTATCAGAATCACTACGTTCTATCACAGACAAATTTCAAAGGAAAGTGTGTTGCTATATTATATAGCTTTTAATAGGAAAAATGAATCAAAACAATCATATTTAAAGTAGCATTAAGGACATGTACAGTTACTTGAAAATAAACTCAGAACTCACTGATATTTAATTCAAGTAAACTTGCACAAGACTGAACAGACATCATGCCAAACCAGGGCTTGCATTATCCATAGTTACTAGTTAAGGAGAATTAATACAAATAATCAGGATAGAAACTTACTGGTGTTTATTGTCTGCAGTAAAATGACAATATTTTTGCCTTTTTGGGTAGTTTTTTGGTAAATCATGTTTAGCACAAATCATCATTTGACAACCCATTTCAAACCCTTTTTTTCTGATTCTGGCTTGCTAACTGGCTGACAGTAAGTCATAATTTTTAATACAGACATTGCAGTAAACCATAGTCAGGCATAAAGCCTTAGCTGAGCCTCTGAAGTAAGAAACATTAAATTTCTTTCTACATATGACTGAGCCAGTCTACTGGTTTCTGTTTCCTTTTGTTGCTTTTACAAGTACAATTTTAGGATGGAACATAGATACATCAGTTAAAAATAAGAAACAGCCAAAGCTCTTTTCCACCAAATCACTGATAAAAATTACTGTAAATATATATATAAGCAAATATGTATTTAATATGTAATCGGTAAAAGTAGATGCCATATTAAATAATTAGTATGTTAACTAATTATACCTATTAGCCTATTATCAAGGCTTGTGTGTAACATAGGAAGTACAAAGCTCTATAAATGATGGTGAAACAAAATGGACCTTGGTAAACTCATATGAATAGGATATATGGCAGGGGCTGGCAATTCAGCTCTTGTGAGTGCACCTGGGCTGCCAAGACTTTCCAAACAGCAAGCCATCAAACCCATTGACCCCCTCCTTGCAAGACAAATTCTCTTCCTCCTCCCTCCTCCTTTTTCTCTGGTTATGCCAATTGCCTTTTGCTTTCTGAGCTATGCCCCCCACCTGCTTGCAAGAGCAGGGTGAGGGGTAGGAAGGAATCTCCAGCAAGAGCTAGGAGAAGGTGACTGCAGTAATGGGGAAGAAGAAAATCTTAGGCTGAGGAAGAGTCCAGTTATGATGGCTGCAGGAGGAACAAAGGAAGAAAAGGAAATCACAAGTAGGCGAAGGAAGGAGGAATGCAATGAGCTTCCATGTTTATTACAATTTTGGGGGGATGAATCTCATAGACAGTATAATATGGACTCTACCTGGGTATTATGGGGCCCAAATATTTTTCTCATTGCCCCAAAGCTTTAGAACTGCCTCAATTGGCATTATTGCATTATTGGTAAATTATTGCATTATTTATCTTAATGCAAGTGTGCTGTTTCCCACTGAACCCAGTAGTCTTGCATTTACTAGAAAACCTTTGGATTCACTTCAGCAGACTTACAGGGACTGTGACATGAAGACAACAGCCTTTGAAATTGCCACCCTCCTTCTGCACACAGCTCATTCTTTTCATTAAGCCCAGAGTCCAAAATTGCCTAACAGCACCACTGTTGCACAGCTTTCTGGGAGTGTGCCTGACACTGCAGGGACCTGCCCATCCAATTGCTAGTGAGCAATCACACTGGTGCACTGAGCGCTGTAGGCAAGGAGGCCCTGACAAGAGGAAGAGCAGGCGCATTGGCTGCTGACATATCAAATGGACTGCTGGAGGGCTTCCTTATCTATTACTTTCTCCAAACTGACCCAAGCCTCTTACCTTGGGGGAAAACAGAAGTAGGTTTGTTTGCAAAGAAGTCTGAAGGAGCAGCAAGGTCTGCCTCTGAGGCAAGGTAGTATACAAGTGTAGCTTGCTGCAGAGTGTTCTTGGCTCTGCCATCTAGCAACTGCTTTTGGGGTAAGGCCAGATTCAGGTGAATGCATGATATCATATGTTTACTCAAGGCTACAGAAAGGTAAATAGATGTGATGGAGGAAAGGATCTTCTTGCTTGTTTGTTTTATCTTAAAGATCTATGGTGGTATAATATGTTTTCATGAACTAGAGGTTACTATAAAGGAAGTTTTGGAAATATGTTACTTTTCACGTACCAAAAGAAAAATGCCACTTGCTGAAATAAGTTGCGGCATCCCTGATGCTCTCTTTTACCTGGCTTTTTACCCATGTGAGCCTCCCCTTCAGTTGATTCCCTTGAATCTTTCCATCTAAGGCTTCCTTCTGAAATCATCTTTTCTCTTCTCCCTTCAATAACCTTTCCACCCCAAATATGGGTACACTTAGGAGACAGGGTCTTTAAAGACATCAACATTTCCAAGCCTGAGGCAGCTACCTCAGATAGCTGATTTGGGATGTCAGGAAGAAGCAGCACATTATTTAATGCATGTATTACTATTACATTTTCAATGTCAAGGAAACGGGAAAGGTGCTTTCTGCATCACCAGTAAAACCTGCTAGATATGGAAATAAAGAGAACTGAGGGAAGGAAAACTGTGGTGGCACCTAGGACACCTGATCAAAATTACACATGTGCACACGAGCCCACAAAGATTGATTACCATGATATACATTAGTAGGCAAATTTGCAATTTTTAGGGAAATTCTTCACTTCCCAACACTTAATTGGGAACAATAGAGATCACATGAACAGAAAAGATTTCTCCCAACTTTTCTACAAGAAAAGCACTGTCTACTTAGGTGAAAAAGATGAGAATGCACCTGGGAAATTAAGCGATGCTGAACTTCCACATGCTTTAAAATGCCTAGAGGAACCTCCAAAAGGGACCAGCAACTCTAGTTACTGTGCGTCAAAGATCTCAATGGGACCAGAGTGTGACTTACTTAACCTAAAGGGAATACATGAGATTATACCATCTTTTCCCTGCACCAGGAGTCAATGTAAACTTTCTCAACAAAAAAAATCAAACACCATCGAGCATTCAGGATTATTTGAAGTAGTATTCAGTCCAAACAATACAGACAGAAGTTGCCCATCAATTCAAATCTTGCCTAGTAAATCAGAATGAACATAGGTAAACAATTCTTTGCAATCTATCAGGCACTCTAAGCAATAAAATCCATAAAGACACACAATACAGAGAACTGCTGTTATAAATTCTTCATTTCAAGAAGATACTTGTGCAGACACCAACTACTTGTTCCAACCTCCTCCTTCGAACCAAAGCCACATTGTTCCAGTACTAGTGTTAGTTTGGCACACCCCTGCAACGCACAGCCTGCAATTTCCCCCACCCTCCACAGCAATCCCTTGAATACTGGAGCATGAAAACAGATGAGGCATTGCCCCAGTAACATTCTGACTACTGAGAGAAAAAATAAGACAACTCATTCAGCAAGAGAACAGCTCCGTTACAAAATGCCAATAGGAGCAAGGGACAGACTTAGTATGGAGAGATAGCCGTTCCCCTGGAGATGAAGCAAAAAGTAATTTTTCTTTCCCTTCTTTGGTCATCAAATAGCACTATAATATTTGTAACAGTGTAGTCTGGTTATATAATAATTCACCAGTATCATTTGTGTAATCTATATTCTTTTGCATTTATGTCCTGCTCTAATAATACTTCCAGGTACACTGCAATTAATTATCTCAAATCAAAAGAGTTGCTTAAAGGTAGGTGTAATACACTATAATAAACATGTTGTAGTCTATAGGACACAGGCAATGAACATAAGGTTCTTCAGTGTGAACATGTATACATGTGTATATGACCAATTCTTTCCCCTTCTCTCCCACCCATGCCCACACCATGTGAATACCATGCCAAGCATTGCATATAATTGTCAGATATGAAACATCCTTTGCCTGGCTTGTCTTACCATTCACATCCCAAGGTGCAGGGGCCAGGGGGAGGAGGCACTCTGTCAGAGCAGAGTGTGTGTTCTCTGTAGTGGGGAAGTACATTGGATTAGAAGTCCAAAGCCCAAGCAGAAGTAGGTCATTCTGCTC
Source organism: Varanus komodoensis (assembly GCF_004798865.1). NCBI lineage: Eukaryota > Metazoa > Chordata > Lepidosauria > Squamata > Varanidae > Varanus > Varanus komodoensis. The sequence continues at coordinate 21,913,487 of NW_025336598.1, forward strand.
CAGGTGTATTGAATCTGAAAGTAAAACAGACTTACCGCAGAGCCAACAGGAATGAAGCCTCTTCAGAACTAGGCCTCGTTACCAACTCATCAGCAGACTTATGTCACCCAATAGCATGGGGGGGGGGTGTTTTGCTAAAAGCTGTGGAATGAGGGAAGAAGGAAGGTGTACAACTGAATAAACGATGAGTCCACCTTCTAATCCTAGGGCATGTTTTACCGGGAATGATGCTTTGGGAAAGGGCAAAGAAGAGGCCATGATATGGCCATTCTTCCAATGCCGCCAGATTTCCATATTTTTAAAATAGCCTTAAACTGATTTTCAAGCATAATTGCTCTCTAGCCTCAGCACCTACCCTTCTACAACTTTGCCACTTTCTTTCCTGGGAACCCATCTATGCATCTATACCCATCAATTTCATACAAATTGACCAAAACCCATGGGAAAGAGGGAGGAGGAATTGTATCACTCCCTGTGGCAAATTGGAGAACTCCCTTTTCACATGAACTGTTGCACTTACTCTTCTGAAACTTTTCAGGTTTCCTATTTAGGCACACTGTTTTCAGAACAATGCTCCACAAAGAATATAGGAAGGTCAGTGCATCTTATTCTGAAGACATTCAAAATGTCAAGGCTGCTCTTCCACAACACCTTTGTGGATATCTTTATTAAATCCAATAGGTTTAATCCTCTCAAAAGATGCAACACTTCCTGAAATTTTAATCCAATCTTATCAAGAAATAAAAGCATTATATGCAGTACTGCAAAAAACAAACAAACAAACAAACAAATCTAAATGGGAAGGCACATACCACGAAACTTTTGTCACCTATGTTTCTAACACTGGGCCCCTAAATAGTTACTATGCTTGCAATCTGTTTTTTTTTAATTTCTCATAGTGGTCAGTAGGAGGCATGAAGCCTCATTTTTCTGAAACTCAACTTGGTAGTTTGAGTCAAAACAAACTAGGTAGTTTGAGTCAATCCCAAGTCAAAACAAACTGACTCAGCTGGTCTGAGCAGATGGAGGCAATTTTCCAAAGATCTACATTGGAGTCTGATTCATGATTCAGAGTAGGAGGGGTCTGTACATACCTTTATTCTGCCACCATGCAAGCAGGACATTTCAGCTATGTGTCTTGTGCAAGTATAAATTAAATGGCCTGTGTACACCTGTGTTTATCTACATTATACCAATCACTCTGTCAAAGAAACTGCGTCTTCCCAGGACGGAAACAAAGTGCCCCTCTTTCCTGAGATAAACATATATATGTTTACAGGCATTCTGTTATAATATTTATGATCTACAATAAGCTTTAAGGACAAAATAATTACTCTAGCATTGTTGTGAATAAATTTTATTGTTATAGCTTTAAAGCACAAACCATCAAAAATTCTAGTAGTGGTTGAAAATCATAATACTGTTGAGTATAAAGTTTGCTGCTATGTTCACTGTAAAACACAAAGACAATAAATTAAAAATGCAATAGTATTATTGGGACTAAATGTTAATGTTATGGCTAAAACACAAATATAATTCCATTACTAGTTAAAAAGATTACTACAGGCCTGCCGAAGGATCACAGATGGCTACTCCATGGCAAGTGGATATGGATACTGAGACAACACAATTGTTTTAAAACCCGTATGACCCAGCTAGACTAATTCTGCATTCACTTGTTGGGAACCATTGCTCTAGGATTGTGTTGGGACTGGGGTACCAAGACAATGTTTTTATGATGCCAAATAAGATACATGTTTGGTATCTGATTTTACAAGAACTTAACAAATGTGACTGTAGTTTAATTGATTCAGTTCTTGAATTCAATTAACTGTACTTATACATACCAAACTTTCCTCTGACAAGCAGACAGCAAGATTTTGTGCAGCTAACAAAAGTCAGAGCAATATTGTATGGACTGTTTAAGCTTTCACATCATTTCCTATCATTCTTTCCAGGGAGGCTGGGCTGGACACTTTGCATGTCAAAGCAGCTAAAGGGCTGTAAGTCGTCCATTTCTGTCCTCTGTGGAAAGAATGATGGGAAATGACGTGCATTTTAATGAACATAAAAGGTGGGGTTTAGGAGTTTATTATTTGAGGCAGCTGTTGGGAATTGAAAAACTCAGTCAGTCATGCATGGATGTTGGGGCAAAATGCTGAAAACTATAACGTCCATCTAGAATTTGTAGAGGCTTTGGTTAACAACACTTTTCTGTAGACTTTTAAATCATTTATTTCCATTGCAATCCTTTTCATTCTTCATTACCATACTTACATACATGCTATCCAAAATTGCATTAAGCGATATGGTCAAAATCAGCCACTTTATTTCATGGAAGGCAACTATTAATAGAACATAGTAGCATTATGTTTCCTGTTTCCCAGAGTAAGGTGGGTTCATTTAAAGATCTGTGTGTGCTTGTTCCTGTGTGTGACCACACACTGTATGTATTTAGCATGTCTATTACAGAAGCGAAGTATGGTAAAAAAAAATCTATTTCTACTACTTGTTCTGGAAGAAACCAAGGATGTGGCTTCATGACTGATCTTACTGAAGAGAATACCATAGGGCAGCCTTCCCTGCCAGATGTTTTGGATTAAAACTCCCCAAATTCCTATGCGGATGGGATTGACGGGAACTGAAGGGCACCAACCTGCTGGGAAAACATCTGGAGGGCCCAAGGTTGGGGAAGGTTGCCTTCAGCACAAATCCATAGGCTTTCTGGTTATGTGGTGCCTCATTATGCCACATGTAAATTAATTACTGAAGAAACAGAGCCAGACAGAAAGAATATGTCATGCTTAAGTCTCTTTTAATATCCTGGAGTTGTTCTTTTTTGTGCAATATACTGCACAGGTGTTTGCAAATAACTACCAGCCACACACCAACCAAGTTTTAGCAAATAAAGAACACCATTTAGAATTAAGGATGCTTGTGAGTCATGTAATCCTTCCTTCCTGTCATGTTTAAATGTGCCACTCCTATATAAAGAAAACGTAGATTATTTTAAAACTGAGCTTTTCTCAGAAAGTATGTGGATAAATTAAGATTGAGAAATATGTCAAAATCCTCCTCGCAATGTCCCATTTACGAACTGGCATTTCTTTTCATCCTACCAAATGGTAAGCGTATAATGCTTTGATACAAGTGGTTGCACTAAATGTTTAGAAGTGAACCTGTCATATCAGCTGGGTTTTTTTCTTGATCACCCACACAGAGGCTCCTGAAGAAACCCCCTCTGGACTCAGAAGTATTGGACAACTATTGCCCAGTTGCTAATATTCACGAACAAGTGAGCTCTCTTGCACGAAACCCATTTGCTTGACCCATTTCAGCTGGCGTTCAGATTTGGTTGTAGTACTGAATCAGCTTTCACTGCCCCCAAAATGACCGCTGTGAAGACAGCGAAGGGGCAACATCACCACTCTTGCTTGGTCTCTCAGCAAGTTTTGATACTACTGACCATGGACCATCTCTGGAAGTTCAGGGGGCACAGTTTTTAAATGCTTCTACTCATACCTGCAGGGCCAGTTACAGTGAGCAACGCTTGATTACTTTCTAGCCCACCAGCAACTGTGCTAGGGCATGCCACAAGGTACTATCCCAGTGCTATTCAACATTTATATAAAGCGTGGCCACTAGGAGATGTGGAGCACAGTGCCATCAATATGCTGATGCGATTCAGCTCTATTTTCTCTGAATCATGAATGTCCCTGCAGGTCCTGGCCCACACTTTGTATAAGGTAAACTAATCCCTGGCAAGATGGCATTTCTGTGTATAGGCAGTTTCAAGCTTTGTTACTTAAGCAAGTTCCTTGTTCTGGATGGCACTGCACTCTTTCCAACCAGGTACCTAAACTGAGGGGTCCAAGTGACAACAGTGACAAGGAAGTTTATCAGCTTTGGCAGCTGTGACAGCTAAAGCTGTTCCTGGATAGGGATAGCTTAAGCATAATGACTGGAAATACCCATTATTGAGTACAGTAATATGTTCTATGTGGGCTTACCTTAATGTACAGTCCAAAAACTGCAGCTTCTGCAGAATCCTAGGCAATTCCACCACTGTTGACAGAAATGCAGTAGCTGCTATTAATTTGCTACCAGGTTTAAGGTTTTGGGATTAACCTAAAAAGCATGAACAACTTGGGGCCAGGATAATTGAAAGAAACTAAGTAAACACCATCTCCCAAACAAAGCTGTCTATCTGCTCTTATATAAGTGATACTATAGATCAGTCTTCTCTAATCTGGTGCCCACCAGAAGTTTCAATTATGATTCTCATATTATCTGATCACTGGCCAGACCAGCTAGGATTGATGTTAGCTGGAGTCCAAAACATCTAAAGGATGCTATATTGGGAAAGGCTGCCTTATATCCATCTACAACTTTTTGAGAACGCTGCTTAGTTACAGTAGGATATAGGAACTAGGGGTTGTGCCAAAGGATTCATGGAAAAAGTGGTCAGGGGTGGGGGTGGGGGGCAGGTTGCAGAAGGGTTAGCATCACATACAGGCGTTGTGGGAGACTGCAAAGGTCAAGTGCAGTGATGAAAACAAGAAGAGACAGGTAGAAAGAATTCCCTGCTTCATAATTCCCATCTTTTGTGAAAGTGATACATAGAAAAGATTGCTCAAACTCCTACTTGGTAGCTAAAGCAATTGCATGATGTCCTTTCTGTGCTATCCTGGCATGCTTCTTAGGGATGGTGTATTTATGTGGGTGTTGCAAGTGTGAACATTTGAAGTCACATTCCCAGGGGTAGTCTACTCTGGTGAGGTTCCACACAGCAGACAGAATTGCATCACTAGGCTTACACCACATGTTCAAGCTCCTGCCTTTTAGTCACTTTCAGTAGACTTTTCCTCACCCAGTTGTGTTTGCCACACCTCTCCTTCCTTGCCTCATTTGCTTGTTAACACAATGAAAAGCTGACTTTGCAGTTGGTAACCTTAGTATATCTTCTCGTGCTTTGGAACAAACAACACAATTCAATAGGGGTGATTTTGTTGATCAGCATACATATTGTAAGACAGAAGTGCTCAAACTCTTTCTTCCCAGGGGCCACACTCCATTTTATAGAAGCTCTTGAGATGGATGTGACCATAGGCAAACAGGCCAAAGGAAAGCGGGGAGGACCAATACACCAGCATATTTTAGTTTCAAGTTTTTTACTGCCAGTTACTAAGTTTTACAATGGAGAATCTGTGAACGAAGCCAGGAAACCGTCTAACAATTGTTGGATGAAAGGAGGAAGGGATACAGGAATGGCACATGGTCTTTTAGGGGGAACACTAGACAGCTGGATTTGGCCCTAGACCTGAATGGCTGCTTTAGCATGCAGATCTGTGCATATAATTATGCTGTTTAAATAGAAGGCAATGTAACAGAAACTCTTCAGTATGTCTTCTTACTGAGTCATTTGAGTCAGGGATCATTGAGAATTTCTTCTGCTTGAATCTGTTTAAGCATCTGGTCCATTTCTTGATAATAAAAATGCAGATGTATATTTATTAGTTTTGGAGGGGTTCTCTCTCTCAAGGCCGATAAAGTAAAATTAAGAGGTGAAGAGATGTACTGTAAAATGTCCAATTGGTAGGAAACTGTTCAAACTGTGTGTCCCTATATTCCCAAGAGCAGCTGCCCAGTCATTAGAACATAAGAAATATGCTGGACCAAACCAAAGGTCCTTCTAATGCACCATCCTCATCACAGAGCAGCCACAAGCTGACCATGAGAAACCCACAAGTAGGGCTTGTGTGCACCAACACCCTCCCACCCATGTGCTCCAGGAGGCAGCATAGTCAATGGGCCTAATAGCCATTGATAGGCTTCTCCACAAACCCCTTTAAGGCCACCCTAACTACCATCTTGTGCTAACAATTTCCATGAATTAACAATATGCTGTGTGAAGAAGTACTCTGTTTATCTGTCCTTAATTTTCCAGGTTCATGGGTTTACTCTGAGTTCAAGTATTATCCATAAGAAAAAAATGTCTTCCTATGCACTTTTTCCATACCACCCATACTTTTGTTCACCTGTCCAAATGCCTACTTGCCTCCCTTTTTCTAATATAAGCAATCCCAGATGCTGCAACCTTTTCTCACAGGGAAGTTGCTCCAAACCCTGGATTATTTCACTTGACCATTTCTGCACTTTTCCTAACAATACAATATTCTTTTTAGATGTAGTGAGCACAGCTGTACCCAATATTCCAAGTACAGTTGCACCATCAAGTTGTGTGAGTGGACTATAATCGTGGCTGTTTTATTTTTCATTCATAGTTCTTTCAATAGTAAGTATTAATAAATTATACACTAAAGCAATATAGTGGCCTTCAGAATTGTCAGACTACAGTGCCCTTCCTAGAAAGGCCATGCTGTCAAGAGATGATGGGAGTTGTAGTCAACACATCTGGAAAGCACTGGGTTGGGTAGATGGCACTAAAGCTTTAAAAATTTTAGGAGGCAAAAATATGTGCCTAGCTTATAAAGGTCTCGGTTCCCACTTATCTATTATCTGGGAGAAGGGAAGCATGCCTTAAGAAAAATCAGCTCATGCAGGTGTTTATACTGAACACTAAGCTGAGGAAGTACTACCCAGAATAAAAATGATGCATCAAGCAATTCCCCCTCCACTTAATTGTTTTGTAATTTAAAGCTAATTATACCTAAGCTGTAAAATTAAACATTTCTTAGGCAGTTACTAAATATTCCTCTAACCTTTGTCAGTTTTAATTGTGCAGTAATAGCTTATTTCTCTCCTTCCCAGTTTCTAAAACTACTCTCCCTCCCTCTTCCAACTAGCAAAAAAAAAGTACTGAGTCTTTTCACTCTGAAACCATTCTGTATTTTTGTACCCTTGAAGCAACATATTCATTAAGATTCATTCACAAGAAGCATTTACTGTGTTGTTTTCATTTCCATTAGCATCTTTGTGAGAGAAAGTGTTCCATGATCTGTCAAGGCTCTCCCTTCCTACCTTTAAGTCAAACAAGACTATAGCACAAGCCTAAGAAAAGGCTAATCAGTAGGTTTTCTACCTGGTGTCCCAGCCTTCTGAAGCTGAGATACACTTCAGATCTGCACAGTTCAGAGATTGAATTCTCCATGTTGCGCTGTCACATTTACCAAACACTTTTTCAAATAGTTAAAAGGTTTTTATTCTAAACCACCCTAGGTACTACACATTTGTTATGTTTATCATTCTCTCTCTCTCTCTCTCAATCTCTCTCTCTCTCTCTCTCTCTCTCTCTCTCTCACACACACACACACACACACACAGAGGATCATAACTGTGCCTATATGATTTAAAAGACAAGGCATTCTCCATTGTTAACTGGCACTGTAATTCAATCTTTTTGTGAAAAGTAGGAACCGTTGGCACAATGCCTACCGCTATGAATTATTAAAGGCATTGAAAGGGGAAAATTGATTTGCTTTTCTTCTTTTCTTCTTGTAAAATCTGTTATGGACACACACATGCAGTCTATGTATACTGACTACTGAAGAGGAGCTACTATAGGTTCAGCCTGAAGGAGATCTCTTTACAGTTTACGTTACCAATCCAACAGGCTTCCAAAATCCCTGTATGAGCATCCCAGCTGTTCCATGTGTGTTCACAAGCACATATTTTTCTATGGTGCCTATCTATTTAGAGAAAGAGAAACCACTGAGGATTTGGAAGTGGTTGATAATGCTGCCCTTTTCCTGAACCATTACTTAAGCAAAAATTTCATACAGCAGTGGGTTCCCCAAGAAAACACCCTCTTCGGACATCCATTTCCTTTAGTTTGAGGGATTGGTTGAAGATAATTTGTGCACACATAAAATCAATTGTGTCTATAACACAAAAGCCAGCATCAGTGTTTCCAAGAGGAATAACACAGACTTCTCTTCCACATTGCCTTCCATACATCTGAGATTGGAAGACAAATGCATTATTTTGAGTGAGAAATCCAGAACCACCTTTCTGGCATAAAATACCCAGAATTTCACCTCAACCTTCTAATAAATACTTACCTGGAAGAAAGTCCTGTTGATCTCAGTGGAACTTATTTGGAAGTGCTTCAATGTCACATCCCAATATGTTTACTCAGAAGTCAGCCCCATTAAACCCAAGGTGACATCCTGCCTAAAATGTGCAGTTTTACACCCCAGTTCTAACCATGTGTACAAGTCGCCATTTTCAATAGCACCTCCAGGCAAGTGCTTTGGGTTTTGGCTGGGCAGTCCAATCTATACAGTCTTACCCAAAAGGCATTCCCATTTAGCCTCATCCTAAGCAAAGATATGAGATAATGTGCTTCAAACTGTAGGCTCTGTAGGATTTCCAGCAAATCAAATACGGGGTGAGATAGGGAGAGAATCAGACTCTTAATCCTTTACCATGTGGATGCTGCAACCAGCTCTGGTGGGTCCTCTGTGCCAACATGAAAAGTTTACTTATTTTGTTATAGAATGAAAGCTGGCTTTCCTTGCACGGTTATTCTTTATGAAATCCCACATCAGAGTTTAACACCTACAGGCTGCAATTCTAAGTCCACTTACGTAAAAATCAGTCCACTGAACTCACTGGGACTGAACTTCTGAGTAAGCAGGCACAGGCTCGCGATGCCAATGTATCATCATAAACACCTGTACTCCGAAGTGACTTACTTCTGAGCCAGTCTGTTTAGGACAGGGATGCGCAGGACTCCGACAACCACCTGAATCACGTTTATTTAAGAGTAAGTTTGGAAGTCAGCAGGACTTCCCCCTAAGTCGGGACCGGAGCGTCAACTTAAGGAAAGAGAAGTGATCTTAGTTTTTCTTTGGATGCACGACACACAGAGTTATCTTCAACGTTAGCTTAAATCTCATGCATTTCAGTAGATCTGCTCTAAGATTGGGGCAGGCCATCCGTTTGCCCAACTGCTTCAATATTTACTTTCGCCTGCTTTTATTCTTCGTCTCCGAGGGCAGGGGACAAACTGGCACGCCTCCCCCCGCCCAGACAACCGAGCCCAAAATCACTTCGGCAAAGAAAAAGCGGGAAAGTTAAAACACCAACACATAGACAGCCACGCATGCAACTGAGCAAACCCACGCGGAGGGATGGGGAGAGAGGCGCTGCCAGGTTCACTGGCAAACGAAGCCACGGAGCCAAGCCGGGGGCCACATGAAGCAAGCGCTGAAGGAAGGGGGCAGTGTTGAAGGTAGCGGTCGTGGTCGCGGCAGGCGCCACTCGGGAGTTTCTTCCACCCTCGAGCTACTCACCCGCTCCCCAAGCGCACAGTCAGGAGCAGGAGCAGGAGCCTCACCCCGCTGCGGGGGCTCCACAGAGGTAAAGGGGAGCAGGGGCACGACCACGACTCCATGCGAGGTCCGGGCTCCCGCGTTCTGGGCTGGCTGCGGTCCTGCCTTTGCTCCGCAAACGACGCCGCCGCGCCCGCCCTCGCTCCCTGCAGCCGCTATCGCAGCAGCAGCACTTGGGGAGAGCGCGAGGAGCCCCCTCATCAAACAGGTAGCCACGGGTTCGGGAAAGGGACCCGTCAAGGCGCGGCCAGCCAATCGCCTTCTTCGCCTGCTCCATCCGTTATGCCAGCTGCGAATCAAAACGGCCGAAGGGCGGAGCATTCCTTCTATTAGAAAGGGCGGGCAAGGGGAGCAAAAAAAAAAAAAAACAAAACAAAAACCTCCAGACAGCGCGCATGCATGAAGCAGGGAATTGGCGCGTTGCAAGAGTGCCGAGTGGTAGTCGAAAGCAGACCGAGAAGGGGCAGTTTGCGGTGTGGGGAGTGCGTGGCCAGGGATGGGAGAGTTTGCCGGGTGGGATGAAATTTAGTCGGTGGCCGGCCCGGTGCCCGTTCCACCCTGTGCCAAGCGGGGGCTGCCTAGCGGCTTCCCAGAGACACCCTTCTCGAAGTGAAAACGCTCCCGGGGGGAGCGCAAGCCGACCAAGGAAAGCTCCCCGCAGGCCAGCCGGCGGGCGGGAGCCTCTCTGCAGGTGTCTCGCGCTTCTGTTCCGCCGGCCCTCCGCCCCGCCCCCGTTTCCTTTCTTCCAGTTTTCCAAGCCTCCGTAGTTGCCGAACATCAAATATTTGTATTGCAAACGCACGATGCGCTGCGAGGAGGCGCAGCCCAGCCCCAGGCATGGCACGGATAATACTGAATTAATGTATGCGAGAAATAGAGACACGCAGTATTTATCTCGGTTGTATCCATCCCTGTTTCCATGTTGACGCTCTGCATATGTTCTTTGATGATGCTTTCTTTGCCACCTTTCTCAAAAGAGACTCGGTGTGACTTACAAGAAATCAAAAAATGTACAAGTTTAAAACAGCTAAAAGAACACTCTGATGAAATAAAGCTACCCCTCTCCCCAGAGATGTGGAAGATCGCATTGATGAATTCTGCGTTATTTGGAATAACGATTTTCCTCTGGAATTATGACAGATTAACATTGGTACATTATCCATAAACAAGGCATTGAGAGAGAGGACTAGCCACTCCTGTTTTTCGAGCAACCTGCCGAAATAACACAGCACTTCCTGGTGTGTAGCTCCTAGCATTGCCAGTCAGAAAGTATCATGTGGTTTTCCCTCCTTCCATGTGTGGAGGAAAAGAAGTGGTGGAGGAAAGGAGGGTTACAAATGGAGCATGACATCTGTGGCCCCTTGAAAACCCAGTTTTTGAGTCATCGTGATTGTTCAATAAAAGCCTCATCTGCCTTGAGACCATTTTCAGACTTGACACTGAATGGTATATGTGTGCCTTTTTGTCTTGCTGCTTTTGTGCTTGTGGGAATGTTATTAATCAAGAAAAGAATGCAGATATCAAATATACAATCTAGTCATAATAAGTCCAGCATAATAAATTAAGCATGAACTCCTTTGAGACTGGGATCCACATGTAAAATTCCTAAAGAAGATACAAGTTAGCTGACATGTGCAAATTGATCTGAAACCTTCATCCAAATTGCACACTTCTTTCAGGGATTGATACCAGGGGGGAAAAAAACAAACAAACCTCTACCTGGGCATTCCTTAAAACTTTGTTAATAATGTCAACATCCCAGAATATAGTAACACATAGCCTGACCTATTAGCCTTTCTTCCTCCTGGTTCCTAGGCCTTGTTCGCATGTAACAGTTTGATATAATAAATGGCTTTAAGTCCGTAAGGCAGCAGTCCTACCCACATTTGCCTGAGAGCGATTGCCACTGAATGCAATAGGGTTGCGCTGAAAAACACCTTGCCATCTTTAGTCTTCATGCTGATGAATAATTGATAGTTGCAGCATCTTAAGAAGTGCATCAACATGGAAGGAGCCTCCACTGACTGCTATTAATTATCATTTAATATGTGTACACATAGTGCCTTTCCAGCACCGCCGGTGGCATAGACTCAATTCAGGGGGTTCCTGGCAGAGAAGAACTAGAAGTTTGCTGAGTTATGCTACAATTCTCTCATTCTCCTCTGATGCCGCTAGAAAGAACAAGAAACTTCTGCAGTTCAAATGGATAAGGCAGGTAGGAAGCAGAGCTGAAGGGAGGGTTTCAGTGGGTGACCATAGCAAGTATCTACATTAGAACCATTTGCAGTGACCATCAATAGGAGACTTCTCACCATTTGGAGGATCTAGAAGGTCTTTTGTGTGTTGTGATTTCCAAGATGGCAGCTCCTTTTGAGCTCTGGGGTGTTTGGGTAAGGCTGCCCTCTTATGTGACCTGGACTCACAACTGAGAAGCAGGAACTTGTCCATTATAAGTTTTCCATACGGAGGTTGACCCCGTACCAACTTTGACCAGTTTCAGTAAACAAATAAAACATACTTGTTTCACAGGCTTTTAAATCCCCAAGGAGCTGGCTTGTTATATTTTGCAATCTTGCTCAGGTGTTTTAGTGGCTTTAACACTGATTCTGCTTTCAGGAGCTGAATTGCATGTTACATTAAATGCATGGTCACAATGTATCTGGGGTATTGCTGGATTCTTAGCAGCCAGGGAGGGGCTAATCAGATTAAGATACAGGACACAGGCCTAATAAAAAGCTCTCCTCCCCACTACTGTTTGTTGTAGGAGCAAATGACCTATTTGCATTGTTAAAACACCGCTATTTTAACAATGATGAGGATTTTCTTCTTGGAGGCAGCGGAGGCGGCTATTAGGACTGATGCATGGAAAAGGGTTCCAATCCTGATCATACAAACACACACACACACACACACACACCCTCTGCACCAACCATTTAGCACACGACCTAGACATGTTAAATGCGATCACATAATTGGCATAACGCAGTTTTCCTCTCAATAATTTGAATTTTAACTTTATTGCAATTATTGACCGATGGACTAAATATTTAAAGACTAAATATTTCATTACAGTGCTAAATAAACTGTACCTAGAACTTCATATTTGATGGGTGATCTGATCCAGCTGGTTTTACTGGAAAAGATGGACAGAGCAATCCCATGGGCCTGCCATGCCGCTGGTTCTTTTATGAACATGTAATATTACTTTAGCGTAGTTAGACTCATCAACAAGCTCAGGTTTAGTTGATTTGCACATCTGTGACTGCAGCAGCTCTTTGTTTAGCGCCAGGGGACCTGCAAGGTGAAAAAGTTCATGAATGTTTGGCAAGCAGTGGCAATCGTGGGAGTCTGGTCTTGCTACTTCACTAGGGAGCTGGCTGTGGTCACTAAGCTTCAGAATGCATGAGGGGTTCTTACCTGCACAGTTAAAGTCCATGGCCAGTGATCACCCTTCCTCTACTGTGTATATTTTGTGTTTCTTTTGTAGGAAGCAGAGCTGTATTCTGTTCAGGAAGGAGAATTGTTTGCCCTTGCATCTTGGCCAATGCATAGAGTTTGCACAGAGCATGATACTGTTCAGATATACGACCTTATAATGAGTGGCCAACCTGCACTGCTTATGGAAGCACATTCCAAAGGGAGATACTTGCGGGACATAAGCAGCAGTCCGACCCTGAGGAATGGCATCCTGCCTCCTTTACTCATCTTTCTGAAGTGCACTGCCTTTACACCACCAACTGGGGGTGCAGAGTTGGGCTTCCTGTAAGAGGTTTAAAGGGTTGGCCTGGAGTGCTTGAAAGATCTTTGAGAAGAGACATAGTGGGGCTGTTCACACACAGTACTAAGCGATACCACAAAGACACCTTTCTTACCTTCTGTCCTGAATTCACACATTCAGAAGGTACCTATTCATGAATAGTTTCCATGCACTGCCATCTTCCTTCCAAATGGTGGCATATATCCCATCATCCCTTGCAGCTAGGAATCAATCCCAGCGTGTGCCATTTCTGGTTGCTCAGCTTGTCTCTCACCCCTGGGCATATTTTCAGCTGGCTGCATGTGTTTTCCTTTTTCTGCCGCTCTGCAAAGCAACTGCCTACTCAGTAGAATAGTACTATTCCTTTAGAGGAGAACTGCAGGAATGCTCCCCACTTCTGCTCTGCACCAACATGCAAGCACACCCACCCTCCTCTACCCCCTCTCCCACAGCACATGTGTTCACTCCCACAGAGCTGTGCTCAGGCACATGGAGGACTTCTGTGTGGACTCCCATGCCAGGGACAGAGGGAGCTCATCCTGTGGGAATAGCTTCCCATGGAAGCATGTGTGGAAAAGTTTTCTGGCTGGCCAGAAGGAATGTGCTTGTTGCACCTGTGGCAAGAGACAGCAAGGGCTTGTTGGTAGCCCTTAGGAAAATCATGGAGAAGGTAGAAGTGGTGGGGAGGGTGGAGAGAGAGTGGGAGACCTGGAGTCTCAGGACGATCTCCCTGATGGCTTTGCCTGCCCGCAGTCAGCATGCAGTGCAGCGCTCTTCTATGGCAAAGCTGCCTTCACATAAGGAGGATGCTGGCTCCCCGAGTAGAGCATTCTTACAACCATTTAAGTTCACCACTCCAAGTGCAGTGACCAGACAGGACAGCCGAGTGTGCCTGTCCAGTCCAAGGTCATTGCTGCTGGTAATAGTGAACTGCCACCGGAGCTCATGACGAGAAGGAAAAAGCAGCTTGAGGCAGCCAATCAGAGTGCGGCTACCGCTGCCTCAGTAGTTGCTAGGCAGAACAGGAGAATGAAAGATGGAGGGTGGAGGGTCCGCTGCTGCTGTGGCTGCTCTTGCTGCCAGATTCTATGGCAGAAGCAGGGTAACTGTGAAAAAAACATTGCAACTGAATTCACACATAATGGCAAACAATGCTGAAATGTGGAAACCTTAGAACAGACCATTGATTCTCCATGGAGATTCAAGGTGACCAAACATGCCACACTTCATCTTTTTTGCTGAATTCAAACATAAAGGCAAGCTATTTCTGCCATGGGGAATCTGGAGTTCCAGCCGCAATTTCAGAGACACACTGTAGGGTCAGAGTTAGGATGCTAAATTTGGAGAGCTCTCCCCTGCTTTCACAGCTGGATGTTTCTTTCCACGTTGCCTGTGGTTCCGAATTTTCAAGGATCCACTGCAGAAGCAGAACTGGGAGAAGAGTGGGGGTCCACAGGGATACAGTGTGCTCCAGTGGTGCCTCAGTCTGTTTGCCTTGTAAGCAGGTTCAAGATTCTTCAGTGGCTGAAACTAGCCTTCTGAGGCAGGAGAAGCAAGAAGGCCACCTTCACCTCTGTGCTCCTTTTGTTCTTGATAGAATGACTCTGATCCTCCAAGTCTGGAGGGCAACAAGCATCTGCACTGGATTGCACCCGTAGTGCTTTTGTTCTAAATTGTGAAGGATAGTTTTCAACTGTTGAAGTATGCTTTTTGCTGCTAGCTGCATCGAACTATTCAGAGGAAAGGTGGCATGTAAATAACTTACATAATTTAATAATCTGCTGCTAGAAGCCTTTTCTAGCAGACACCAAGACTCTTCGCCCATTTAGGTTGCTGTAATGTATACTTTGCATAAAATATAGCTGGTTTTCAGCTTAAAGCTTTAGCATGCCTTACTAATCCACCTCTCCTGGCTTGCTTCCCACACCCACACGCTCCTGTCTGAATGCACCAGTGATGGTCATATTAGTACCCAATGCAGCCTCTGAAGCAATGTTAATGAGAAGCTTCTTGAGCCTCAGCTGTTGCTATGGGGATGGAAAACATCTGGTGGTAGCAGGAGTACCACAATACATATGCACTACCTAAAACACTTTCAGTTCACAGCGTGCTTAATCCTTGCATCAGGGCAGTTCTGCCTGGTTCACGGAGCTGAGATTTACAAAGATGACTGCATTTTGCCAACTCTCTCCTGTGCTACAGAGCAACCCAGCCTGTTTAGGGAGCTCTTCCGCACCATCAAGGCCCTTACGACTAGAAGTATTCATGCAGTATATAACTTTCACCACTAAAACTTGCTCTCGGCCTAGTGAATGCATTAAATGAGCAGAAAATCTTCCTGTTGGCCCTCTTGCTAAGACGTTATTTGATTTCCGCTCACAGTCTCAGTCTTATCCTTGGTCTTTTAGAAGGACCTACATTGTTTAGAGCCTTTCAACCAACCTTCTTATGCTCAGTGGATTCTTTGTAAACTTTGTGGTTGATCACATTCCTTTTGCAGTAGAACAAGAAGTTTCATGAGCCTTGGAAAAACACACTGGAGCTGGAGAAGTGCATGATAGAAAGGTGACACCCCCAGCAGGTTTGCTGGGAGTGAAAGAGATGCTTCAGAAATCTGTTTGTTCTGATACAAACTGACCTGACATCTGCCAGATTAATGTGTAGATTGGACCTTACCTACACCATGCTTCCACAGCTAGGAAGTAGTAACTGTGTGTATGGGGGAAGGGTTCTCCCTTGTGCCCTGCTGGCCACCCTAGCCCCTTGCTGTTTAGCCATGGGCAGCATCTCCTCCTCTACCTTCCTTCACCAAACAAAGAAAGTGGCACGGCAGCCAGCTAATCCCATGGTGCATCGTTGTTAATATAGGTGTGCCTATGTAAATACAAACATTTTTATTTACTAAGTTTATTTAGTGAGCTGAACCAGTCAGACTCTGCTTGGGGTAGGGGTGAAGGGTCAGTGAGGGAAATGGAGACCTGGCCTTTTCATTGGGCTCAATTTATTGGCTGCACCCCCAGACAGTGTTTGATCGGTTCTTCCTGCTGCCAATCAAACTGAGTAAACAAAAATGCTTTAAAATGGTGCACCTTAGGGCTGCAATCTTGGCTGGCCAGCCCTGTGCTTTCCTCTGGCAGTGAAATGGAAGGATGAGTTGAGCTTTCAGCTGCAGCACCACCAGTCCAGGACCCCTTTGGGGTCCCCTCCAGGCCCACAAGACCCCAAACCTGTACTCCATGGTCTGGGCCAAGTAGCATTTTTGGACTTCCCAAATATTCTGATAAAGTGCTTCATTCAAAAAAATGTATCAAATGTATTTATTGGGAAAACATGTATTTAAATGTGAATTTCCATGCAGTTTTTATTTGAAGGATGCAATATGCTTATAGATGAAACATGTGAAAGTGACAAAGACCAAACGTTTGGTCATTCATCTGTCCTTCAATATTACTAATCCTTTGTAAATTTGCTATTAGTGAAAATTGTTTCAATATATTAACATGTTGCCTTTATTAGTACTGTGCATTATCAAGAGTAGTTTTAGTAATTTTCTACAGCTAAACATTAGGGTATTGCATACAGTTCTCAGAAGCTAGCAGCATAGTAATATGGTCTGCCTAGAAAGGTATCCTTTGAAGGCAGAATAACGCAATAGGTGGATCCAAGTGGATATTTGATCATTCAGGTTTGTACCGTCAGCATTTTCTAGAGCAAAACGAATCCTGTGAAGGAAATTGTGTAAATCTTGCTTCACTGTGATGCCTGCACAGTTTTGTATCTCACACAAACTACTTGTGCTGTACATAGGCTGTACCCAGTGCTGGCCTTTCAGCTGAGGAGTAGGCTGTACAATACTGTATTTTTCCGACTATAAGATGCTCGCATGTATAGGATGCTCCCCCCCCCACTTTTTTTACCGATCTCCGAGTGAGCAAGCTGCTGCTGCACGCATGCGCACACCGCCTCCCCGCACCAGTC
>NW_025336598.1:21930617-22227128 GCF_004798865.1 Varanus komodoensis
GCCCCTCCATTTTTATGTAAATATTTTTAAGAAAAAGTATCATCTTATACACAGAAAAATACGGTAAATCCATTCACAAGTTTTACCTTTCCCTCTAGGTAAAACATGGCAATGGTTTGCATTGGAGAGGTGCTATATGCTGTATGAAATAGCCATGGAACAGAGAGATTTGTGTCAGGTGTCACCCCTTTCACCCCACTGAGATCTCTAAGGGCCTCATCATCTGAGGAGCTTGCATGGTCCCCTGTTGGGAGTGAGAAGAATGGTGGGCTTGGGCAGTCCTTCCCATAGTCTGCTGGCTGCATCCCAGATGATTCATCCTAGGAATGTGAAACAAATCACAGTGAGACTGGGGAAAATGGGCCTGGTCAAGATTCTGAGATGAAGGAAGAGGAGGTGATTAGCTCAAGGACAGACACTTTGCCAAGCCAGGCAGTTTCTGGGAACAACCAAAAGGTACAGCCAATGGGAGGGGTCTCTGAAAATGAGGGATTCTCAGATGCAGACCCCATGGTGAGGCATCAGCAGAGGTGAGAAGCCCAACTGAATGAGCAGTGCACAGAGAGGAGGCGTGCTCCTTCAAAAAGGCCGTTCCAAGGGGATGGGGCCCAGGCATGTTCATAAGGAGAGTTTCTGGAGGAAACAATAGATTGGGTTCAACAAACTGCTCTGTGCATGCTCAGAAATCCAGTCTGGGTGATTTATACTTGGAAGAAATGTTGGAGAAATAAAGAAATGTTTGCACAGAAAACATCCTGTGGCTTCTGATCGCTCAAATGAGGAACCTCGGCTCACTACAGCCCTCTCTCATCGTCTTCATCATCCTCATCCTTATCTACTAACATTTCTTTATCACCTAAATAACTATTTAGGATTTACTGAAAAGCTATCAAGCTGGCGAGCACTAATTTAAAACCATTAACACCATAAAAGTAAATTAAACAATATAAAACATTAAAACAACATTACGTAAAAGGCTAAGGATGCAATCCTATGAAGGCTGGCTAAGGGATGCTGGGGAATATGGGACTTGCTTTCTTTTTTATTTTTTTGTCAGGATTGCAGCCTACATTAAAAAGATGTAAATTACTCCCAACTGGAGTGGTAAAAAACAAAAGCACCCCAGAGTCACTTCACAATTTCCCTTCAGAGGAATTTAGAACCCATCGACAGCAACTGTGGCATGGTAGGGGAATGTACTTGCAAAATGAGATGAAGCAGGTTTTCCCTTACGGTGCTGCATGGGACGATTGACAAATGAGAAAAAAAAACAGAAAGGTGTGAGGGAAGCCCTCTGAGTGACAGGCATGCAAATTTGCTTGCATGCAAATACAGACTTGTCTTCAAAGAGCGCAGAGGAGATCCCATGTTATGACACAGTGCAATTCTTTGATGGAGGAATATGAAAAATATTCATCAGGGTGCGACTGCTAAGCAGGGACCACATTTTGGTGCAACCTTTTTTTCCCATAGGCTCAGCACTAAAAGCCAAATGTGCGAATCAGTTGCTATTGGTTGAGTAGTCACAAGGGGACAAAATGCAGTTTTCCATTACATTTTAAAGAGCTGATTAAAAATTTAGACTACTCCTGAAGCTTAAATGTGCATAAAATCTATGCCAGCTGAGGAGATGCTTCAGGTCGCTGTCCTCCACACATTCACTTCCACATAAGCCTTGTTGAACTTGGTGGTGTTTAAATATAAGTAGCCAAGGGTAGGATTGCCAGGGACATACGATTCCATGGTTTTAAAGTTTAGTGTTGTCATGTGAACTGCCAACTTTACCTTATTTCAACTGTCTTTACCTTCTCTTCCTGTATAGTTACTTAATTTTAACATACACATTTTTTGACATTTTACAAATATCTATTGGCATTTCAGATTTCATTGATGTGAGAAGTGGATAGGATGACACCAGTTCTCCTGGATATATTCAAGTTAAAATTGCAGAGAATAGAGTGTGGTTTGTTTGTCTGGATGGTTTGTTTGGTCTACCCTTCTACCAAGAAAAGTGATACTCGAAGCAGCTTACAATCATAAATAAAGCTTGGTTACAAAGATAATAAAGCAAATTTTAAGATTATTGGATGAATGTATTGTTTATATCTTATGAAAACCAAAAAGATATAATTTGTGTCTTCATTAGAGATAGAGAGGAATGTAAAGAGCATTCTAACCTGGATTTGAAAAAGGAGAAGGCACTGGAGATCATATTGTATGCATATGTTGGCTGATGGAGCACACCAAAGAATATCAGCAGATCAGTCTATGCTTTACAGACTACAACAAAACCTTTGACTGTGTGGCTCAGTTATGGATAGTCCTGAAAAAAATGGGAATGTCCCAGTACTTAGATGCATAACCTGTGCTGTGGACTTCCAGAAACTACTGCTAAGATAGAATATGGAGAAAGAGAATGGTATCAGGCAAAGGTATCAGACAAGGATGTATTTTATCTCACTAACTGTACAATCTGTATGCAGAACATATAAGGAAAGCTGGATTAGAATCAGCAGAAGGGGTGAACATTAGGAGAAGAAAAAATCACTAATATAAGATATGCAGATTATACCATACTAATAGCAGAAAGCAGCAATGACTTATTAATTTAATTTTATTTATTTAAGGTTTATATATAAACTGTTTGATTAGCAAAGCTCTCAGAATGGTGTACAAGATAAAAACCATATAAAACCAGTCACAATATACACAATGACTTGAAATAACTGCTGATAAAAGTGGAAAAAAACCCACACAATCAGGACTGCCACTGTATAGAAAATAGAAATCATATCCACAAAAGAAATACAGAACTTTATTGTTCATAATGATGAAATCAAGATTGTGAACGATTTTGCATACTTTGGCTCAATCATGAATTCAAAGGGAGACTACAGCCAAGAAATTCAAAGATGACTGAGACTTGGAAGGGCAACAATGAAGGAACTAGAAAAGATCATCAAGTGGAAGGATGTTTTGCTGGAGATCAAAGTCAAGATCATCCAAGCCATTGCATTCCCAATCACAATGTACGGGAATGAAAGCTGGACACTGTAGAAAGCTGACAGGAAGAACATCGATGTGGGTGCAGGAGGAGAACTTTGCAAATGCCCTGACCCAACAGAAAGACAAACAAGTGGGTCCTGGATCAAATCAAGTCAGAGCTTCCCTAAAAGCAGAAATAACAAAACTGAAGCTGTCATACTTCGGACACATCATGAGAAGGCAAAACTCCTCAGAGAAGACAATCATGTCAGGGAAAGTTGAAGGCAGAAGACAAAAGGGAAGGCCAAGAATGAGATGGATGGACTCTACAAAGGAAGCCACAGCCTTGACCTTGGAAAAGCCGAATGGGGCCATCATGGACAGGACCTTTTGGAGGGCTTTCATTCATAGGGTCTCCATAAGTCTAAGATGACAATCCCTAACTTTGGCAAGAGCTAACAAGTTTTAAGGTATGTACCAGTGGTGGCACAGCCTCATTATTTCTTGGCTTCCCTTCTGGGTGTGTCTGCATCGTGCGGGGGCAGTCAAAGGAGGCAGCTATAACCAGGATGAGCCATAATCCCCGAATCCCCATTTATCTTTTGGGGGGGAAAAAGGAAGCCTGAAACTCTTTCCTAATAAGGCAAAATGTACAGCCAAATTTTGCATGAAAGGAGCCTGCTTCCACTTTTCAGTGATTTTAGCCAATGACTCAAGTCAGAGTAATGACTGAGAGTGAGGGAAACCAAACTAGACAATTCAGCAAAAAGAAGGCTAATGCAGAAGGAACTTTTAGTTGGATTTTAAGCCACTTTTAGGCCTCCTCGGGTGCAAAAGTGATTGCTGCCTACTCTGACAACAACTTAAAGACCTCTAGAATTTTAGTGCAGACACGGCAATAGTGTCTCTACCCAAAGCAAAAGGCAATTAATGGTAGAGGCAAGAGTTTGGGATGTTTCCAACCAAGGCCCTATGCTTCCCAGAATATGATTGCATGAACCTCTGATTTTGTAGCCGTTCAAAAACACCTTGCCAGTGAAGATAAAGTTCACCCATCATTATTGTATCCATGTTGCTGGGGTGGGCAGGCAGGACTGGGGGCAAGTGAAATTATTCCAGCAGTGCAAAGAATGTGTAGATGTGAGAATTGCAGCTAAGTTCAAAGGGAACAGAGAAGCCTGAGAGGGGGCAGATGACATCATCATCCCTGCCAATCAAAAAGTAGTGGGGCTGCATCCCCGTGAACCCAGCCTCCACTACACCACTTAAGGGGCTCATGTGCAGCTGCCCTTTTCAAGCATCCGTTCAAGTGCAGATGTTGTAAGCAGAGATGTCATCACAGGTGTTGAAGGCAGGGATGCGAGGCACCGGCCTGCTACAATGCCCAGACTGTAACTGTATGTGTAGGGCATGCATGGAAAGGAATAGTTTCTTAGGCATCATTCCTTCTTAAAAGCTTGGAGTGCTTCTTGGAAAGCAAAAGAAAAACTTGTCTGCTCAGGATAAGCTGCTTTAGTTGATTTTTATGTGTTGTCATACCCATGCTGCTAGAAATCATGTTAATGAGGCATGTAAATAATGGAGTCAGTTAATCAATGTATCAGGTACACAATCTTAATTAAAACAGTATTTAACCCTAAGAAATAATCAGGAGTTTCTATAATTTCTTTCTTAGTGGACATGTTGAATATTCAGTAGAATGTAATAGCTTCACATATTTTTATTCTGATACAAAAACAACAAGAAAGTTGTCTGTATTTCTGTGTCCTTGAAGGTTTCCTCTTCTTCCTCTTCACTGGAACAAACTTCCAAAGGCCTGTGCTGTTATATGATATTTACAAAGACAGTTTGTTAGACATTTTACAGCAATTAATCATTTGTTGGTCTAATGATTTCATTTAGGTCTAATTAACAATATATTTAAAAAATCTACTCAGTGCTTAAGAATGCTTCTTAAGACAATGCAAAAGAAAACTGGAATCATCAAGTTGTTCAACTTTCGTACCTGGAAGTACCCTGTTCAGTTTTGTGCAATTAAACCTGAGCTTCCTGCAACTGACCCCTTGAAAGTCTCCCCCTAACTTGCAGGTAGGGAACTTATGGGGGGGGGGCAGTCACCACGCTTTACGAGAGAGAGAGAGAGAGAGCGAGAGAGAGAGAGAGAGAGATTCTCCAACACTTCTCAAAGTGTGGGAGTGTATCATTTCTTTTCTCCTAAGGTATGTATGTGCTGTGTCCACTGGAAGTGATAGTAGCATTTTGTAGTATCCACATTTCCCTAGATGTAGCATTTGCGGAGGTCTTTTGTGGAGGGCAGCCACCCACAGAGATTTTGGAGAACATCTGGAGAAAATTCTGCAAAATGGCTTTCTTTTTTAAAAAGATGAGAAGGGGGTTTTCCTCTGGGGGGGGGGAATGTTTTCTGGGCAATTTTGGCTCAGCTGTATACTGAAAACTATATATCCAAAGAGACTATGCCAAATGGCAAATAGAAGAACCTTCTCAGCCCCCCATTTACAGAACAGGCTCCCCAGAAAAATTCACCTAGAGCCAACAGTGCTCTTTTCTCATCTCCAGGTAATTTAATACATTTTAAAATGCTTTTAATATGTTGTTGTACATGGTTGTCACCTCACTTGATACAGTTTTAAATGACCATCATTGTTGTTTTATATATCATTTAGTTTATTGTTTTAATATTTGTAATTCTGATTACCTGTTGTTAGCCACTGTTGGAATAGTTTGATGGCGTACAAAAGCAAATGTCCCCTAAGCACCTATGTCATCTACAAGAAAGGAAAGCAAGATGATCCTGGGAACTATTGACCAGTTAGTCTCACATCAATCCCTGGAAAAATTCTAGAGTAAATTATAAAACAAACAGTCTGCAAACACCTTGAAGAGAATGTATTAATTCCGAGAAGCTAACATGGATTTCTCAAGAACAAATCCTGCCAAACTAACCTACTTTGGCTCCTATTTGGGTAACCTCCCAAGTGGACTGTGGGAATACTATGGACATAATCTGTCTTGACTTGAGCAAAGCCATTGCCAAAGTGCCCCACAGCATCCCGACTACCAAAGTAGCAAATAGATCACCTAATCATTAGGTGGATCCACAATGGGCTAAAAAATCAGACTGAACTCATCAATGAAAATCAGACAGACCCATCAATGGCATGAAGTTGGGTGGAATAGCAAATATCCTGTATGACAGAGATAAGATACAGGGTGATCTTGATAGGTTAGAACACTGACCAAAGAACAACCAAATGAAATTTGATAGGCACAAATGCCAAGCCCTCCACTTAGGGACAAAAACCCAAATGAACCACTACAAGATGGGGAACAATGGCTCAACAACACCGCAAATGAGAAGAATCTTGGGGTTGTTGTAGATCACAAGCTAAATATGAGCCAACAATGTGATGCAGCTGCATACAGGGCAAATGCTATATTGGGCTGCATTAAAGAAGCACCATCAACGAAAACACACAAAGTATAGTTCCCCTAAAATCAGTGCTAGTAAGACTGCAGTAATGTGTCCAGTTCTGGGCAGCTAAATTGTAAAAACAATGCAGAAAAACTGGAAAGGGTAAGGAGGACAGAAACAAGGATGTTTCAGCGACTGCAGTTTAACTCAAATCTTGAAAATGTTCTTGTTGAAGTGAGAATGTGATAGTTAGCCTAGTATGACAGACTGTGTAAAGCTCTAGTTCTTTATCATTGAAAAAATAAATAATAAGCTTTGTGAAGTCTGGAATATGTTAAAACTTTCTGCTCATCCATCATTCCCTCTCTCTCTCTCCTTTCACCCCGGTACTTGGTAGCTATCATCTGCACATCTAAATAGTATAGACACTATGTGAGGCAAAGCTTCCATAAACAGATTTGAAGGGGCAAAGCAAGAAAAGCCTAATTCACATTGATGATACAGTATTTTGTCCTTTTAGTCTGTATTTTGACACTCTGATCAAATGTCAAGAATGCCAGATGGTAGGCTGGTGTTGTATCCATAAACACAGACTCTGATCTGATCATCAGGACTTTTCTCTGCATGTGCTTCGGCACACAGAGAATATCTGGGAATCTCCTAGAGAGAAGGCTGATAGATTCAACTTTTAAAAGTTGAATTTTTAAAAATGCAGAGGAGAGAGAAAAGGCTTGGATTCACTTCCTTTCCTCTCCATTGCATGCAAGTATAGACTGTATTTACCATGTGTTAGAGATGGGAGTGTCCTATCCACCAAGTAACCTCATAAGCAGATTTGGGTATCAAAATCCCTTCTGTGCATAGGATCAAACTCATACAAGGAGTCAGTTCACACCAGACTGCCTTGATCACCTTCTCCCTTTCTGCGTGAGCTTCGGTGTTTCAACCTTGATTTTCTTAAACCAGCATTTTCTATTATATCTGTGGTTTAATGCTGATTCACCAGCCAGGATTTTAAACCAATTTGTCCTAGTGCTGACATTAAACCAGAGTTTCCTATTTCAGACATAACAGGAAACCTGGGCTGAATTGCCAAAACGGAAATGCAGAGAGAGGAGATGGAGTTGCACAAGATTATTGCTCATTCCTACATTAATGGTTTATTAAGCCAAGAATATTTCACCTGAAAAGACCCAGCTGCTGCGAAAAATACATCTGTGGTGTTTAATCTGCAACTTAGGACTACAGTTCCCATGATGGCCAATCATGGGTGAACCAGCCTAGAGACTGTGTTTAAAAAGCTGTGTAAAGACTGGAGGGCAGAGCTATGCACTGAACCAAAGATTTCTTTTGGACCTGGATTTGGTAATTCATAAATCTGTGCAGCTTGCCTTGGACCAATACAGAGACTACCTCATTTGATTCAGCATAGCCTGAATCTATCTGAACCTCAGTTTAACAATCCAAACCTTTATGCTTCCCATGGACTGTAATCAGAAAGCAGTAAATGTCTTTTTAACTTTTTAATTAATTTTGCAATATAAAATAGAACTAAAATAATTTACAGCTAAAATAATAGCATATAACATAAAACATACAATTAAAATAAATCATAAAAACACTGTGCACCCCATCACTGGGACCATAGAATACATATTGAGAACTCATTCAAAAATTCTTTCAGGAATTTTTCAAGATTCCGAGATTCTTGTGAAGGTTCAAATCCTTTCCCTTTTTTAAAACACATATTCAATAAATGCACCTCAAATCTCACTAAAATTATTTTTTTAATATGCCGTTTTCTCACTTTAATATCTCAAGTTAATTTATCATTAATAGCTATATCCAGACTTCTCTATACCAATCACACAACTGATAATTATATTTTACTTTCTAGTTCATAGCTATGATTAATCTTGCAGCTGTTATTAAATGTGTTATTAATTCTTTATCATTCCAACTTTATTATTTCTTATCCATTATTGAAAGAAATGCAATCTCTGGGCATATTTCAATAATTAAACTTAGTATTTTACTAAGATTTTTTATTTTACTGCTCTCTTTAAAAACCTCTTTTCAAAACTTCGTTATGTATTCACATACTTACCACATTTGAGTACTTCATGCCGACATTTCTAAAATCTCCAAATAGGAATATTTACTGTATATACAATTCACCTTCATTGGGGTTAAGTACATTTCCATACTCATTTATAACACATTTCCTTTATTCTTACTGACATACATGCTAGGATTCTCCTAACCCTGATATTTTCCCAATTTTCATTACTAATGTTCTTCCTCAAATATGTTTCCGATGTTGCTTTAAGTGTATCATATAGATTCTTATCGTCTTACAATATCTTATAAATTTTACTTACTATCCCTTTCATCTGCACATCTTTTTCTACAATTGTATCTTCAAATTTGGTACAATCTCCGCATCCTCTTTCCTTTAACCAATCTTTAGTCACCATTCTAATTGAATCACATTAAACAAAGTTATTTTTCCTTTCCTAGTATTGCTCTTATCTTCCAATTTTCATTCATTTTCTCTAGCTAATCTTTTAACCTAATTTGTTTATTCTTTAATACTTTCTCTAAAGTTTCTCTCAAATTTAATGGAAATGCTTCTAATTCAGTAATTGGATGTAATGTTGAGACTGATGGCATGAACTTTTCCTTATTCCAGATATGTGATATATCTTTAAGGAAAAGATTCCTACCTTTTAAATAATATTTTCATTATCATATTTGGAAGAATCTGTCAAGGAAACTTCTAAATAAGAAAATTCTAATTTTAACTTTACTACCTTGTTGAGTTGTAATATAATATCTGGTATATGTCTCACTTGATTTGCTATATAGTACAACTTTGCATTAGGAATTTCTAGTCTGCCTATTTTTTGATATCTATAACATCTTTTTCAATTTATCCTTGCTTTTTAATTACATATTGCCATTCTTTTAATTCTTTCTGTAATAGGTAATATCATAAACAACAAAAAAATCTTAGGCAACATTTTCATTTTAAATATTTCCATTCTACCAAACCAAGATAATCCAATCTTCCTAAATTCATTTATTTTTCTCTTTTATTTCATTTTTATCAAAATTTATCAAAATTATGCATTTTAAACATTCTAAATTGTTACTGATATTTACACCTAGATACTTATATATTTTAATTTTACATTTACTCGTCATCTTTTCCTTCTCTTCTTTGTCACAATTAAATAACATCATCTCTGATTTATCCTTAAATCTGCAGATTCTTCCAGATGTGTTCTAACCTGGTCCATAACTTTAAATGGCTCCTTTATTGTTAACAAGGTATCAGCAAATAAACTAACCTTGATTTCATTCTCAGAACCTATACCTTTTATTGTGTTATCATTCCTAAAACTATTTGCTAATAAATCTATAACTGAAGCAAACAATATCGGGCAAAGGGGGCATCCTTGTCTAGTACCCCAGACCAGGAATAATTGTTCCATTATACCATCATTTACTATCACATTTGCCACGTTTCTTGAATATAAATGCTCTATTATACCTTTAAATCACTTTCCAAATCCTAATGCTTCTATTAATATCTTTATTGTTAGCCATTCCACACAGTCGAAGGCCTTAAAAATATCTAATGCTATTATGCCAGCTTTCAATTTCCCTTTATGTATAACCTCTAATATGTTCAATACTCTTCTAGTCAAATCTGCCATCTGTCTGCCTACTATAAAGCCACTTTGATCCACCTTAATATATTTATCAATGAATTTGTTCATTCTATTTGCCAGTATTGCAGTAAAAAATTGCTTCTTGGTATATCAATTACATAGATCTAAAAGAACCCTGGATCTGTCAAATCTTTATTAGGCTTAGGAATCGAAACTATTGAAGAGTATTTCCAAGATGCTGGCATATGCTCCTTCTAATATTTTATTAAACAAAGGTTTTAATTTTGGAATCAGAATTTTTTAAAAGTCTTTACAGCATTCTGATCCTAATAAATCTATCCCAGGAGATTTCCCTATTTTTAACTTATTAATATTCTCTTCTATTTCTTCTTCCTTAATTGCTTGTTCCATTAGCTCTATATCCTTCTGGTAATGTTTTTCCCCCACATTTTTCTCTATATACAATCTAACTTTGTCCAATGTTAATTTTTTCACCTGCATATAGCTTAGAAAAAAATATAAAATATTCCTAGCAATAAATGACTTTAATGATTTTGGTCTTTAGTAGAACTGGCTGAGATTTTCTATCACTATAGTCCCATGTGGAGTGAAGAAATATGCCGGATGCAGAGAACTAAATGCATTAGGGGTTGTGCAAAGGGATGTAGTGGCACAGTGGATTAAACCGCTGAGCCGCTGGGCTGGTCGAGTGAAAGGTCGACAGTTCGAATCTGCACACGGGGTGAACTCTTGTACTTTGTTCCAGCTCCTGCCAACCTTGCAGTTCGAAAGCATGCAAATGCAAGTAGAGAAAAAGTTACCACTTCGGTGGGCAGGTAACAGCGTTCCGTGCACTTCGGTGTTTAGTCATGCCGGCCACATGACCACAGAGACAGATGGCAGTCTTAATCCTGTCTATCTTTAATGTACCCTCATGGAACCAACCTTGCAAGTGGCCCTCTTGAAAGTTATTCTCGTGATAAATTTAGTGTGAGCGTGTAATGAAGCCAAATGAGAGAGCCAAAGACTGGTTTTTCTCACAGTCTATGTAGAATATGTACAATACAAACAGATGATGTGCCTCACACCATCATCTAACAGTAAGAACATAAGCAGAAGCTCTGTTGGATCAAGCCAATGGCTCATATGCTCGAGCATCCTATTTCCAATAGCGGCCACCCAAATAGCCTTGAGAGATCTGTAAGGAGGTCATGAAGGCAATAGATTTTTCTGGTTGTTCCTCCCAGTAATCACTGTTCAATGGCATTCTGCTTCTGCATGTAGAGGTTGCAGACCAGTACTCATAGACTTTGAGCAAACAGAGACACCCCAAGAAGATCCAATGGCCTTCATGGCCCCTTCCAACTCTAATGTTTTAATATCCCAACCCAGTGTCTTCAGCCGTTTCTCCCCATGCAATTCATTCCTTGGGTTCCTTCTGTTCACTGAAGCTGCACCCACCAGTAACCAATAACCGAGAGTACTTTTTTGGGTTGGGAGCACCTACTTTGCTATCTTGCAGATCCGTTCCTTGTCATTTGTAGGTATGAATGTGGTTGATGTGAATGTGTAACCCCCTTTATACTTGAGCTTTCACACAATTGACTTGCATCTCCTGATCATATTACTCCATCCAACGCTGATCCAGCTGTAGTCATGAGCAGCTCATCACTTACAATGGGCGGTCCTGGGTCCTGATGCAAGGCCACTTCAGTGGGGCCTGGATGACCGTCAGGATGTAGATGGTGGTGTGTCTACATTAAAGCTGGCAGTGCTTGCATCTTGCAGTACTTCTTGCTGAATGGTGGCACCGCTGTCTATGAAGGCTGCATCTGGGATGGAAGGAGGAGATTTGTGGAACAAACTCCACCGGTCACCTAAGTTCTTATCCTTCTAGGGCCAGGCAAAGCCTCTTCTTTTCTTCCAGGCATTTTTAGTGAC
This sequence comes from Varanus komodoensis, assembly GCF_004798865.1. Classification (NCBI taxonomy): domain Eukaryota; kingdom Metazoa; phylum Chordata; class Lepidosauria; order Squamata; family Varanidae; genus Varanus; species Varanus komodoensis. The sequence continues at coordinate 21,942,654 of NW_025336598.1, forward strand.
CTAAGGCTTTTCTACACGAGTCTTTTAACTGATTGCTTTATTAAGGCATCAGTTGCAGATTCTTTGTGAAATTAAGTCTGAGTCATTTCACACCAAATTTTCACTGTCTTTCTACATGTTCCATCGCACAACCACTAGATGGTGGAATGGTATAGTAGAATTGCACAAATGCATGAGAGTTTGTGAAATTATCCATTCACAGATAATACCAGGCATTCCTAGATAGAGAAAGAATCATAGAGATGGGGACAAGGAACAGGAGAGGCCCTGAAGGTGACAATGCAGTGTAACACACCTGCAAACTATCGCAAATGCACAATAAACAGCTTGTGTAGAAAAGCTCCTAGTGCTAGGCTATGATGGCTTCTGTATGGATTATTGTGATGTTTTGTTTATTAGGATATTTTATAATTTCAAGAACTTGTGTTGTATATATCTAGCCATTTTTAAATGGTATTTTAGTTTTTGAACTGGTTGTAATCCAGCCAGAGGGCATTTGTCATTGGGCAAAACAGAATCAGAATAGCTTCTGTCTGTGTAAATGCACATTCCAAAAGTGAAAGAAAATTTCTGAGGCACTGCTGGAATAAGAAGAGAGTCCATTTCTGGGGTGCACTGCTTCAGCTGAAAGGCTGGTCCAGTGCTGCTAGTCAGGGAGCGGATGAAAATTCAGCATATACATTGAGACCTTTTCAGACTAATGACACACGTTTTGAGTTTTTTTTAACCACTTTAATTTTATACTGGTTTGAGTATTTGTATTTCTGTTAGATAATCTGTTTAGTGTGATTTGCTGTGGTTTTCATCAGAAGCTGCAATGGGCTGACTTACCTAGTCAGAATAGCCAAGTAAAAAAACGAAGCAGACAAAACAGTTGCATCTGATGGGAACTCCCTCTTCCCTAACCAGCACCCCCTGCTCCCCTTTCCATACTGTTCCTAATGGTGCCTCTGGAGCATATTTTGGGGCATGGGAACAGGGAAGGGGGCTGCAGGGAGAAGTGGGATCCCTAGAAATCTTCTCTCCCCATTGTACCTCCACAGACTCCAAGAACCTTCTGCCACTGGATGGACATAAACTGGAAACATCCTCAAGTCTCAACATGATGAAGGCTCTGGCCAGGGGTGGACAATGAGGGCAGTGTATGGTTCCTTACCATCCACTACTTGCCTTGCAGTCAGTGTTCCAAAAGTTATCCCCAAGACTTGCTCCACAACCTGCAGGAATCACAACGGGTGCATCTGCTAAAAGAATAATTTATCCTTGCTTCTGCATCACAAGAGCAGCTTAAAAACATAAAAAGCTGGTTCAGCCCAAAGGTCCATCCAGTCTACCACTTCATACACGTGGTGGCAAACCCACTGCCCACAGGGTTACTCTAGCAGGATGGGTGCAAGACCTTCACCTGCTCAAGCTTCTGGTGTATGTAGGCATGCCACCCCTGCCAAAGGAGGTAGCACATGGGCAGCAAGGCTAGTAGCCACAGAAGGCCTCTTTCTCCATGCATCTGTCAAATGAGAGCCAGTGTGGCTTAGTGGTTAAGAGCACGGGACTGGGACTCAGAGGATCTGGGTTCTAGTCCCTGCTCAGCCATGGAGCCAACTGGGTGACTTGGGCCAGTCACAGACTCTCAGCCCAACCTACCTCACAGGGTTGTTGTTGTGGGGATAAGATGGAGGAGGAGAATGATGTAAGCTGCCTTAAGCCCTTTGTAGGAAAAAGGCAGGATATAAATTGGAAAATAAATAAATAAATAAATAAATGAAATCCCTTTTTAAAGCCAGCCAGACTGGTGGCCATCACCACTTCCCATGGCAGTGAATTCCATCATTCACTTTACATTGTGTGAAGATGTTGTTTTTATCCCTGTGACAAAAGTCCCCCTGTCCCCCTGTGGAGGCCCCACACAGGAGCCTATGCAGTATTGTTCAGCAGGCCCTGCTAAGCAGCTGTGGAAGGTCCCTCTGAAGCAGCGGGAACTGGGGCAGGAAGGCTTGGTTTATAGAGGACTACAAATGGGGAAGCACAGACCAGGAACCTGGCAGGCAGGAACTCTAAGAAGCTGGTGATGAGAAAGTTCTCAAAAACCTTGATGAACCGCAACTGGGCAGAGAAGGCAAATTCTTACATACAGAAGAGGTCCACTATTATGGACTACACAGACCACTCTTGGCCTTTAAAGAAACAGAAAGCTTGTGCCACACAAAGTTGGTGCTACACAGTAAAAACTTGATTCTATAGTTCTCCATCCTGGACTGGTCCTTTCCTTGGTTCTCACCAGGAATAAGGAGCTGCCCCAGATAAGGAGGCCAGACGGCCTGGGCAAGTTCCTAGGGGGCTAGATGTTGTTGGGGTGACCCAGTCCTCTCCCCCAAAGTCCCACACCCTGTGTCAATCGTACACCCTTGCAGCTTCTGCAACAAACTCCACGGCATGGAAATGTAAAGATTTAATACTGCATTTCAAAAGTGAGCAAAAATGTTTGTGTTGATGCCCTGAGAGTGTTAGTGGCGGTGGTATTGCAGATCCAAACTTAAAAATAATTGTTCTCCCTTCAGCTACATATAATTTCAGACAGAGTGTACTTCTAAGAAGCACTTGGGAGCTAGATTTGACACAAAGTGCACTTTCCATGCTGCTAATTAACAGCAAGTGCCCAAAACCAGCCCACTTTCTCCCCATCGGCTGTGACTGGGATTTGGGGACTCCATGGATTTTCTCAGCATTAAAAGCAAGTAAGAGAGCACAATCTTTCCAAACTGGAGGCTCCTTTCCCTCCTACAATCCATTACATTTCTTAATTACATGGGCACTTCATGCTGTCCCGAATTACCCACCTTCAAAGAGCCACCTCAGACCTTTCGGTTGTTGGTTTTTGCCACTACAAGTTAGGGATGCATGATTTTGTAGAAACTGTGTAACCTTTAAAAGCCTGCACTCCATTGTAAGTAGACCCAGAAGTGCTTGCCTGCCTGCTTCCCTCATGGGCAACAATGCAGGTTAAATACAATAAACGGATTGGCCATAGTGTCATCCCTGTCTGAAATATTTTCTCATGGGATCAGTGTGGTTTTTTTATTAGAACACCAAACACCACCCATCAGAATCAAGGACAAGGGATTGCTTCAGCTCAAGGACACCTTGATTGCTTCAGCTCAAGTAAAGAATGGGCTGCCTCCAAGCCAGGAAATTATTGTCAGCATCACAACTGAAATCTCAGCAGAAGGAGATAGTCACTCAGTTTGTGCCTCCATGCAGACTTACCTGTTTTCACACTTCCAGACAAACGGTGCATCCAGTGTCAGCTCCAGGTTTTTAGGGGCCTGTGGAAATGAGGCCCTCGGTGGCTGTCCTCCTTTCGTGAGGGGTGTTCGATCTCTGTCAGCCCACAGGCCAAATTCAGATCTGAAGCAGCTCTCTTAGACCATGTTTCAGCCAAAGACAAAAAGGGGCAGGGATCCAGCATGCTAACATTGCTAGACTCCTTTAACTTGAAGCTCTAACTGCCAATATCTAAGCCTTAGGAAAGGCATTTTGACCTTTGGAGTGGGGGGAAGCCCTGTACAGAATCTGGAAGATCCTAAAACACGGTGGTTGAGAGAAAAGAGGTGGCCTCAGAGAATGCAGCAGGTCCATCAGGGGAACCTTGAGGGACAGATTTCTTCCAGACTGGATTTGACACAGACCTGAGGCTTGACAGCACTGATACAAACATTGCAAATGCTTTTCTCACAATCACACTTCATATATTTAGATCTATGCTGTGAAGGCAGTGTGTGTAGCAGTTTTGTGATGATTGCGGGGTGCCCATCTTCGAACATATTTCTGTAACTAGCATTGCTCTTGACTGAATACAAGGAAGCTGCCTGTATATTCATGCAGCTCAAAAATGTTCTGATGCAACCCTCAATTTACAAGAATTCAAGATTGCAACCGAATACTTTTGCTTGCAATTTTCTGACCACTTACCCAAGCTTTTAATGGGATGAGCATGGAGCAGATAGTTTGGGGACTTCAGTCATTAGGTAAAATAAGAGATTAGTTCGGCAACGGAGTGCTTTTAGGCTATCTACTGGGAATTCTTAGAAGGAATCATCTCCATTTAAATAAAGCAAGTACTTATCTTTACTTCTGAGCGTTGAGTAGATGATGAATTTTCCTCTTTGCCCTTCAACAGCTTTTCAGGTGTCCTTCCTGCTCATCCAGCACGGGGACCAAAAGAAAAGACAGGTACTAAAGTGGCTACTCAAGAGGCACCTCCCTCCAATTTCCACCTGAGAATGGGCTGCAAAGTGAACGCTGGGCACTTGTGTTCAGCAGCAATTCGCTATTTATTTGGGCCTGCAGGCCTCACTTTTCAAATCTACCAGGCACGCATTGTAAGTGCTAGGTACACATGCCCTCAAGAATAAACGTACTGTCCATGCATGATTCTGAAATAGAGACCACCCCCATTGCCCTCCTGCAAGCACAGCAAATGGGAGCTTTTTCCAAGTCTGTGCTCTAGTTGCTCTGGGCGTGTTTGGAGGGGGAAGGGTTGTATGACTATAACATGCAGAGAAGAGTTAACCATTCCCTACCTTTCCCACTATGATTTGCCAAAGATTGCATCCCTCCCTTGCCACTCCGACAATAGTTTTGCAAAACACTTCCCAGTGGTTCCAGGAGGGGGGGGGGGCATATCTTTGTGTGTTCACATGAATGCATGTGGCTGAATGACCAGTACGTGTGTGAAACCATTAAGTGGGCCTGCACACTTTGCTTTCGCCCCTCCCACTGTCCAAATGTTGCTGTCAGAAGGAATATGGTCCTTCAGCTGAAAAAAGTTCCTTGTTGACACCTTTTAAATTAAAATACCTGCCAGCCTAGGGGACCGGAAAAGTTGGCACCTGTCTAGAGCACAATGGAAACAACATTTCTCTCCACTTGAGATCTTTAGTAAATCTGTGCATTTAATTAGCATTATTAGATACTGGTTTATATCAAATATAAGAGAAAATGCTAACAGGGAGAGAATTAAATAGCACAAGAGAACACAGAATATTTCCTTGTGTCTGACAGATGCTTTTATGTGAATACCTTTCATTACAATCTTTTCATTCTTTCCATTTTACAGAACACACGGGGTGAGAAGCAGGAACACCATCAAAGGCAAAGCAAAGTATATTTAAATTAATTTTAATAAGTACCAAAAAGATAATAGTCAGCAATATTTTGCATGGGGGGTTAATAAATATTCTTTAACAGCAAGCGAAGTGACACATTCAAACATTGGTCAAGTTATTTCTTTTACATATTCATGAAAGCAATAACTTTTCCCCCAGCTAAACAAGGTCACAAATTACAGAATATTATAACCCCCTTTGTATTTGTGTGTGTTTCTCTGCCGGTACAGAACATCAAAAAGTGAACTGCCATCCAGAGATTTTATGACACTGAATTTTAAAATTACATAGATTACATTTATCATGCATTTTTTTTAATTGTGCAAATGTTCAGTGTGTGTCTGTGTGTGTTAGTGATCTCTCTTGAGAAAGCAAACAATTCACCATTCCTTTTGTTCAGCCAAAGAAACAAAACCAGAAACTAATCAAGGTCCACCATGGAAGTGCTCCCAGATCCAGCAGCATTCCAGGATCCCCAGGAGGCCATGACTGTGGGTGTCCAGCTCTGTCTGGTGCACCTCTTGCCTCATTTCCTGGAAAAGCTGAACCTCGCTGTTGTCACACATGCATGAGTGACACCCACTGAATCACTGCAATACAGTCTACACGAGACTGCCTTTGAAGCAGAATCAGAAACTTCAGTTGCTTAGGGCTGCTAGAGTACTAACTAGGGCCTGTTATATAGAGCATGTAACTCCAGTGCTCACTGGTGTACAGTTTATCTCCCAGTCAAATGCAAGGTGCTGTTTTTGACCCTGCATAGACTGTGTTCCATATATTTCCAAATTCAGATAACATATACTGGCTATAAACCAGGTGTCCACACCTTGTAATCTACCAAGCCAATCACAGTCCACCAGCCCTGTATGGCTGCCTCCCATCAGGCACTCATTAAACCCCTTTCTGCTGCCAGAATGGGACTGCAAAAACTTTGGGGCCATCAAGTATGGCTGGTGGGGCACAAGTTGCAGAGGCCTGCTGTAAACATTTAGATGCATTTGTTCATTGGTTTGGCTTATAAAAGACATCACTGGCAATCACTCCTCCATATCAAATATCTGGTTTTTGATAAAGACAAGTAAATCAATATTTAGTGCAATCTCCTCTGTTGAGAAAAAAGTGCCATCGAACTATTTTCCATAAAGTGACTATGTTTCCTGTAACAGTTTTTCTTTTTCTCTATTGATGTACAGAATGTGTCCACAGTACATGCATCTTTTGATGGATAAATATAGAGTACTTCATTGCATTCTGTGCTAAAAGTTAAATATTGTAAACACATGACTGCTAGATGCAACTAACATGATAATCTAAATAGAATTTCCAAAAGCAATGGATCAAACCAGTGTCTTCTTTCATTTTTCATGTTCATTTAAACTGCAGTGGGAAAGAACCTTACACGACAAATGTAATATTGGCCAAATAATTAATGGAACTCTTTTTTAAAATACATCATTAATTAAATTTAATTTAGTGCAATCCTGAGCACCTTGAACTGAAGTTAGATGAGCTTCAGGTCAACTGAATGCTTCAAAGGTATGCAATGTTGAGAAATTAGCATTTTATGGTAAAATCAAATTACAAAGTGAAAAATGCATATTTCAATTATTATGACTATGGGAAAAAGACACAAACTATCTTGCATATTTTCAAAGATACATTTGGATTACTTTTCTAAAGTAAAGCATCAAGCCATGGTGCACAGAAATCTCTTGGCGTGCTTAATTTTCAACACTACAAGCTCAGTTGAAGAAAACAAGGAAAACGGGTCAGTGGATCTGTTATGAAGTAAATTATATTTGCTTGGATTTCTCTTTTTAGTTTATTTAACTGAAAGAACCCAAGCTACCAAGCAAAACAGCCAAATCTGTTTAAACTGATTTCCAAAGGAAATTCTCAATTGGCTTCCTACAACCTTCTTGAAGGCTTCTGTGTTACATGTTTATGGCACAGAACTTTTCCTGCAAATCATTAATGGCTAACCATTTCACATGGAAAGAAACAACACACATGACTATATCTCTGAATGTGAATGGCAGGGTATGCAAAGGAACAAGAAACAAAGCCCATATGAAGAGAGACATTTTAAGAGTGAACCCCACTGGAGTGAGCTCTAAGTGCAAACTCCAGTAGTGCCAAGAAATGCCTGTTTACACGTGCAAATTCAAACATCAAGAACTCATCACCAAAAAAATTCTGTGGGAGCATAGCGGCCCCCTTAACCTCAAAATACATCCCATCCAAAAATACAGTCTCTCTGGGCTGCTTCACAAACACATGTTCATCACTCAGTTACAATGACGTTATAATGACTTGCATGTGTAAATGAGTCATTCAAAGGTGGCACTACAGACTGAACTTTTACAGCAAGCCGTGCTGTGTCAAATATGGTGCCCTTTAAATGTTACAAGGAACATCATGGGTGATGTGCCCGAAATAGAGACTCACACAATTGGCCCCATGGCCACACAACTGAATCTTTCAGGAATACCAGCTGATGGACATATGGGAAAGTACCCCCACAATCCCAGCCCTACTGCCTAGATGGCACTTCTGAGGACCTGGTTCACACATACCTCAACAAGTCTTCAGGTACAGAGTGATCCCGTGACCATATCTTTATGGACGATTACCTCAAAGGCTCACTGAAATCAGCAGGCATACACATCTACCTGGACTCATTTATGCAAAAATATTCCATTCAGTTTAGTGAGATTTACTTTCTAGAAAACCAGATTTCAGACCCCTTATATATGGACTGCTGAGCAGTATCAATATAATCTACTCACAGAAATGTGGTAATACATTGCACAGTATCTTCCTTGTATTTAGTGGGGGGTTTTAACCTTGCAAATGCAAACTTTCATTTTCACATTAGAATTCTGTCATTTACCATGAATATGCCTCATCTAATATATCTTTGATCCAGGTTTTCCAAAAACAGTTGTAAAATGATGTTCCAGTGATCAGGTATGTGGATTTAGATTTAGTACTCATACATATGGAAAAATAAGGTAAACAAACTAAAGGTTACTTAAAGAAATTGGAACATTATTAATAGCAAATTAATTGTGTTCCAATGGAAGACACATCGGCCAGAGCCACAGGTCACTCACAGTGGTGAAACCCCACTGAAGGGAATGTAGTCTGGTGTGCAGCTTTTTGTAAGGCTTTTGAGAGAAAATGTTCTCCATGATTCAGGAAGCAGGTTACCTCAGTGGAGGAATCCAGTGCACAACAGTTTCTCTCAAGTACATTCTTTCCTCAAGTAAATTTCCAACAGCTCCTCATTCTACTTTTTTTTACAAAATAAAAAGAGAGCGTGTCTGTTTATGAGGTTTTCTATATTAAAGCACTTCAGCCTTTTGGATTCTATCATAAAATTCACAACTTCCCATACAATTTCATAATAAAAATTGCCCCTGCTTCACCTTCTTACTAAAACCATGTCCCTTAAATCTCCCGACCCCTAATCATGACAGTGAGAGGTTTTCCATCATAATTGCTTTCAGGAGTAAAATTCTTAGCTGTCTCATGGCATAGCAGACCCTTCCAGATCTAAATCAATGAAGGTGGGCAGTAATTGAAAAGCTGGGGCCAGTAAATGCACTCCACACTTTCAATTTTCTAATCATAGGACTTTCAGAACATCTATTTCAAATCTCTCTCCCTCTCCCTCCCTCCCTCCCTCTCTCACTCAAACACACACACACACACACACACACTCTCTCTCTCTCTCTCTCTCTTTATATTTGGGGTACACACTTTAAAATGCTAGGTGCGGTGCAAAAGTAGTGCATGAAAAGGCCTTGATATTGTACGTGTGCAAGATGGGTTTCCAAGGCCGCACCCCGAAGGGCAGAAAGAAGATATCAGTGGCTTCTGCAGGCATCACAGGAGAAGCTCACCTCCTGAACTTTTACCTGTTAAAGAAACAGAGTCTTCTTTGCATCAGGAACTCATCTTCAACTATCTATTAAAAGTTGCACTGACAAGTTCAGTTGCTGTTGACCGATATCCCTGAACCAAATGCAATCCGTGCAAGGTTGTCACTAGCTGATAGCACAACAGCACAGCATTCCGCAGGCACTCCCAGCAGGAATTTCCACACAGGGACAAAAGTGCATCTGCTGCTATTCTTTTGATGCAGGAGTTATGGTCTTCCATGTGCACAGGAGAACCACAAATCCACTCTGCTTTAGCTAAGCTTTAAACAACTAAATTTGTGACAACCAGGATATATATTTCTTTTTTCATTCCCTTCTTCAGTTACTAGGGAGAAGTACAACTAAGAAACATTATACATTGCAATAAGGAATTAAATTACGTGCCATGGACTGAGATCAAGCACCATGAGCGAAGGCATGCCAAGTACATTTGCTCTCCACCCCAAATGGCTGCAGGAACTGAACTGCATTCTCTGTACTTTCATATTAAAGTTCCAGACCTGCATTCCTGCTATAGTAACTCCCACAGTAATATTTTCTCTACTCCGGTCATATGTGAAATTATAAAGTGACCTAGCAAGGAAGACCTGCACACAGGAGCATGATTTCATTGCCTTTGGATACATTGTTACGTGTGCAAGTTTTCTGAGAAGGAGAATGCCATGCTGAGCACCAAGGCTAGGAGGCCTCTGAAAGCTGAAAATAAAACAGCAGGTCCAAATGACAGAGGCTCCAGGTTTGATTCCAGGCAATCTCCATGCAGAACTGGAAAATCTACCTTCCTAAAACCCTGGGAGTCACTGCCAATTAGTGTAAATAATAATGAATTAGGGGGAGCAACAGACCAGCTCAGTACAAGGTGGCTTGCTGTTTTCCTAGATGATTAATAAACCTCTTAAGTTCCAATTGATTTTACATCACGAAATGCACCTGCTGGAAATATTCTTAATTCCTTTCATGGCTTAGTGATCCTTATCCAAACATTATATATAAAATTGTAAGTGTTCAGAGTCGGCATGGCACAGTGGTTAGAGTGCTGGACTGAGACTCGGAGATCCAGGTTCAAGTCACCCTCAACCATGAAGCTCCCTGGGTGACTTGGGACCTGTCATGGACTCTCAGTCTAAGCCACCCCACAGCTTTATTTGAGGATAAAATGGAGGTGGACCCATGTAGGTTGCCCTGGGTTCCTTGCAAGAGGAAACGAGGTGGAGGTGGAGGTGGAGAAGGAGCCATATCATATGACCCACAGCCCCACTATACATCATTGATATGGTGCCCCTCTAGCCCAGGAAGTCTGCCCACCAAACTCTAGACCTACCTCAATATGTAGCATTCAGCAGTCGTGGAATACCTGCCAATGCTACTGTGTGAGGCCTATGCAGTAACAGGACCTCATGGCCAGGATCTGCCATCTTGCTTGCCTTAGGGACAAATTGTGTCAGAGAAATAGATTGGGATGACAGCACCCATAGTGTATGAATTCTTTGGATTAAAAAACACAAATTCAAGCAAAGCAACTAATAGCGAAGAACACATAGGGAGAGGCAATTATTATGGTATATTGCCTATCTAAAATCCCTATCTTTGGGTTTAGGAGATTTACATTTTCTCTTGAGACTTGAAACTTTGGATCAAGTGCTGGAAAATGAAGGCTAGCAAGCAAAATAGAGTAGTCTGTCTATTTAACAGTGCATTTATTTAACTATTTAACTTCACGCTTAGCTATAGAGGTCACTTAAAATGCTTAATTGTTTTCATTAATTTTTGTTAAAAACAAGTCAGAATTATCAGGATGATGGGTAAACAAAATGCTTGGATCTAGAGGAAAATCCAGATCCTATGGGTTGCCATGCCTATAAAACAGAAGTTGGAATGGTCCATTATGATGCCTGTGCCAGAATCCAAACACAGAGGACCAAACCCAGCGCGCTGCATGGTCACAGCAGGTGAGTTAAGGCTGCTCTGCATGGCAGCATCTCTCATCACTAGGGCAGAGCTACATCACAGGAAGCTCCTCTGGGTGGAAACAGCTAGATTGTCCACCCTGGAAAGCCGAAGGTGAGACAATGTCGCCTTCATAGCACATCACATTCACCCTACTATCCTCTGTATTCAGAAGTTTTTATAGTGTTTCAAGAAACTGCAGAACTAGTTTGATCAGAGATGTAAGAAGGAGAAACAAAATGAGTACACTACAGGCAATGATGGCTCTGTCATGCCACCTCTAATTCTCTAAAAGCAAATACACAAAAGTCTTTCTCCTGCTTTGAAGGCATAAGATGGGGACACGAAGATGAGTACAGAGAAAAAACTACAAAGAACAGATTGGCTAGAAACCGTACTAAGTTCGGGTTGACCATCACAGTATGATTACTAAAACTACTATTTAACATATATTTTGCATCCAGAGAGTGCTAGACATCAATATCAGTGCAATTCTCCACATCTGCTATATTGAGTAATCACCTCTTAGGATGAATCACACTCACTTTGTGTGGAATATGCTGTGGCCGCAGCTTGGTAGTTGCCGTCAGCCTTGTGCTGCCATTGTGGCTACTCACACCTTTATAATCAGGGTGTTGTTGCACAAATTTGAGGCCCCCTTTCCCCTTGAAATACGGTGTTGCTAAAAACAAACAATGATCACCTCATCTATCAATCAGGGAATGCAATGGCTCTGACTGAGCTATGATTTATTCTTTTGCAGGCGCACACCCTAAATGTTATACAAGTCTAGATGCATAACAGAATATATTAAATGGTTGTACTGATGTCAGTATTTCTGGCTTTAGGTTATGCCTGTTCCTAACAGTTCTGATAACTTCGGTGGAGCTAAGATAGACTCATGTGCAGGAATTCAATTATGCACACATATTACACAGATTGGAAGGAAGAATGTAAGCAAGTTCCTGAAAGGTGCAAGCAATATTTTCTGAATGTGTCTATTGTTCTTAAGAACAAGTATCCTACAGCTTAACCAAACAGAACTCTAAACTTATCACTTCCTTCATTTCTAGAAAGCAAGTACTATTTTATATTGTTTACAAGTGAAATGTGCTAGCTGTCCACCAAAATCACTTGCAACTCTGAGAAGCTACCTAGGATATAAAATACAGTTGTCTTCGTCATTAGCTAAAGGACCGATCATGTGCAGTGCCGAGACTGTCAACTCCCATAGAAGTTAATAAGAGATGAAAGCACAAATCAGTTTGCAATGAAAGAGCCAACACCACACACCAGAAGCAAAGGTTCAAGTATTACTCTCCTGGGGGATCGCACAACCCATAATTAATCTCCTGATTTCAAGTGTCTTTCACAGTGGGAAGAAAGTAATACATGCTCTGGATTGTATTATATTACTTAACTACATTATCTCCCTCACCATCTGATCCATCCCTTTAAAATTGGGTAGTCAGAAAAAAAAGAGATGTCATTACCAATGCGATGTGGTATAGGTTATTTTCCTTCCTCAAAAGTAGCAATATACTTGCATGCATGCAAGATTAATACAGGTTGAGAATTCTCCCCAGAATGTAACAATTGAACTGGACAAGTCAAAGCCAATGAGATGGGCTTTGTGATGCATTAAACTTATGCTGTCAGAGCCCTTTGCCAAAAACAAAGATAAAATTGAAGGGTTTTGTTTTGTTTTTGTTTTGTTTTTTTTACATTATTGGTATTTACAAGTGCTTTACATATATACATATTTATATATTTATTTGTACCTGGACAGTGTAGCATTAAAGGGTAAATTTATAATTTACAAATAAAACATTTTTAGATATGTATAACCATATGATGAAGAACTTTTTTATTGCTCACCTTCAAACCTTATACAACTTTATCATACTATTGCACACATTTCTGTATTACACAGATCTACATTATATATAAATAGATATGAAAATAAGGATTTTCTATATTCATGTTTCAAATAAAGTGCCTTGCCTTGCCTTAAGTAAAAATACCTTACTTGATTTAATGCCAGAATATCCATCTTACCTCAATGCTATCACCATTTAAATACATTTGTGACCTTGCCAGCAATATTTTTCATGCAGAGCAAAGACCAAAATAACACTGAATGAAAACAGAAAAACTAAATAAATCAGCAAATGAAAATACTGACCTGGTTCATAATGCTAACCTATGGTTTATTCAGGACACAATGTTATGCATGTTTAGGGAGTAAAGAGTTATACAACTCCCAGAATGCATTCTAGTTGGTGTAGGACTGTTTCTGCCTAAACACGCATATGGCTGCACCCTTAACTGATGGTTAACCCATGGTTTGTTGCCCTAACCATGGTTTGTTTGGCACACAAACTGTAGTTTGCTTTCTCAATCCATGGGCTGTTTCCCTTATCCTGCCTACTCCTTTTCTGCATCCCAAGTGCCTTTGCAAATATGGTAGTACTAGCAAGTAGAGTGGCTGGGATTTTTACCACTCTTGCCTACCACCTCTGTTGCCTGGCCAAACAACCCATGAACAACTCAACAGTTCTGGGTTCACACATAACAACCACCCATGGTTTAAATAATCCAGAGTCCAAAACCCAATAATAAACCATAGGCTCTTTTTTTCGCATTGCTTGTGGTTAACAAACCATAGCTTGTTATTGTGGCCATGTTCATATATCTCAACAACACACAATTCAACGACCCATTCCATAGGATAGTGGTATGTGCAAACCCAGCCATTGTCTGATTTTGTGTAAGTTTGAGTTTCCACATCTTAAGGTAACGTTAAATTTGTTTTAGAAATATTTATACAGTGTTGTTAAACTTTGTAATATCTAGTTTATGCACTATACTCAAGTACTGTACAAAACTGCAATAGATGGCACTGTACGACTACATAGGTTTCTACTATAAAGACACCATCATAAAGGCGGATCTTTTCTTAAAAGGTCAACTAATAACTGCTAATATGTATGTGAATCAAAATACTTTTGCTTGGCCAAATACACTATTTAAATCTAAATACAGTACATAATTATTTGTGGTGATAAAATTTACAGGGCCTTTGGGGTCACAAGGAATATTAGCAAAGATTCCATGAGAAATTGTGAATGGATCGGTATTAAATATTGTACAAAAATTGCACGTAGAGGCTCCAATTTTGTTTCCATTTTGCATTTCAGTACTGATGAAACACTGAACTTTATTTTCTTTTTTTAAAAAAGGTCAAATCTTTAGCAAAATCATTTATAATATATAAAGTTGTTTTAAAGTCATGGCAGCAAAATATAAAGTTGCAATTTACAAAAGCAGCAATAATACTTATTAATTGTGAGGGCAGCCTCATGGAACTGAAATAAAAGAACTCTTTCCAGTGGCTGCTATGGATACATGAACAGTATGAAGATGCCCTTAAGCAGGGGTATCAAACTCAGCTTACCTGGGGGCCGCTGGAAGTAGAGTCTGGGTGAGGCTGGGCCGCATCAAGTATTCCACCACCGCGGTGGTGGTGGGCCGCTCATCCCGCGTTGCTCCCGGAGGCCGGCCCGGGCGCCGCTGGCACTTTGAAGGCCGCAGGGCCCCTCCCCCGTGCCCCACCCATCCTGGCAATTGGCCCGCGGGCCGTGAGTTTGAGACCCCTGCCCTTAAGGCAGATTTCATGGGAACTGTACTTGAGAAAATTTTGTACACAGAAATCTTATACTACCAATATACCTAACCCTGAATAATATCTGAAAATTTGTTTTGGACATTTGGCATTTCTTCTGGAAGTTATAAAAGTAGCAATTCACAGGACTGTACTAATCCTGCAAACTGACTTGTAAATGGCTACGATGTACAATTTGCTGCAAGATAATCCTGTAAACCTGCAACCAAGAATCTGGAATGTTGCCCTTCAAGGGATCTGGGGCTGCAAACTGTCCATATGATTGATGATCCATTCACAAAACCTCTGTCCATCTGTCTCTAGTTTCTGGACTTTCTCATAGGAACCATCCCATTTCTGAAAATTATACTTATATGAATCAGGAGTGTTCATGAACTTGTTCATATCTGGAAGGAATGGCTTTCTTATGTGAATGGGTCATCATCAAAAATGTAAGACCACAGCTGTAAAGCATTCTTCCTCTCACCTGAAATGTATGGATTGGATCCAAAGTACACAGAAGGAACTTTGTCGGAACACACTCCCTTGAATTGATCTGTAACATGCGTTGTGCAGGCATTCGCACAGTGCTATAGCAGGCATTGCACAAGAAATTGCAAAAAATGCAAGAACGTCTTTGGGTTTAGTTTCACTTTTCTCACACAATGCTCTAGCATGAAATGTAAATGAACCCTTCCATGAACAGAAAACATCTTCTGCATATGGAAGGGCATCTTTGAATCCAACCTAGGCTTTTCAGAGGTCAGTTTGTACGTTCAGCTGCAACCGCTCCAAGAGCATAGTTATGAAATTATGTAAATACAAACCATCACTACGACTGTCCACTTGAAAAGTCCAGATTTATAATACTTCAAGAGCTCCTACTTTAAAAGTAGGGTGGCTCTCATACTGCATAACTCATTTAAAGGAAAAAAAAATCATCTCACCACTCAATATTTACACCCCTAATCCTCAATGTTCATTTGCAAGTAAGTTAATTTGTGATGCTGCAGCAAAGACAACATGCTATCTTGACAGTTTTGTTCCAGTTGCTCAACAACCCTTTCTCTCTATACCTACCCAGACTTTTTCCAGGAGACAATTTATTCCAATAACACCTTGTGAAAGGGTTCACATGAAACTGGCTATAGAAAACATCTTCAACGAGCCAAGAAGGGAATGTATGAAATCTTTGTTATTCACTTTTGTTATTAATCAACACAGCTCCTCTGTTTGGCTTCAGTACAATTTCTACTCATTCCATGCTTTTCTTATGCTTGAGAGAAGACTGCACAACCCACAATGTTTTGTGGACTGATAGAGGAAGAAGACTGGTTAAAGGACTTGATTCATATTGTTGACCAATCATAAGTGAGCAGGTGTCTGTGTTTACTTTGGTGTGGCACAGCGGTTTTCTATGCATGTTGTCAGTTTCCAAGAGAGTCCTGCGGTGCCTTCCCTGGATCTCAATGCCTCTATCTTCCAGCATTGCACACGTGGTTGTGCAATGGCCAAACAGCTGCTTGCCCAGCAACATGGGCTCCTGTGCCAGTGTGGAAGCTGTTCTTTCTTTGCATTGTCAAAGGATCCCCCTCCCCCACAAGCCTGTCCTGTTGCTCAAGTAACAGAGCACCAACTATAGTGCGCAACTTGAACGCTTGGCCTAAAGTAGGAAATTATTAACCCTGACACTCCAGTATCTTTTACACGTAACTTGCATTCAGAATGGTTGCTAATAAGAGAATACTTGAGCATACCACGCATCTATAATATTTACATGGGCACTGCTACCGTAAGAAATTATTAAGATCACTTTGTTTAAAAAATCTTTCTCTTTCAAAGGATAACTTCTTTGCATTAAAGTAGAATCAGTCATTTTATAGAAAAATATCTTAAACTTTAAATTAAAAAAATAGTGTTACTAAATAGTTATGCAGGACCATATTCAGTTGTATGGATATAATTCAGCTTAATTGAATCCAAGTTTAGGAGAACTCACATGGATAGGAGAGCAGACTATATTTCCCATGGGTGCCATCTGTTTACAGATCCCATGAATAAATTCTGTGCACCTCCTTTGGAGATAAACGGACATGATACCTATATACATTCTGTACATATTGGTTCACAGATTAGCAGTTATTAGTCGTACTGTACATAGGAAAATCATCTGATTACAATGATGTTATACACCCTCAGCAAAAAAATTAAGGTTTTAGTGTGCTGGAGCAAAACCATGTAAGACAGGTTCCCTGTTTAAATATGTTGCCCAGTATACCAAGTTGAAAGTACCAAATAAGACTGGAAAAACTATTCTTGACATCCTGTCGATTTTACTAACACTGTTGAATGTTTTCTTTGCTTCCTGTGGCTTGGCATCTGGCTTTGCTTTGTTGGGTTCTGTAGTGGTGGCACTCTTGGAAATTGTTGGGAGAACTGAGTCCTTGGTGATACTGGGGGCATAATTGGCGACCGCCACTGCATAGGCATTGTTTTTCTTAAGGACAGATGCCTTTTCTTTTTTCTGTTAAAAGAGGGTATATGATTCAATATTATAGATGCTATGTTTCTTTTAATGCTCTCTAAACAAATAAGTGAATGAATGCTTTTAGCAATATAGCCTTCAACTCTTAAGAACAATCATGTGAAATTAACCACAGTTATAGTAGCATGGAGAAGAGACAGGTCTTGTGGGAGCCATAAGGCAATATGAAGGATGCAGACAGCCCCAAGGACCTTCCATATCCCCCTGATAGAAGGTACCAACCATCTGAGTTTCTGGATCTGTAAGAAAGATTGGTCATCCTCGTTCATTTTATCTGCTTTCAAAACTAGATAAAAAAAGGATGGTTTTGTCTCCTGTCTTGATGAAATTGCACTTGTCACAACAGAGCTGTTCACTTCAACCCAAGCTAATGGAATGTCAGAGTGCAGATATTCCAAACAGCTACACAGCTCTATTCCAGGCAAGTGCCAGGTTCAAATCCACGGTTAGGTATGTTACTTTCTGGGTGACTTGCACTACTTCCCAACTCTTTGTAACATTCCTTACGGGGTACCCAGTTCCTTGGGGGAAAGAGTGGAATACAAATAGATAATTCACTGAGGAAAACATGCTTACCTGGGAGAAGGCACCATTAAACATTGTGAGACTAGCTAGAAGCCTAGACCCAGCAGGAGCTGTCAATGAATACAGAGCTCCCAAAGAATGTCCAATGGATACACACAATGTGAAGTAGACACATTCACACACAATGGTTAATGTCCTTAGTCTATCATATATAAAACAGCTTTAATCAGACCAATCTTCACTCTTGGACCAATAAAATTACAGGCAACATTTTGCCACTGGATTGTTTGAAAGAAGAGGTCTGACTGGACAGAATAAATGTCACATTTGCACCTTCAAACATTAAAGTGCTGCAGTGTCTATGAAATAAGAAATTTGAAGATTCTCTCTGCATGACTAACATGTTACAGAAAGTGGCCAAAAAATGTCAACTGTTCCTGGCTTTGTGGTTACCAGATTGCCTCTAGGATGGTTACCAGATTGTCTCTAGGATGTGGAGACTTGGATCAGAGGGACTCACCTTAAAGTCATGAAGTGGATGAATGAACCATAGGCCACCATTTCTGTCCCACAGGCTTACAGTGACAGAAAATGCAAGGACATACACAATGCATTGCTCTCCTTCTTGGAGGAAGGGCAGGAAACAAAGAGCATCAATAAATAGTTCTCTTTTTACCAGACAAGGAAAAGTGGCCTATTATTCAGGCAGGGATGCAGAAGATCCTCATGACTGGCAATATCCAACAGTGTCATTCTGCAAACTCAAACAGCGCTAGCAGAGCACCACTGAATCTTCTTATTGTCCAAGCAGTTGCTCATCACTCATGTGCAATGAATTTCACAAGTGGAACGCACAGCCACTTGAGCAACCACATCTGCACAAAGAAAACTCTAGTTGGATTATTCTCTTGTGCAGAGCTCAAAGCCCCGTTTCCACAAATGCAACATCATGTGCACTAAACGAATTATACCGCTGGATATTGCTCAGTGTGTAGATCTGTGAAATGCAAAGTTCCAGAAGGAAAGCTGGAGCAAGACTCTTAAGTCAGCTTTAATTAGACTTTGCTGCTGCTGTAAGAATCTGCTCTGGGTACAAGCAGGTAATTGCCTCCCCCAGATAAGCCAGAATCCCAGCCACCTACATTTCATTTTAAAACATGCAAGTGTTGAGCTTTTGTGGAACCCCAAGCAATGAAGTAAAATGTGCAACTATTATTCTACTCTTACATTTTGAAAGAAACTAGACTGGCCCCCCTGCCTGGTAAAATAACAACCTGTCTCATTTTTAGGCTGGGTGTGGAAAAGGGTGTGGGGGACTCTTCCCTGGTGGAAAGTGATGCCTGCCTTACAGAATAAAAATGCAAAAGTCCAGCATTCTGCTGCACTGGTCACTGAACAGTATTGCATCAGTACAGGAATGAGTTCATGACTAGCATCCTATTTCATACCTAACAAAAAGTTTTTCATGAGTTTGTAAACAAACATTTAAAAAAATACCCTGGCAATGCCTGTGCAGATCCAGGCCATTACTGTTAAATTCATATTGCAGGAGGTGGGAGTACGGCTGAGAGACGATGGGTTGTACCAGGCATGCACAATAGCACATTATTCTGCCCATATTGCTGGGGGAAGGAATATAGCATATGAAATTCCTACAGGGTAGTTCAGTGTTGTTATGTGTAGGTCAGGCTGTGAAGTTGATGTAGTAGCTTACAGTTACAGGAGCAGTGGAAGAGATCCAAGGAAAGGTCTAAGTGTTTTGGTCATGGGTGGAAAGAAGTCAGCTGAACTTCACACCCTGCCTAGTAATGGGGACAAGGTCTAGTTATTGAGAAATGGTGCAAGAGCAGACCCAGTACAAAAGTTTCTTGAAAGCCAGCTCTGCAAGTCTGATTGATTACTCACTGTTAAGTCATTTGTTCTGCCTGAAATAGGAATCCCATTTATTGGTGCTAATTATGTATATGTTTGTTCCTTCCCAGAAAAAATCCTGCAAAGCCAATGGCAACTGCCTTATAGTATAAGAGTACAGTTCCTTCTTTCCTTTCTAATCAACTTGGCTATTTAACACTTTTGGTATCCCAGCATCCAATTTCTTAACTGTTGCTGTGATGCTTCTTAATACCAGCATAAAATATGGGACTGGAATATGAGACGTTGGGTTCCATGAAGCCTGGTTATGATTCTTCATAGGAAAGTAGCTTTGGTTACATTCATTCTCCCATGAAGAGTTGCTGAAGTTAATGAAATGCTGTCTAAGATTATTTGGGATGTTTAACAGGCATAAATGGGCTATTGTTTAATTTCTAGGCAGCCTTGGGACAATATTTGTTTCTTCAAGATGAAACAGATGGAGAAAGACTCCGTGTGTACAATTTAATTTCTGCTGAAATGTGTACCCAAACTGTCAGCTTCTCTTCCTATCCACTCGTGCTTTAATCTGTTCTGCCTTTATATTGGTTTAAGACTTCAATTATTTTTCAGTAATAGAAAGCTATCAACAGTAGATGCTGCAAAATTGATTTCTTAGAATTGGAAGGTACTTTAAACATGTTTCTTTATCACTCACCTTATCATTGACTACGCTTTTTCCATCCCACGCCCATCCTCTTTTTGTGAAGTAATTTACAGTGGCAAATTCTATCAAGGCTGAGAATACAAATGCATAACAAACAGCAATAAACCAGTCCATAGCTGTGGCATAGGCTACTTTGGGCAGGGAATTTCGAGCACTGATGCTCAGGGTTGTCATTGTTAGCACAGTTGTTACTCCTGGAAAAAAATGGAGGAAGAAAAGGGAAATATTGATCAGAGTAAACATTTCAGAAAAAATGAAACATGATTACTAATGATTGTGTAACGATTCTATACAGGCTTGATTCAGAATTCACCATAAGGAAAAAGGTGCCTACAAATTAGAAATAAGACAACATTATGACTGAAAAGCTACACAACATTTATTATATCTAAAATACTGTATTTTACAGGATAGCTCAAAGTTCACAAACATGTACCAACTAATGAATAACTTATGCTTCCCCTGGTCCTTACTGTACAAAATGTGTGACTAGACATGGACAAGAATTTAGTTTCAGTTCATTTTTGTCAAGAATTTAACAAAAGTTTGTAGATGTCTTCATATCTGGAATGGAAAGAATTCAAATTCAAATGAAACAAAAAGTAAGTAATGCACTCCCCAGAGAGGTTCACCTGGCACCGAGCCTATATTCTTTTTGTCACCAGGTCAAAACCTTTTTATTTAAATGTCATTTTAAGAATTAGAGTTTTTAGGTTTTTAAAGTTAGCAATCACATTTTATATTATTTTATTATTTTATCTATTTTTATGTATTTATTTTTCTTATGATTGTGATTTATTCTCTTTTGCTTATTATTGGTTTAATTTGATGGTATTCTGTTAGTACTGACTGTATTTATCATAATCTATTTATTATTATTTATTGAATTATGGATTGTATTTTCATTGTTCTGATTTTATATTCTGTATGCCATCTTGAGACTGCCTGGCGATGGTGACACACGCACTGGTGACTTCCCGCCTTGACTTCTGTAACGCGCTTTACGTGGGGCTTCCCTTGAAGACGGTCCAGATACTTCAATTGGTTCAAAATAGAGCTGCCAGGTTGCTGACGGAGACGGGGCGTTATGTTCACATGACTCCAGTCCTCCGTCAGCTTCACTGGCTTCCCATTGAAGTCCGGGCCCAATTCAAGGTGTTGGTGATGACCTTTAAAGACCTAAACGGCTTGGGTCCTGGTTACCTGAAGGAGCGCTTACATCCATATATGCTCGACCGCCCCTTGAGATCTGCGGGAGAGGCCCTTCTCCAGGAACCCTCCGTGAAAGAAATTAGGAGGGTGGGTACTCGGAGGAGGGCTTTCTCTGCGATGGCGCCCAATCTATGGAATGCGCTCCCCAGAGAAGTCCGCCTGGCGCCATCATTATTTGTTTTCCGGTGCCAGGTGAAGACCTTTTTATTTAAATGTCATTTTAATTGTTAACAATATTTTCTGGCCAGGGCGACTTATTTTATATTTTATATTTTTTATATATTTTATATTGTTAATTTTAATTTTATATTGTTATTTTTGTATGTTATTGTATTTTATTGTGTTGTAAGCCGCCCTGAGGCTTCGGCAAGGGGCGGCATAGAAATGTTCTAATAAATAAATAAATAAAGTAGGTATTGGACTGCTGCATGTGCACGATAATTTCATTTTTGGTTTTGATATTAATTTTCCAAAATTCATGGATGTTGTTGTATTTGACACAGAAAGAAGATACAATTTAAATAGCCAAATGTGGGAGTAATTGGAACTGACATCCCTCTGTATTATTTGCAAAGTAGAAATGTATATCTTTCTAGCAGGGAGATGTGTGAGCTCCACATACATCTGAAAATTACCAAAAGATCGATGAGTGTGCTTCTGCTTGACATCTTTCACAAAAAAATGTGGAAAAGAAAAAAAACCAAGAGTCAGTCCTACATCAGTATTCAGTGGTTGCTTGTGATACCTGGACTGAGGGATTGTTTAGATTTCTAATACGTATTTGAGGTCTGGTCTAGAATTCTAGCAGAATGACCTGGGATGGCAGTGAAGTGCTACCTGAGTTTAAATCCCAGAGAGACATATGACCTTTAAAAAAAGTTTTGAAACACGGTGTATTAGATCTAGCCATGCCATCAGTGGCATTCTGCTGGTGCTACCAAAAATGGGCAGAGCAGTGCTTTTTAAGGTTTCCTCCATCTTGCTGCAGTTTCCTGTGTCACCAGAGGGTGGTGCTAGGCATTACAGAGGGAGGGAGAGGGCTGGTAGAACTCAATGCAGCCACCTCTTTTCAGCAGAAAGCCTCTGTTAAATCTGGTTCCTTCTCCAAATTAAGGGGCACTTCCATTTGTAGAGGGTGAGTATGGATGCAGTCCAGACAGCTCCTGATAACTAGCAAAATGAGCTGATAGAATCCTGAGATAAGGAAGTACTAGTCAGTCCAGTGTCTTTTGTGGGAGAAGAAAACTTTCAAGAAATGGAGGGCAGACTTTAGCACAGCCAAGAACAAAACATTGGTACTTCACACATCTGCATTAAAGACAAAATATAGCCACTCTTGGCCCTGAGAAATTTCACAATGGAAAGCACCAAGAAAGATGCTAACTCTGAATAATGACAACTAGAACTGAAGCAGACATTTCTCAGAAAAATATTTTCTCGTCAATTTCCCATGACTCTTCATTCCTTAACTGCCTACAAATAAAAAACCAATGTGTGGATTTTTCTCAAAGTTTCTTTACCATTTGTTATGGTAAAGTCTCCTTTGTGCCATAGAAAAACAAACAAACAATATGAACAACAAACCCCTAAAAGAACCCTTAGGAAAAAAGAGGCTGAGCTCCAGTGCCTGCCAAAGATGTCACCTACCTGTGATAAACTTCAAGAATACCTAGAGAAATTTGGTGACATCATCTCTGAGATTTTTCTGTCCATAAGTAGGCTAGAGAATTTTGAGAGGCCATTTATACACAGCTGTCATACAAACCAGCAAAAGAATTATAGTTATTAGGAAGATGATGAAGCAACCAATTGTATGGATAGGTTTTGGTTGAGGTAAGGGATAATCTGGGTGCACCAGCTGGCGACATCCTGTTTTCTCTGGGGAAGAGGCGCCATGTTCTTTCTGCTGACAAGTCCTGACAAATAAAACTGGTCAGGTGGGGCTTCCCAATTCCTTACATGGAGGAGAGGTGCAAATCATCCCTTCTGTGGGATAACTGAACTACATGGGTTCAATCCTTCACAATAATTTCAATATTTATTCTTGCTATGGTTGATGGTATTAAATTGTGTGAGCTGCTCTGAGAATCTTGTTACCAGGTGGCACATATCTAATAGCAATAAACAAAACAAGCAAAGCAAAACACTGGGACTGGTGTCAGCTATTACACTGGTACTGATATGCCAGGTTCCCGTAATGGGGCAGGAAAATGAATTTTTCCCTGTTCTGTTCAGTGTGTGCCACAGAGCACTGTGGCTTATCAAACCACACCAAGTGTCCCGCTTGCCAATAATCACTTGCTGGGTTGCTTGGTTGCCTGGCTGCCTAGGCTGAAGAGGAATTGCTCCAGGTGTGCAGGTAGGGAACACAGGCCACGAATGATTCATGTAGAGATGTTTGAATAGGCAAGCTACTAAGTCTATGTGCATGTCTTTGTTTACTTTAAATGTTTCTTATCTTTCTTTTTATTAAAAATTAAACTGGTAAAACAGCAAATAATAATTGTTAAAAATTATCAGTCAAAACATCTGCAATCATAAAGCAAACAAGAAAAGCAAGCAAGCTAAGAGCCCAGCCATTAAACTCTGAGGAGCTAAATAAACAATAAAATGTCAGGAGCAGCCTCAGTGGCTCTTCACCATATATAAGTGAATGATTTTAATTCATGTTTCTTCTAGGTTCCTTGTATTCTGTTTTCCTCCCTATTGCCAGTTTGGCAACATACGTTTAGGTTGTTGTGGATATGATTGTGGTTAGGGCACAATCTAATGAGGCTACCCATAATCCTCTGGACTCAGAGTATTATTGGCATCCTGGGCAGGATGGGGGGAGCACAGAGTCAAAGGTAGCTCCCAGAACCCTCTCATTCCGCAAAGCATACAGAAGGCCAGTTCAGTCATAGCAGCACTTCAAAGGAGAATGGAAGAAGGCTGAGGTGTCAATAGGATATCTCAAATCTTGGTGGTACCAGTCCCTCCCTGTTCCCTATTGCCCCTCCTCCAAGGATCCTCTCGTAACCTCTGACAAGGAACCGACACAGTTGTTTCAGCACTGACTGAAATGAATTGGGGACACGGGATCCCCCCATTGAGCTTAGGGGCATTTCCCAACTCATAGCGGGTCATCTAAAATAGATGACTGTCCAGGCACTATCTAATGGCCAGAAGACTGCTCTGCCCACAGCCAAGCTAGATGCACTAACAGTAACAGCTTCTCTATTTGTTCAGAGTTGAAGTTACCCTAATCATGTTTACAGCAGAGATGATGGAGGTTCAATGCTTTTAGAGAAAAGAGGTACACAGGTAAGGGAAAATGAACTTTCTCCATGTATGTCCCTACAGCCTCTCCCTCATCCTTATCTCTTTCCTCCAACCCATATGCAGTATGGGAGCTTTACTAAGGGGAAAAGCACCTAGGCTGAAAACTCCAAGAACACAAATTGTAAACCTCTTGTTCTAATAGTTACATTTGCTATATGCAAAACTGGGGGAGACCAAGGTTTGGACAGATACATGCACAAACTTAAGTTCAGTCCCAAGTAAATTCCATTGAGTTCAAGAGCATACACTCTCAGGAAAATTAGTACAGGATTACAGCCTAACAGTGTGAACCAATGCATGCCTACTTGGAAGCAAATCCCACTGAGTTCACTGGGGCTTACTGCCACTCAGCTGTGTACAGGGTTGCACCCTAAGTCTGTCGTTGCATATCTACTTTTACCATAAATTGAAAAGTATCAAGTAGTCTTCTGCAAGGGTTTAAGCAGTTCATTAAAGAAATGATGCAAAGACATCCAGTTTCCACCAAACAAAGGAAATACATTTACAGATAGTGGACACAAAATATTTAATTCTGTTTCAAGTTTTAGAGATGCCAGCTTTATTCAAGAATAAGATATTTTGATTAAACTTAATTAAAGATACCCTCTACATTATCTGTCTCTCCTCAAAACAGAGCACTACATTAAGATAATTAGCCCAGGGCAAGTTGCCTGAACTGCCATTGTACAAAAATTAGCAATGCTAAGGAAGTGGGCAAAATTAGTACCAAGGAAAAAAACAGGGAAAAAACAAATCTGTATTACAATTCAGCATTCCTTTAGAACAATATTAATTCCTAGTTAAAAATAATTCTAAAAAGTGTTGTGCAAGATGTTTATCATTCCCTAATTGTTGTACTGTGTGTCTCCATATGTATTCAAGTCCTTGTATTTTAATGGTTTTTCTCAATGCTATGCAAATGATCTGACACCGTTCTAAAGTCTGTTTCATGCACATAATCCATAAATTATTTGAGATCAAATCTAGAGGAGGTTCTGAGAGAAATCATTTTTGGACAGGATCAAAGTATGTATACAGACTGTTCTCACAAAAAGGGCAGTTTGCATTTTTGTTTCCCAAAAAGCAATTTCTACTTCCCTGTTTTGGAAAGGAAACAACTTTTGAATTTCAGAAGAGTTTTGAAAAGCAGTTTGTGGCATGTAATTGAGAAAGACTGAATCTGCTCTTATAGGAGTATAAAATCCCTGTAGTTGTGCATTTAAACTCCTTTGGACACATACAGTTTATATACATGTGCCATTGTAAACGCACACTTTACTTGTTATCTTTCTAAACTACCTGTGCACTTTCTAACCCATTAATCATGGGGACAAAGCTGGCCACCACTCAGCTCAAAGGGAGCAGATTTGCAGTGGCAAGCACAAATTAATCTTCTGTTCATGAGTCAATAGTCAACAGTTGGTGCAAGCAACTGCCAGAACATCAGGATCTGCCTCTCAGGGCTTGGAGTAAATTTTTGTAAGATAGCTGTTCTATCACCCAGACCCTGACCACATGCATTGGAGCCAGCTGGTTCAAGATTTTTGGGCCCAGCTAGATCTGAAAGGCGTGAGCACTGCATTAAGATGTGCAGTTTTATTCAGAAATTAGTGCAGCCTTCCATCTGGGAGATGATTGATACCTCACGGATAATAGATGTGGATTTCAGGCCCAAGGTACCTTCTTGGTTCCTTATATCAAAGAATCTACAGGTGAGGTGGTCTTTAATAAGGGTCTGTTGGACCCATTTGGCCCACTCCTCATGGACTGGTTCAGCCTGGCATTTTGCCAAGGGCAGTATGTGTGATATCACTGTTCATCTATGAAATGGGATGCCAAGTTGAACATCCTTCACCCTGAGGGCTGCATTTCATTTTGGAGAAGCTCTTGGGAATTGCCTTCCACTGATGGGCAGGGTTGGGAAAAAGGCTGTCCAAGGAATCTGCAATAGATTCAAATGAGTCTGGAATTCTTTGAATCTGTCCAACACATTAAACTGCAGACAAGGTTTTCCAAGTTCTTTGAATTCTGTGGACTCATGGAGGTTTTTTTAACTTCAAGAATGGTACACAAAAGTAATCACACAAAAATATATATGTTTCTGGAAAATACAGGAATATACTTTAAAAGCAATATTTTACACATTGTTGATCTCTCTTCAGCCTTGGCTGCTCCACAATCTTTTGTTTTGTTTTGTCTGCTCTGCTCATCAATCCTACATTGAACTAAGAAAACTAAGCAGAAAAGTTGCATGCTAGCAAAGGCTGTCAGTTTCAGGAGTCTTATCTGCATGCTTTTCCAAAGAGAGGGAAAAAACTGAAAAAGATACCTGATAATCCATGAAACACAGGTGTTGGGAGCAAAAAAAACCTGGGGAAAAATACCACTATGTTTTGGCTTTAAACTCTTCCTGCCACTAGCTAGCCACAGGTGAAACATTTCAACCTTTTAGAATGGGAAATACAACTGCACGAGAGCAGCGAAACCACCAAATGGCTGGTGGTTGGAGGAAAGAGGGTGAAGTAATGGAATGAGGTAGAAGAATGGGATGAGGATGTGGCCATCTGGGGAATACCAGGGGGGCAGACTGGAATGAACACTAAGTGGGCCAGATCTGTGTCCCTGACCTAAGGTTCTGTACCTCTGAATTGGGGAACATTGGGGTCAGATCATACATCTTTAGTAATCAATATAAACATTTACAGCAGTCACTGCTAGTCACTTCACGATGTATCAACCACCTGTTCTTGTTGGCACCAGTATGATCATCCTGCAATGTCACACAGAAAAAATGTGTCCTGCTGTGAAGGATACACATTTTTTGTTCTCCAGATTATCTCTTGTTCTTCAACTTTATAACATTTAGTGTGCGTAAAAGGCCTGCATTTTACAAGCTTAAAAAAGTGGCCATTTATTGGCTGCTTCATTTACCGACATGATCAAGAAAGCACAAATAGCATGGATGGCTTAAGAAATTAAAACAAAAACAAAAACCACAACCCAGATTGAAATCTTGAACCAGGCAATTGTGTGCCAGTTCTACGCCTAGTCCCCAAAGGCACAATCAAATGCTTTTCAAATACATCTTCTGTGAAGAACATATTCAAGATTTATCCAATTAGCAGCACTGCAACTTTCTACAGAGGCTAATTTGAAGCAAGGCAAAGACAACAAATCATTTGGTCGTAATTCACCATGGACACTTTAGGTCAACCACATTAAACAGATGTCATAAATGAAAGGAACTGAAGAGCTTGATTATTAAAACTGCCTCATTATCCCAAGTCCTTAAATGTAACCTATTGCTTAAAAGTACATTATGTGAGCGGAGTGAAATAGAGATGACAGAAAGAGAGCGGATCTCAGGAATATTCAACATATCAGTTTTAAAAATACATGCTTTCCCCCACCCTTTTTAGTCTGCTTCAGGATGTGTTCCAATATGAAAAGCAAGCTCACTCATGTGCATAATGTAGAAGAAGAGTATGAAACTTTTCATGCAAAAGAACAAGTTGAAACAGTTTGCATTGCTTCTTTTTCTGTCCCACATGTGCATCTACTCATTGGTTTGCATGGTCCATATACAACTGCTTCCCTTTGTAACAGTGCAGGGACCTACTCCTGCACTGACTACAGTACTTTTATACACACACACACACACACACACACACACACACACACCAAGACCAACTCTCTCCTTGCTGTAACTCAAATTGCCACCAAGCTTTGCTTTAAAAAGGAGATTCAAGGAGGCAAAATTCTAGAAAAACTTTGGAGGCATTTCAAAGCCAGCAAAAAGAGCTCAGATCAGCCAGGCAAAATTTCTCATGCCGCAGAGCTTGCTTTCATGCTGTTATGGGGCCCTTGCATATGAGAGCTGACTGCAGATGTCAAACCTTATTCCAACTAATGAGGAATAAGCAGAAGAGAAGTACATGAATGGCCACTTCCTTCCTTTTGGGTGCACATCCTAAATGGTGTTAGGAATTAGAAGTTCCCCACCCATCTTTCAAGAAAAAAGAACAGCAGCATTGTTCAGTCCAAAGCCCAGTGTATCCATTGTTGCCAATGGAAAACTTTCTTTTAAGCTTAATAGCATGGGTGGTGGCAATTTTCCTACAAGGGGAAAAAGAGAAGTGGGGATGGGACCCTGGGAGGCTGAACATTAATCATAACTGAAGAGGAATAACTGCTTTGGAAGGATCCAGGGTGACATGCAAAAGAATTACTTCACTTGAGATATTTTTCATAAGAAAGAATTCGTTGGCTTTGCCTGCTATGAATATGGTATAAATCCCAGTAATGAAACTTCAGTTTGCACATATAGATATAAATTAGAAAATGTCACATTATTCAGACTTCTGACCTATGGGCATGGGTCCAGAATCTTTTAAGTGTATAGCAGTGCCCTGGCAGGAGAAGGGCAGGGAATTTCTTTGACCTCATGCTAAGCCACAGACAGGCCTATAAACAAAAAGCAAACTCTGAATTGTGACATGTCCAAATGCTTTGTGCAATGAAATGGAAACAGTGTTTTCTCTCTGCAGTGCCTGCTGAGATAATTGGGGTGCCCTCCTGTCAAGCTTTCCTCCACCACTCTGAATCTGACGTGGCAAAAGAGAGACTCAGTCCAAACCAGAAATATGATCAGAGTTCCACAGACCACGGAGGAAGTTTCCACCCTATTTCTTCTGTGGGTACAAACAGGGTTTCTCATTCACCTTTAAAGTAGTAGGGATGTGTGCAAGTTGACTCTGAAACTTGTGGGCAGAGAAATGGAGGGGAACCATTTCACCAAATTTCTTTGAAAGAAGAAGACGTTCTTGACCAGATTCTCAGAGGCAGAACTCACCACTAGCAGTGGTTGCAACCCAGCTGCAAGGGCGTTGTGTGTATGTATGTGTGTGGGGGGAGGTGGACTCTTTCTTTCTATTATATCTCTCCATTGTTCTGCACTCTCCTGCACTTCCTGATCGGAGGTGCGGGGGATAGACCCATGGAAGGAATTACCTCAAGATGTCTTCCACTGGGCTTGAATTGAAGTGCAGGAAATGGAAAAGGCTACAGGCTGCTTCAGAGGTAGTGGCACAATGGAAAAAAGGACATTTGCACACATTCCTCAGCCACATTAGAAAAAAGAAGCATGGACTCAACCCTTGAGTATTTCTCTGACATGTTCTTCTCCTTTGGACTGCTTTGGAGAGCAATTTCTTCGCTATCAAATGGCATGAGATTGGTGGGAGACATGTGGGAGACACTTCTGGCACCGCACGAAAATGTGGCAGCCCTCTGGCTATGCCATATGTTTGCCTCATGAATGTTGTAGGCGCATATGTTCACTTGTGAAAGTTCCAGACTTCTTTGTAGGGTGCATAAATATCCTTCTCTGTTAGCTGAACACCTTCACAGACCTGCAGAACAGGGAGTCATCCCAGTCTCAAAAACTGTGTGGCAATTTGCACACCTGGTTATAGGGCTATGAACTGATATTAGCATAAATCACTCTAGGCCAATCACTCTGTGCTTTGGACACAGAAGCATCTTGTCCACATCATAAGAGCAGATCAAATTCAACAGGGATTTAAGGACATTTACAATGAAAACCTTCATAGCATTGAGGTACGCTTCTTCCTTCCTGCTAGTCTCAGAAAACACTGGATCTGTATTCTTCTTATTCATATAGGTGCTAGAGCTTATACCTAGAAATAATATTTTCTTACACTGCATGACGAACTTTCATCACAAAATAAGGGAGGGGAGGGGAGGGGAGACAGATGAACTAAATATGTTGCATCTGGCTCAGGAAATGCTGAACTACCTTCAGTGCCTGTGCACACAATATCCAGGTGTCCATCACAATACATACCAAAGACTGTCCTTGCAGGAACGGATTCTCTGTTCAGCCAGAAGGACACCTGGGACAGGATGACTGTCATGATGCAGGGCAGATAAGTCTGAATCACAAAATAACCAATTTTCCTCTTCAAATGAAAATGAGCTGTCATTACTGTGTATTCACCTGGAGAAAAGGGGATCACATTAATAACAATATGAATAGACATCATTGTGAAAGCCTTTCAATCAATGGTTCTTTTTAAATGATGAGCTTAAGGCAGCTAGCAAATGTGCTGTAGATTTGCCACCTCTCCAAAAAAAGAAAAAGAAAAGAGGGAGAGAGAGTGCTATGTTAGGAGAACTAAACAAAGGCTGACATCCAAAGAAGTGCTTTAAGCACATCCAAGGTCATAAATGATTTTTTCCCATTTTCATTTGAACAGCAGATCACTACAAAACATTTTCAGATCTGCTCCTGAAGCTTCCTTTAGTCTCAGTACTGGTTTGCCATGAGGCAAGAAGGGAAGAGAATACAACTGTTTCAGTGCATAGAGAAGCTTTGAATCATGGCCCCCAAATTTATTCTAGACTTTGCAAGATCTACAAAATTTTTAAAAATTACAAAAATATACAATGGACACGCTACACTATTAGTTAATTAAGCAAGAAAACTTCACTTCCAATGACTTGACTTCTTACTAACCTGTACTTGATTTAGCTGTCTCCTGCCCAATGGTTTGTCCTAAGAGATCATACTGATTCAATCTTGAACCATCTGGGGCCACTTCTACTGAATTGGATGCATTGAAAGTCCACTTGTAGGTCACTTCTGAAGTTGTATATGCATCTATAGTGAAGGAGAAAATAAAACACTTTGTCATATGGAAAGCTTCTAAGCCGTAGCAACTTGGACCACTTTTGGATTCAATCTTCAGAGGCTGTTGCTTATGTAAGCAGTGGCTCCTTCCAAGTTGTTTGACTAGGTGGCGACTAGGCGAAGGATGCATGCATGCTCTCAATTTGCAGAGGATAGGATGGGGAGATTCCTACTGTGCTGTGCTAGCACCAGTGCATCAGCAAACATTGCAGCGCCCAAGGCCCCCATCCCTCCAACTGATTCTCCCATGTTCCAGCAGGGCCTGTACTGTTTGTTGACCCAAGAGAAGAAGCAGAAGTGAGAAGCTGACCACCATCAGAGAAGCAAAGGAGCTGTGTTTCATTTGGCCTTGCCTTCCCTGCTTCCTTCTTCCACTGAAGAGGAAGCAGCCAGTTCAGCTCTGCCCATCCTAATTCCATCCCACAATGGGGGAAAG
This sequence comes from Varanus komodoensis, assembly GCF_004798865.1. Lineage (NCBI taxonomy): Eukaryota > Metazoa > Chordata > Lepidosauria > Squamata > Varanidae > Varanus > Varanus komodoensis. The sequence goes on from NW_025336598.1 coordinate 21,974,706, forward strand.
AACATGGAGCGGACAAAGCTGGGCTGAGACAGCCCATGTTCACTGCACTTCTCTAACTGAGAAGCAAAGACAGTACATCCAGGTTAGTGTCAATGCATGTGGGATTTGTCCCAGACCCCACGTGGTAGATCTACCCAGTACTTTGGCCAGGACCAAAAGATGACCGGTGGCATAGCTACACCCACTTGACATCCTGAGGCCCATGGAGAACCATGGTGGGGTCAGCCAGCTCCCACTTCTTTTTTGGGGGAGGGGTTGTACCTCTAGACTAGAGAAACAATCCTGTAGTAGGAAGACTTTTAGTGCTGGGTTAGTTAAATCTAAGAGCCACTGGTCCATTTCAGATGCAAAACAAAACCAAGTGATGCAGACAAATCAGTCATCCAATATTTGTGTGGTTTCCTCTGGCAAAACTTGAGCTGCTGTCTTACCATTTGTCTGCAGCAGAAATATGTGGAGAAGCTGCTTGATTGCCTCTTCAGAGACCCCTGGCCACTCTCACATGGCTCAAGGAAAAGGATGGTCCTCATTCAGCTCTCCTCTCTCCCTTTTACAGCCCATCAACAAGAAATCTGTTTTTGCCAACCTTGTCTTCCTTGCTATCCTGAGGATGCAGATGCTCCTTGTTCTCCCCCCACCCCTCACAAAGTAAAGCAGGCAATTGTACAATAACAATTCCATAAAGTGCCCTGAATAGTGCGGCATTGTTAACTTTGTTCCACGAGTAAATATCATGGAAAGATTCTGTTGAATGCCATGCTCTTTGTTTGGCAGGCTGGCTTAAAAGCAAGGCTGCTTGGCTAGGCATTTCACACAGAGGTAATGGCTGAGTTATTGAGGCTGTGTCAAGCAGTCTCAGGGAGAATGCCATGCACTATGAAACTACCAGCAAGAGGCTCTGGAAGAATTTAAGTTTACATTTATTTTACATTTACTTTATCCTCCCAAAAGAAAGAATAGGTGTAACATTACACACTATTGTGAAAAATAGTAGAGGAGAGATAAGCATAACTCTTCAAAGGACAAAATGGGAAGAATTGTTTTGACAAAACAAATTAAATAGGAGGAAAGGAGGAGGCTTTTTCCCCAAAGGGTTTTAGACAGTCTGCTATATTTTATGGGCAGAACCATGCACGTAATGTTATTTTATGTTTCTGCATCAAGTCCTCATTAATAATACTGAGCTCAATTTTTGTCTTTCTGCCAGAAAAAAAGGCATAGAGTAGACTTGCTAAAGGTGCAAAAATAGTCCAAATATTATGGGAATGAAACATCCTCTTTGTGAAGATATGCCGGAGAGGAGAGGAGAGGAGAGGAGAGGAGAGGAGAGGAGAGGAGAGGAGAGGAGAGGAGAGACCAGCATTGGGGGGGTGGGGGCACAGTAGAAGTAAATGACATGAAAGAAAAATATAAGAATATGTTCATTCTAAAAATATAACCAGACATCTGTTAGATGGGTGGCAAGCATCTAAAACAAAGCAAAATATCAAATCATAAGTATAAATGGTTTTAGAAAAGGACTAGGTGACAATGTGGTAAGTTATGGCTGTTAGTCAAAAATGCAAACATTGGATGATGTGAAGATATATGATATCATTACTTTATTAAAGTAAGCAGGATTCACCCAGTCAGTACCTGGATCAAAGACCCAGTGGCAGCTCTGTAATAGCTTTTGCATTCTTGAATGAACTAATAATAATAAAAATAGCACTCATCTGGAATGTGTTGACCTTACGAAGTGCTATATATGGCCTGCAAGAATGGAGCCATTTCCAGGCCAGATGTTTGAAGATTTCCTTGAGCACCCAAAAATTTGTCCTGAACCACTTCTACCTTTTTTAATTCAGCACCAAAAGCCAAAAATCATTTGATTTCATCAAATAGCATTTTCTGGAGTTTCCAAGCTCTTCCAGTCTGAGCTATTACAAGGCAAGGTTAACTGCTGCTGAGAACTTGTCCTAAAATATTTGTTTCTCTTTTGAGTATATCACCAAAAATGATGTGTTTGCCACTGCTCCGTGAGTCCTGAAGATATGGTACTACATCACATATGTACGCTGATTCAGGTTTCCAGGAGAAGCTGTTGCAAATCTAGTCTAGCTTCCAACCCAACAATCCTCTGGAAGCAAGGCTCAAATAAATCACCAGCCGACTTCTCCAAAGTTGCAAAGGAGTAGCATTTAAAACACAAATGCTCTAGGGATGAAAGGATCCATTGGCCTGTTTTTCTCAGTTTCTCATTTTGGAAATCTTATATTCAGTTTATCCTGAACATTGTAGAGAAAACTGGTGTGAATTTCTCTGAATGTTTTTAGACATTGGTCTACCTAATATACAAATTTTTGCAAGCATTTTCCTAATATATTTAACATTGATCATTATTTCATGAGCATATGCATTTTGTGTGCCCTTTTCCTTAAGGAGAACATTTTTGTACACATATTTTGTCTGGAAAACTACACTGTGTAAATCAGAAAGATACAGTTGTAGAAGGATAATGGAGCTGTGCTTTATTGAAAGCACATTTTTTTTAAAAAAATGTGAATGAGGTTATTTTCCCCCTCATCTCTACTGGCAACATGCAGGAAATGAAACTTTAGGTAATGAGTGCTGTGAGTGGCACCTGCCTGAACACCTGAGGAACATCAGTGAAATTTATTTTATTTATTTTTATTTATTTATTTTATCAATTTATATCCTGCTTTTTTCCTACAAATGGCTCAAGGCAGCTTACATCTCCTCCTCCAACTTATCCCCACAACAACAACCCTGTGAGGTAGGTTGGGCTGAGAGTTTGTGACTGGCCCAAAGTCACCCAGTTGGCTCCATGGCTGAGCGGGGACTAGAACCCAGATCGTCTGAGTCCCAGTCCCAGGCTCTTAACCACTACACCACACTGGCTCTCCAAATCCAAGGAAGTGAAGTTTGTGCCCATCATTCTCGACCTTTGCCCAAAAGTTCCCCAAACTACTCCTTACAAATACACCCTGCTGTGATGGCCCGGATATCAGAATACACCAGGTCGCATTTTTCTTAAAATAATGTCATGTCATAGTCTTGTAGATCAATTTCCAGCATCAGTTCTGATATGTGGAGTAGTTAGCGAAATTCTCCCAAGTGAGGAGCCAGTTAGGGCTCATAAAAACCTGCCTCCAATTGGGGATAAACTCCTACCTAACTCATCCTTGTTAGCCCTCACTGTCCAAAAAGGCACTTCCCCAGTCTGCCCCATGCAGTTCTGCAGAACCCCATCGAGCAGAGCAGAGCAGAGCAGAGCAGAGCAGAGGAAGGCAATGGAAAACGTCCATCTTTTCTTCCTGCTGCACAACACCGCCATTCCCACCTTGAATATGATCCCATTAGTGACCTCAGTTATTAATTACAGTCTATGCATTTCTGTGTAGCCAGCAAGGTTAAAATGGGTCTACACCCAGTATCTGACATTCTTTGACTTTGCCTTGCTATAAATTGCTACAAGCTTGCTCCTGTCTGTCTGTTTATACTTATATGCTACTTCATATAATAATTTCCCAATATAGTACATTACTAAAATCAGAGCTTAACATCAAGGTTGAACAGTTTGAACCACACAATGTGTTCAGGTTGCTGGAAACAAATAAGAACAACAATGCCACACCCACCAAGTATCCAATAAAAGAGCTCTTGATCATTTTGTATTTAAACAAGAAGTAATTGATAACAGCCTCCATTTAAAAGAAGACTGTACAAATGTAAATGTATAGAGATTATACAAGCGAAGTTGCAAATTTCAGTTTCCTCACAGGGTTTGCAACTGATTTACAAGTTCAGCTTTCACCACAAGCCACTTGGATTTACAACTTATGATGTAGTGTGAAATCAAACCTTAGTTTCTCAAAAGAAGAGTAAGATGTAAATCATATAGACAAACAAATGTTTCTGAGACCCCTTCTGTCAGGTGCTGTGCATTAGCAGTGGGAGGCATCCCTTCCCATTTCCATGAACCAATGAAATTAAGCACCGATTCATCCCTTGCCAGCCTGTCCTCAGACCATTTAGTGCAAATGCATTTTACGGATGGATTTTGTTTTGGGCTGCTGAAAAAAAGCAGACTCTGTAACCCATCCTTATGGCTAATAGGGTAGGATAAAAATTGAATGAATAAATAATACATTTATTGCAAGATTCTTGTCCAACATGCTTCCTTTCCTAAGTTTATTTTTGCATCACAATATTGTTTTAGTTCTCATTGATAGTATAGTAGTGTAAGTAAAGGGGGATACCAATCTTTTAAATGAAGAAGTAAAGAAGTAAAGAACTTACACAAACATAGTTTGCAAATAGCCACCTTATCAACAAAATCCTAACAGGACCTCAAAATTGAATGTACACTTAGAACTGTACACAGTTATTTTGTAGAGGGCATTACTTGTTATAGCACCCATTTACTTTTTAAAAAATGGAGCGTTAATCTCAAAAGAAATGTCAGTTTGTTTAGATGTATGCAATTTTTCCAGAAATATGTCATCAAATAGCTTGTTTCTCTCTGTTTCTACCCTGCATCAGGTATCTTGTTAATTATTCTATTTATCTGGATGTTGGAGCAACAACTGTGTCATCCTCTTCCTATAACAGCCATTTAAACCTACTGGTTAATAAATGGCCTTACACAGGGGAGAAAGCTGCAAATAAGTTTGTGAAGAAGTAGGCCACAATATCTTCTGAAAAACAAGAACCGAGGGAGTTTGCTAATATGTTCAAAGACAACTACACTGAAAAATGAAATTAAAACAACAGTCTTAAAATATATAATGCAGCACAAGTCTGCTGAAGCATGCATAAATCTGAGCAAGGCCAAGTGAAACAATGAGATGTTGAACTACATAAGATATTTACTAGCCAGAGGCTGCACTTTTAGCCATGTTACTTACAGCTGCCAAATTTCAAGGGGCACGAGTGAGCATCCATTGGGAAATCTTCTAAGTGCATCGGACACTCAGCCTGGACTGTAAGCCTAGAAGGGAAAAAGAGAGTGTATTCTTGTCTCCTGCTAAGGGGTCACCAAAGTCAGTCACACACAAATTAACTGAACTTATTCCAATCTCTGATATGAATTATATGAAACTAATTAAAACTTAATTCATTCTTTCTTCATCCATTTCATATGGTCCTTCAGACAAGACTGCTCCATTAAATCAAAAGGGTAAAAATAGCCAATGCCAAAACTACAAGAAAGGCCAACTGAATGACATTATAGATTATGCAACTGCAGGTTGTTTGGTAGCAACCAGACACGTGTGTGATGCGAATACAAAACCCCTAGTACAGACTCATGAACTCAGAACAAACTTTTAGGTGATTTACCTGTTTTTTTTCATGAAAAAACAACAAACAAAAACAGTAAGTAAATGGAAGCTTGACAAACCTTAGATAATGTCATTAAATGCACTACAACCATCCCAGGTTATTAATCCCTCAAAAGCAGCATCATATTTACAAACTACTAAAAAGTTTTTCCCTCCAGTGTAACAAATCCTAGAATGTCTGTAATGGATTTGTAAGCCATGTAATGGCTAGTATTGTGATTGACACATATGTGTGAACAAAGACAGCTGTATTAATAAGATCCTGGGATGATGAAGTTCTTCTTGGAATAGGCATCTCATTTGCCATGTGGGAGCTTGCATATGGTAGACATGGGTAAAAGAATGAGCAAAATGCCTCATAATAGATTGTTAACATCCTACTGGGGCAGCAAATTTGAACAGATGAAGTAACCAGTGTACCTCATGGTATATAACAGAGTCCCATCATCCTGGATTCGAAGTAGCTTGTTTGGCATGGTCATGTTATGAGCTACTGACTTCTTTCCATTATGAAAAAATGTATCTGGAGTCCAAATTTTGCTGGCCATTAAATTGTTCAGGCGGAGAATGTTCATTGGACCCTTGAATTTTAATCTTTCATCTTTCCATTTTTGACGAAAGAAAACATCTATCGTGTATTCCTGTCATGGGAAAAAAGTAAACGTTTCAAGATAATTATTATCAGTGCATTTAAATATAGAAGTAACACTGCATGGACATTTTGACTTACTGAGGGAAAGTAAAGAAAGGGAACCACCAACTGGTAAATAAATATTTTTTTAAAAAACTCTTACAGTTGTTCCACCCCTACACACTAGTTCACTTCTCGAGATTTACACTCAGCTCCCTGGCAATCGTACTGTGGAGTCCCACAAGGGTCCATCTTGCCTCCCAGTCTTTTTAATATCTGCATGAAACTGCTGTGGAGATTATCATAAGGGGATCTGGAGTGCGGTCTCCCCAATGTGTGGTTAATGCCTATCTCTCCCTCTGCATTCGATCTGAATCAGAAGAGGCTATGCATGGCTGGACCAGTGCTTGGAGGCAGTGATGGGCTGGATGATAACCAATAAATTGGAGTGAAATCCTGATAAGAGAGACTGTATGGCTGGGGAAACCCAGGTCTGAGAATTAGATAAACTGCCTTTCCTAGAAGGAACTGTGCTCCCCTCAGTTGAGCAGGTATATTATGTAGGAGCATTTCTCAATTCAAAGCTGTCACTGGAGGTCCAAGTGATCTAAATTGCAAAGAATACTCATAGCCAGCTAAGACAATTCCTGGACAGCAGGGCTCTCAACATAGAGATGTTCTTGAACACATCCTAGAAGATTTGAGTAGGACAGTATGTGGCTGCCCCTGTGCTGAGAGGAACACTGAGATGTGAGCATATCAGATCCATAATGAAACTCTCTGCCCTGGCTTCCAGACAGTCACCAGGCTCAATTCAAGGTATTAGCACTAGTGTACAAGACCGTAAAGAGTGAGCACCAAGGTACTTGAAAAACTGCCTTCTGAATACCAACCAAACTAGGACTTAAGATAGCTAGGGAGGCTTTGCTTATGGTGTCAGTGAGAAACATGGCCACAGAGCTACAATGCATGGCACAGCCTTTTCAGTGGTGACAACCCACTGGAACGTCCTTCTAGTAGAAATTTGGCTATTCCCCCATATTGTTATCATTCTGGCATCATTTTAAAAGCTATTTATGCAAGCTTTCAGGGCATAGAGAACTGTTCCTTAAAAAAAACTGATAGACTTTCTGTATTGATGGATTTATTCCATTTTATTATACATATTTGTGATGTCATAATCATGATTTTAACATGGTGTTCTGGGTTTTATATAGCTTATTAACTATTATATCTGAATTTCACTAGGAATTTCTTGTTTATAATGCTTCCAAAAGGTGTTCAGCTTTGCTCACTGGCAAGTATAGATTTTAAAGTATTTCATGAAAGATAAACAACCACCAAAAAAGCTTTTCCCCATGCTCTTGCTGGGCAAGTTTGCAGGTGTCCTTAAGGTAACATCTTCAGTGAAATCTCCAAGGCAGTAATGGGAGAGAGGTTAATCCTGCTATCGTATGCATGTTTGAACAGAAAAGAGTCCTGCATCTCCCAGTATTCCCCATTAAGTGTGGCTGACTAGCTGAGGAATCCTGAGCATTGTAGGAATTTTTTTCTGGGTAAACATATATGGGATTGCACCCTAAATTAATAATTTATACTTGTCATGTCACTGCATTCATGAAAAACAATGGAGGGGGCAATGATCCTATACTGCCACATTTTCGGAAAGCCATTTGGCTAGTAAGCTTATTCAGTCTACAGTTTTAATCAATTGTAGATCATTTTATGTTAAAGGGTTGGTTGAAGTTCTTTCATAGCACATCCCCACAACAGATTCAAATCCTGAAAAGGCACGGTAACGTACTGTATTGCTTTTATACTACTCTCATTAAAAACACACATACTGATAAATCTTGTTATCTAAGAGTTATCTATATTTAGTTACCAGTATTATCTATAGCTTGAATTCCCTGCCATGTGCAAGGGCAGTAGCACTCTCTGATGAACAGCAGACTAATTGCAAAAAAGTGAGGAACTGAGGGCTTTCTTTTAATTTGTACCACATAAGCATTACTTTGAATATGACTGCATGCATTACAGCACAACACTGGATGCATTCCCATTGTGTTAACTTTATTCTGATTAAACAACAGCAAGCATCCAATTAATGAGTATGGAAGCAAGGGGAGTATTTTCAGAGTTAGAAAAAGGAAAAAGCAAGAAAAGGCAAGCGGAGTTCCTCTTTGTTCTTTGCTTTCATTGCTAAAGATGCATTCCTTCTTCTATATCAAACTCAGCAGGTTTATGTGGAATATATACTGCTCTGAGACGTGAGTTTCCATTTGCAAGTTACAGGACTCTTTGCCTGCCTTTCCTCATCTTCAGTTCCACAGTGAAGAAAGTCACACAAAAGTCACACAAGACTGGAGTTTGTTACAAAGTAAAGGGGGTTCTATGAAATTCGGTAGGACACAGCAGATCACTTGGGATGACAACTAGCTATTCAAGATAAATTCTGGCTGAGCTTCCCCGCAGCCCCCACTTGGATTTGTTAAGCTGTAGACACAATTCAAGCAAAGCAATAATTGGCTTTATGAGAAGATTTGTATCTAAGCTGGAAGAAGTAGGCCACTGCAGTATGATGTTTCAAATATCACTCCATGTAGACCCTTCTTGAAAATCCCACTCTTTAGAGAGGGTGTTTTTGTTAGACATTTCTCTTCACTACAGTCTGTCTTGAGTATCTAGGTTCAACTGGCTGTAAAATATTAGAGATTCAGAAGGGAAATGTGGATTTACTTTACCCATGAGTAGATTTCCATATGTTTAAAAAGTGTGGTCTTTTCTCTTTTGATAAACTGATAAGCCACAAAAAACAATCCAACTGCTTATCATTGCAGGGTCAAATTACACCATGGGTGGACAACTGCCAGGGATACCAAGAACAATTTTCTTCTTGGAACCTACTGTGAGTCCTAACCTACTAAAACCTTGCGGGATGATTTTAGTAACAGCAAAAGGGGCTATTTTTCCCTTTAAAACCAGCCCCTTCATGCTGTTGTGCACTTGCTGCAAATCGCAACGTGTTTTTTGAAAACAACAGGAAATCAGCCTTCTTTTGCTCTGTGGGACCAAATTTCAGCAGCAAACATTGTGGAGGGAGATGTCAAAAAGACCAGGGAAGCCTGCATGTTGCCATGCGGCATATGTTGCCAAACACAGAAATACGTTATTTTTTTCTTACTGTAAAAGCAAGCACAGGAGACCCAGATTTGGACTGAAATGCAGGGAGGGATTTGGTTTTAACCCTTTACTCCCATTCCCAACATGCTCTAGGTGCAGACTGGAGAGCCAACACTTGCAATGAAAATTTCCAAATAATAATAATAATAATAATAATAATAATAATAATAATAATAAATGAATAAATAAAGGAAACATTTGCTTCAAAGGGGAAGACTTCAGGTCCTGATTTCTTGTTATTCTTTAGTCCTTGTACTTTTTCTACTGCTTCTGCTATAATTACTGTTACCTTTAATATCAATATTCCTCTGACAAACAAGAAGCAATTTATCTAAGTTTTAACATTCAAGCATTGGGGTTAGCTATTTTTTTAAGATATTCTTGTAGTAACCTGTGGAAGCAGAGTAAATCGCTTTAAATTTAGAAGTCAGAGCACTGGCAAAGGCTTTACAGATCTACTACAAAACTCAAAACGTTGTTGTTTAGCATATACTAATAGTTTTTCAAACTTGGTGTTTTCTAGTACATCTATTCTGAAACTGTCCTTTTTTATTTTACATTTTCTGCAACCCAGTGAGTTTACGGCTTAGCTATAATTTGATTTTTTTCCTTATCAATAGCTTTCTCAAAAATTCCCTTTTCTCTTTTCATTTTAAAAAGCAATCCTCTAGCCACAGGTCTGAATGGATTTCACAATAATGCAAGATCTGCTATAGTACTCCCCTAAAGTATTTAGATGCTTTCATTAAAATGCAAAACTACTAAAGAAGTTTGAGTTGTATTTAATTTCCATTAATAGATTCCTGGTTTCTAATTCACAAGCCTGAAGGAAACCCATACACAATCTATGCATATAATGGTGAGGCAAAAATCTGGAAAAGTTAAGATGCTGAAGTATTTTAAATCATAAATAAATATAGTGGTAAAGAACATCAAGAAATAAGTGAAAGTAAATTCAAAGGAATTTGCATTTTTGTAGTAACTAATTCCAGGTATCAGGTACTCTCAGTTGGGGCATACTATGCTGCAAAGTCAAACTAACTTTATAATGCTGAGATGGATTTTTGGTGTTGGTATTAAGTGAAAGGTCAAGTACTATAATTCCCTGCTAAAATTAATCTGAATTCTCAAAATATGTCAAAGATATAAGAAAGCTGCTCAACAATTAAGCTTCATTCTGGTTGGAGGCACAAAATCTGAAATTAAATTTAGTACTGAACAACAATTCTTTTATAAGTAAGTAAAAGCATGACCTCTGGATAAATTCCTGGATTTCAGTGTTAAGTTGGCTACAAATATATCTGCTACTCCTTACCAATTTAAAGAAAATGTAATTTAGTGGCTGATTATGGATTTAATGAAGAACTTAATTCTAATTATTATACTCTCAGGATACTCTTTACAAAGAACCCAGTTTATTTGCTTGCATATGATTACACAAGGCCATTTTAGTCTTTTATGTATATTCTTCATGGACCAGAAAAAACATTTGCTTACCCAATATGAATATGTTAACAAATATTCCAAACACAACACAAACCTAGATATAAAATGAGTCTTGTGTACCTAAAATAACAAATAGTCAAGAGTTTAACATGACACTTCGATAAGACACTCTCACTCTCCCTGAATGTATGGTGGAAGGAGGAAGCTGGCATATAAAGCTTTACCCAGATATATTCAGACTAGATTAAACAACCCTAGAAGTGAAGAATGAAATTGTTTCATATTTTTCCACTTTCCTCCCACCATCCTCCTGCAACAACGTCTGTTGTGAGAGCTCATTAAGTCTTATATTGGATCAGGAGGTGTCAAAATCTGCTTAATCAGCATCACTAAGACTGTGAGGAGGAGGACCATCAGAAGTATATTGTGATCTGGACCATTAAACAAGAGTTCAGGATTGCTTGTTACATTTCCTATGGTGCCTTCCTCCCTCCTCTCCTTTTCTCAGGTACCAAATGCCAGATCTGCTTCTCATTATCCTCACCAGAATGGGCAACACTTGTCTTCACAGATTGTTGAAGGTTAACAGTATCTGGGAAGAGATAGTTGAAGGACTGCACACCTTCTCTGAAGGTGGTGATCTTTCTTTCTTTCTTTCTTTCTTTCTTTCTTTCTTTCTTTCTTTCTTTCTACACCACCCATCAACCCAGTGGCTCCCTGGGCATTTCACAAACTCAAAATATACATTAATTAATTAACAATAATTCTAAAATACCAATACTACAATTAGTATAAATGCAGTAAAACACTGATCCACCCACCATGACTGTAGCTAAACAGTACAGTATTAAATGCAGTAAAAATAAAACTTGATATTTATGAATTTATTACTTCCATTTAGACACTAAACTCCCAGGTGAGTGACTCATCATTAAAACATGTAACAATATCATTAAAAATAGTTGTAGTAGTAGCCATGTAACTTTCCAGAAGGTCATTTTAAATATTTACAGGAATTTTATTAACTCAATTTTACATTTCTCCCTGGCATTCCCTGAAAATAAAAGCTTTGCTATGCTTCATTTTTTATGGTCTAATCTCCGAAAGGATCAGAAGCTGATAAACTACATAGAAGACTTGTCTTCATCTTTCTGCTTGCAAAGGCTACTTGCTTAGTTCAAAGAACTTAGCCAAAATAGGTTATAAGCTGGAAAGCTCCAGTAAATATGTATATTTTGTTGCATGTAGTAAATACAATTTCCATTTTATTTCCTTCAGCCTAGTGACAGGCAAATGACTTTGCCTTTTTGATCCTTCACCCTTCCATGGACTAAGGTTGGCTTAATGGAGCCAATATGCTATTATTATATTCAAAGGCCAGTCCTGCAGATGACAATAGACTTCTTGACATGTTTCAAAGAGCACTCAGAGAGATTCAGCACACCTGCCCTACTGCAAAGTCCCTGAGTGCACTTGAATGCTAAAAGGATACTCTGTGTGCTTGGTCACCCTTTTTCTCAAACTCCTTGACTGTGTAGAGCATTCCTCTGACATGCAACTGAACGTATGTAGAATCTCCACTCCATGTGGCAAGGCTCAGGAATGAAGGGGCAGGGCTGAATGTGCCTACGTAAGTTAAGGTAAGGGACAGAAAGCATATCCCTCTCCCTATCCCTAAGTGGAACATTTACACTTTATAACTTTGAAAGATAGAAATAGGGCTACTATCAATCCAAGAAATGGAATAGGTTGACCAGCTTTTACATTACTACTTAATCCTGAAATAGCTACTACCAGTGGCATAGTTCATTCTAAGTAGATAAAGATATCTAGTAACAAAACAGAAACCCTTTTTATGTGTTACATGTGAGAAGGAAGGTTCATATTTTCAAGAGACTCTGGCATTATGTTGTCAGCTCAATGCCTGGATGTATCTACAGCATGGACTTCTACAGCTGAGAAGCCTTATACATTTTGTATCCCCAAGCAGACAAAGCGCTGTAATGTGTGGTTTTAGAGAAGTCTATGTGTACAGGCTTCCTTGCTGCTCAGATATTCATGCTCCAAATATGGACATCAGGAATGGATTGTGTCAGCACACATGGGCTCACAGTGCAGCCATGCAGCCTTTCCAACACTTGACACCTCCTTCACATCAGTAATACCTGCCAGGGTTACAAAACCAGTGAGAATTCAGTATTCCTCTTGTCTCTGCTTGGCAAAGTAGATTGCTAATTTCCCCATTCATTCCTCATCTCATCACTTCAGAGTACTGCCACATTCTACTGTATGTGTAGGTCAGTTGAAAACAAAGTATTGGTGGTCACCATGGAGGTCAGAAAGCACAAGATCCGGGGCTCTGGAAATTTTTCAGTGCATAATGGATTCTATAGTTAAAACTCTTTAGATAGAACTTAAGTCCCATTCTATTGGAAATGCAACAGCGAATACACAATGCAATGAACAACAAGATTTTAAAAATCCAGCCTTCTTCACCCAAAATTTAAGGAAATGCAACCTACTTTCCTAAAGAAGCTCAAGAAACTACCGTTAACTACTAAAACAGAACTTAATGTTATAACTTCCTTTTGACAATCCTGGCGATTAACCATTCAGAGCTACTAGTTTTGTTTTTCTGTTTTTTGGGGAGTAGTAGTCCTTTTCATTTTTTTAAATGAACACAGCTTTTCCTCTCAGGCTAATGTCACAATAAATTTCCATCACTGGTCTCTCTGTAATTCTTTAGGGCTTTTCACCACAACACTAAGCTCAGACATTTCATAAAAACAGCAATAAGACAGCTGAATTTCCAAAGGTGCAATCTGTTTTATCCTTGCACTTTATCCTCCTTCTGTTAATGTCCATTATTCTACATAATGAAGTTGGAAATCATCTCTCCAACCTTCCCCTAAGAGTCAAAGTATGGTTGCTAATGCACTTACCTAAACTTGTAAAGCAGCAATTAAAAGTATATTTGAACTGGAAACAAAAGAAAGTAGTCAGTTTGTTTTGAAGTTTGAAAGGCAAACTGCATGCCATATCAAAGCTGCAGGTATCTAAGTCCTGGAAGTCCCTTGCTCTTTGCGGGATGCTGGAAGATGGTGCACTTCGAAATGCAGCAGTCCTTGTGTTACATTTGTAACAGCAGTCCTTGTGTTAAATTGTGTTACATTTTCCCCTCTTCTTTCATTTCCCCCATCCGAGGTCTACTACTACTCCCTCACTCTTTTTACTTTGGAAAATACCCAAACATGCATTTGCAATATAAGCATAGGACTGGAACCCTGGTGGGAATAAAAGGAGAGAACAACAACACATGCAATTACAGTGTAACATGTAGTTCATTTCTCTGAAGTACCTGGCAGCTTACTCAAATAACTCTCAGTGTAGTCATGAGGCAAGAGATGACAGCTAATTAGCAGCCCAACTTTTACAGCTCATTTAACATGGTTTTTAGCATGTTGTTCTTATGTGCTGTCAAGATATCTTTACCTTACAGTGACCCTATGAATGAGTGCTCTCCTAAATGCCCTATCCTCCACCACCCTGCTCAGCTCTTGAAACTCAAGGCTTCCTTTCTGGAGTCACTCCATTTCATATTTGGGATTCCTCTTTTTCTGCCTTCAACTTTTCCTATCACGATTGTCTTCTCCAGTGAGGCTTCTCATAATGTGCCCTAAGTACAACAACTTCAATTGTGTCATTTTCACTTCTAGGGAAAGTTCTGGCTTTATATGATTTAGGACCTTCTTGTGCATTCTTATGTCAGTCTAGGCTATCAGCAAAGCTCTTCTCCAGCACCATATTTTGAACACATCAGTTTTCTTCCTGTCATCTCCCTTCACTGTCCAGCTTTCACATTCATACACAGTGATCCAGAATACAATAATGTGGATGGTCTTGGCCCTGGTATCCAGTGAAATTTCCTTACATATGATTATCTTTTCATCTTCCTTTGTTGCTATCCTTCCAAGTCACCATCTTCTTTGAATTTCTTGGCTGCCAGTCTCCCTTGAATTGTTGACTGTGCTGAAGTATGTAAAGCCTTTCACATTTTCAATTTCTTTATTGTTAACAATAAAGTTATGCAATGTTTAGCCATGATTTTTGTTTTTGTTTTTATTCAGCTGCAGTCCTGCTTTTGCACTTTCATCTTGTACTTTTTCTTGCACTTTCATCAGGAGTCATTTCAATCCATTGCTGCTTTCTGCCACTAGTATGGTATTATTTGCATATCTTAAATTTTTGATGTGTCTTCCACCAATGTTTACTTCTTCCTCTGATTATGATCCAGCTTTCCTTTTGATATGTTCTGCATACAGATTGAAAAGATAGGGATATAAAATGCACCCTTGTCTGATACCTTTGTAGGTGGGAAACCATTATCTTTCCCTGTAGCCCATTGTAACTGTAGCCTCTTGTCCATAACACACGTAATGCAGGATAATCAAGTGATGGGGCATACCCTTTTCTTCCAGGACCATCCATAGCTTCTTGTGATCCATACCATCAAAAGCTTTGCTGTAGTCTATAAAGCACATGCTGATCTTCTGCTGAAATTCTTTTGTGTACTCCAGGAGCCAACATATATCCGTGATATTATCTCTAGTGCCTCTTCCTTTTTGGAATCCAACTTGGATAGTAAGCATTTCTCGCTCCATATAGAGTAATATTATTTGATGCAACACCTAGATCATGGGAAATTAGTTCAATGGTCCTGTGGTTTCTACACTCTTTAGCAACTCCTTTCTTGCAGATTAAAATGTGTATTAAACATTTCCCATTTGTGGGCCATTGTTTTGTTTTCCATATTTGCTAACATATTCTTGTTAGAATATGGACAGATTCAGTCTCTGCAGCTTGGAATAGTTCTATTCTGTCTACTCCAGATGCTTTATTTCTTTCAAGTGCTTTCAGAGCAGCTTTCCCTTCACTTTTTAATACTGTAGGTTCTTTTTCATAGGATTTCTCTTTGAAGGAGTTTGCCCTCCTTTCACCTCTTCTGTATAGTTCTCTTGCATATTTTTCCACCTTCTCTTTATTTATCATCATCACATAGTGTGTCCCACCTTTTTGTCATGTAGCATTCTTATTCTAGGTTTGAATTTGTCTTTATTTTAAATTTTGCAGAAAAGGTTTCTTGTTTTTCCTCTTTTGTTGTTCACTTCTATTTCTTTGCACTGGTTATTGTAATATTTATTTTTGTCTACATGTGATAGTTGATTAAATGTTTATTTCAATTTCTTTCTACCACAGTCTTCTCCTGGTCTTGATATATCAGCAAGCTATTAAAAGAATCTTCTGCTTCCAATTACCTAGTTTATTTGATTTCTGTATTAGCCATCTGGTGATGTCCACATATACAGTCTTCCTATTGGTTGCCTGAAGTATGTATTTGCTATAAACAGATCGTTCAGTTCACAGAATTCTATGATTTGTTCTCTTGCTTCATTTCTTACCCCAAGGTCAAATTCTTCCACAACACTTAATTCTACTTTGTCTCCTACTTTTGCATTCTGGTTACTTATGATTAATAGCATTTCTTGCTTGGGTGTGTGACCGATTTCCTCTTGAACAGCTGCAAAAAAGTGTTTGATTTCTTCTTCTTCAGCATTTGTTGTTGCAGCATAGAGTTAAATTATGGTTATCTTGATAGGTTTTCTGAGAATTCTGATTGATACGATTCAGCCAGATTTTGTATTATACCCGCTTACTGCCTGTGCTACAACTCGCCTCAGTATTAGAGATTCTCCATTTCATTCCTTTTTGTCATTTGCAGAGTAAAACACTGTGTGTTTGTTTCACTGAAAATGTCCCATTTCCATTCAATTTAGTTCATTTGCACCAAGTATTGTGAGGTTTAATTCTTCTGCGTCTTGCTTTATGAATTCCAGTTTGCCTTGATTCATAGTTCTCACTTTCCCTGTTCCAATTGTATGTGTTGTGCAGCATCAGGTTTTCCCCTCTGTGCGTGCCAGTCATTAGCCTTCCCTTTGGCTTTGATCTAATTGTGTCATTAATGACAGTACTACTTGTACTTGTCCCAGTAGCTAGCTGAGTCCCTTCTCTCTTGGCAGTCTCATCTTCTGACAGTCCGTTGTTTCATTTTGGGCTGTTTCAGCTACTTTGAGGTGTACCAGCTTGACAATTCATTTGGTTCTTGGCTAACCTCAGTTAATCCATGCTATCCAAAAAATAAAATGTGGCAACCATACTCCATCTGCATACATGGGGAAAGCAGAGAAATGGAACCACATGTGTCTACAAGGAGCTGAAATCACTCAGTTTCACACAAAGCAGTCTTCCATTGTACAAATTCCTTACTGCAGTACAATAGAACTCTGTGTTGCAATAAGGGATATTGTGTTTCTCTGCTTGATGTCAACAGAAAAAAGTGCCAGCATGAAGTTAGAGGGAAAGTTCTTGGATCAGAGAGAGTGAGAGAAAGCTCCAGTGAACAAGGTAGTCTAAGTCTATAGAGTTGCCAATTATTGGAGCAGAAAACTACATATTTAGTATTTCACTGACCTAACATTATTCACAGGTAGACACCTCTCTAGCATCAGTTCACAATAAATTTCAATGCCACTATATAGGCACAGCTAGGTGAGAATATCTATAATTATGTATTCACACAGATAAGACAGCATATTAATTCCTTGTTTTTGCATGTTTCTTAAGAGGTGGTACTTTACATAAATGTGTGTGGTTCAAAGGCTCTCCCTTTTGGTCTGTGACAGCTTTTTGCTTCCTTGATTGTCTTCCGAAACTGGAAATACAAATTGCTTCAGTCCTAAATCTAACAACATCTGATGAACCCAAATAGCGTGTTTATATTCTTGTGCAGTTGTCACTTATTCTGCTTCTGTTGTGAAAGTACAACAGTTGTCTGTTTTTGATAACCCCAGCTAACAGTTTCTCCTTCATATAGAAAGAAATATATTCATTGTTGGACTTGCAATCTGCAATAATCCTATGGATGTGAAAGAAATTAATTAGGTTCATAAATTTATATGTGTATACACAATTAAAACTTTCTGGAACTGAATGCAGACCCAAATATAATCAGGGATGCACATATTTATGAGCCTGTGATCTGATTCATGCATCATAAATGTGTTAGAAAAATATATTCATTTTAAGACGTGCATGAACAATGTACACATTTTAAAATGCTCACAGACATGCTTTGGTTAATGGAGAATATGTGTACTTTTCAAAAATGTACACTAATTATATGTATGTTTAGAACACACAGAAACACATATGCATTTTGGAATGAGTTTTGAAAAGCATATAGCCCAACCAGTCAGGATCCATATTCCTTGTTAAGATCAGATCTATGTTCACTGCCAGTCTCAATTTTGGGTGGATCGTTTCATTTAGACATGATATCATTCTTTCCCATCCAACTTTCCTGAATAACTGCAGCCACCTTTGGTCTTGTTGCAGCAGCTGCATACAATTATTCCAATTTCATTATTTTTCAAATAGCCTATTTCCATGATAAGAAGTTAAATACTGGAATATTTTGCCATTTTTCCTCTCTGATTGAGATGGTTCCTATCTTACTCTCTTTCTGTTTGGTTGCTGAGTTAATGTGTGGTGCTTCCTAGTTTTTAGTATTATTTCTATATTTAAGTCAGTGTCTTCCCTTTGTTCACACAAAGAATATCATCCCTTCTGGGGAATATCCTCTTGGGGAATACCTCATTTATTTTCTCATTCCATGAGGGATTCCCCTTTGGATTGACAGATAAATCATTTTTTTAATTAAAGCAACAAAGCAATCCTCCAGTGAAAGCCCATAAATATTCTTTTGACGTTTATACATGAGGTCATTTAATTGCTTCAAATGGGATGGCTAGACCATATCTTTTTTCTGTTACTGAAAAAAAGGTGGTCTTATGTCTAGGTGCTTGACTTGCAGTGCATTGCCAAATGCCACACTTAGAAGAGTTCTTTTAGTGGGGGACTTTAGAAATGGGAACAGATATTTTATTATAAACTGTATATTTGAAAGAATCTCCTTTGGCTGTAATTCAAACCTTGTATTGTGGGACTTCTTTGACAGTGCATTAAAAAAAATCCAGTGATGTCCTGCTTATTTCATCCTGATGACATTTGGTGTGGGTTCAAGTTTTACATTTGTAAAGTAGGCATATGCACTTCCTCTTTCAACTGTGTAGCATAATGCTGGGGCAGTTCATCAAATCCCTCCAAAAGGAGGAGAAATTCTTCAACAGTTGCTTGAGGGTGAGGCTCATAATTAACTGACACAGTTGTATAACTACTTTCTTCTTTGTATTTGTTCAGTTTAGACATCTTTTCTTTCTTGACTATTCAAAGCTGATCATCCACATTCATCAACTTGATTCAAATGACTAGAGATATCTATAAATCTGCCCTGCAGATTCAACAGCAGATAGGCTTTTTCAAGTTGCATGGGATGTGGACCATTTCTCTTTCTTTCTTTCTTTCTTTCTTTCTTTCTTTCTTTCTTTCTTTCTTTCCTTCCTTCCTTCCTTCCTTCCTTCCTTCCTTCCTTCCTTCCTTCCTTCCTTTCACTTTCCAAGACTGTACATAAATTCAGTTATAAACAAATAGAAAAGTTGCTGGAAAATATGCTAATATACTCATATATGCCATTCTGTAATCTCTCTCTCTCTGCATTCTGCTCATTGATTGTACACTGAGCTTAAAAAAGGCAAACTGTTATGTACTGGAGAAAGTTCATAAATTATGGTAGACTTTTTTGCATACTTTTCCAAAAGGAGAAATGAGTTGAATCCATTAATGAATGGCTGAGCGAGTGAAAGATGTTTGACAAGTCACAAAATGCAAACAGCACAAATTTAACTAAATTCATATATCCTTATTTGAATATAGCCCTCCTTTTTATTTTCATTGTGGCCTACACTTATGGATTTCTTGCAATCTGTCCTGGACCTGTAGTTTATTATCAGAGTGTTATTATTATCAGAGGTGAGAAAATAACTCAACTTCACATAGAGCAAAGTTGCATTTTACAAAATCCCCTACTGCAACAAAAGAACGCCAGCAACATTACACAGCTTTGCTTCAACAGAAAGAACAGGAGGTAAGAGAGGAAGTTGTTTCAATCAGACAAAAAAGGGAGGACATTCTAAGCCACTAACAAGCTAGGGTACAATTCCATATACTGTTGGAGAAGACTAACTACCTTAGTACTGCACTGATTTAGCTGTTTTTACCTCATTGCCTCTTCAACAGCATGTCCTATGCATAATCTGAATGAGAGGATGAAAGAGTAAGCAAATTCTTCTATCACATATTGGTTTTCTCATGATCATTTTCCCTGCCAGCTAATTATTACAGTTTACTTAATATTAGCTGATACTAATAGATGGCCATTAAAGTTAGTTTTGACAGACTGTCTTACCATGGTATATTTGATATTTTTGAGTCTGAATTTGCTAGCTAATTTTATACTTCATTCTTTTATTACCTGGTCTGTGACCATATTTATAGAAACTAACTTGCTAGTTTCTGCAATGTTTTCCATATAGATTTACCTATAAGCATATGTATATGTGTGGGAATACATGGGTATTCTTTAAACATAATATGTATACTATAAACATGTATAAATATAAACATAGCACTGACCTGTCAAAATAGTAGATGCTTCTATTATTTATTTATTTATTTATTTAAAGTTTTTGGATTCTGCCCTTTACAGTGTCTCAGGATGGCGATAACATAAGTAACACACAGCTTCACGAATAATATATAAAATCAATATTGAAAACAATACTAACATTTAAAATACTGGGAAAATAAAAAGGTTTGGCCTGGCGCTGAAATGAAAAAAGCGTTGGCACCAAGTGTATCTCTCTGGGGAGCCCATTCCAGAGGTAGGGGTGCCACCACAGAGTAGTCCCTTCTCCTTCAAAGAGGGCTCCTCAAGAAGGACCTCTGCTCCAGATCTTAGAGGCTGGGTGGGTATATATGGAAGGAGGCGCTCCTTCAAACACTCAGGTCCTAAGCCGTTTAGGGCTTTATATGTCATCACTAGCACCTTAAATTGGGCCTGGACTTCAGCTGGAACCCAGTGCAGATGGTACAGGACCAGCATTATGTGTAGATATCTGCTGGTCCCTGCTAGCATCCTGGCTGTTCTGTTCTGAACCAATTGAAGTATCCAGACCGTCTTCAAGGGCAGCTCCACATAGAGTGTGTTGCAATATTCCAATATTATTGAGAGCTATTAAAAGTTATAGCAGGAAATGAAATGGGGAAAATGATATGGCACTGTTTACAAAGGACAAGCAGCATTTTTCCTTATATTTAAATAATGTTTATATGTTTGCCTTCCTAAACTGCCTGCCTGCCACTTCCACTGCTGCAGACCAGGACGGGGGCCACCTGCACTCTTCCCTGATGTTCTCCAGCTTGACCTCAGTTGACATCGCCATTTGTGGGAGAAACGGCGGTGCTGTCATGGAGGCAAGGGAGGGGAGAAGACACTCCAAGAGGAGCTGGCCACATGCAGGGAACCATGCCATACCGGATACACCTCTTGGGTGGGTCCTTGGAGACTGGGACCTTTTTCTAGCGGGCTGTTTAGGCTACCCTGCTGTATCATGGTGTAACCCACACCACAGGGCTGTGTTTCTTTAACTAACTGTACTGATGGGTAATTGGGCTTCATGTGAGGGGGCATTATAGCTGTATCTTATGATTATTGATATTATGCTTTGTGTTATGTATTATATTGTAGTATGTATTGCTGATATTATTATAATAGTATTATATTATTATACTACATTTTGTTTTTATTTTGCATTGCTTACAGTTAAATATTGTATTGCTTGAATATATTAATGCATTTGTATGGAATATGGATTTTTTCTTGCTCTGTTGTAAGCTGGGCAGAGAGCCCTATGGCATACGAGGTGGCATACAAATGTAACAACAACAACTTGTGTAAAGCACTCAACCAATTTTCCTAATAGATTTTGAAGGTACTTTCACAGTTTGTGTGCACTTCTGACTAATATATGCTTTTTTTTTTTTAAAGAATAATTCTAGAGCAAAATTCAGGAAAATACAACTTTTGAAGAAAAACTGAGTTCTGGTTGCATATTAATTTGAAAGTAGAAATTAAGTAAGTTTGCATTAACAGGGAAACTAAACAAATCTCTCTCCCATCCCTACCATGACATAGGATAATGACTCACTCAGAAAATTTTGTTAATCGGGGTTTGAATCTGCATTTCTCCCAATTCATTTGTAAGTGCTGTCCATAAGAACTGGATAGCCAGAAAGTAGAGGGAGAGCCTCAGACACTGCCAAACTGATAATTTCACACAATTTAAGAACAGAAAGAGAAACAAAAACTATTAAAAGCTAAAGAGAACAAAAATAGAGCTGCCTAGAAAATCAAATAGCATCATCTCATTTGCAAAATGTTCTTTTTCCTAGCTAGCTGGAAAAGGGGAAAAAAGGTATATCCTGTGTTTAAATTGCTTTTGAGGTATAATCCTATATATAAAATATTTAGAATGCCTCTAAATAATTATTTCCTTTTAAAATTATAGGATATTATGTATCTGCATGGGATTATTTGGAAGCCAATATGTGCTTTTTTAAGAGTTTCATGTGTTACAGTTAATGTTAACACCTGACATTAGTAAGCAGTAAACTACTTTTATTCAGCTGACTACTTATCTATAAACAGACCTGCAACTATTGGCTGTGGCTGTCATTTTAAAGCACCATTTTTTATTACCTCAAGGGCTCTCTGGAGAGCTACCATTTTTGTAAATGTTAAATAGGATTCCATTATCCATTGCTTTGTGTCTTATGTTCTCATTTACACCCAAGCAAAGTATGTGTGAAATGCTGCCAAGTGAATTCTCCACCCACCTCTCTAGACTTTAAATAATGTGTTTCACACTTGCATGTACCACAGTGGCAAATAAAACCCACAGTGCCCAATCAACAAAATGATGTGTCTATTAAAGTGGATTGCGATCTTTTGTGACACATGGGGATTCACTTGAGCAATTTGCTATCTTTAATAATTCTGCACAAGATAAACTTTACATACGCTGAATATACAGTTGGCTGCTTGAAATGACTTATTAAATTTAGTATATGCTTGTTTTAGCAGGGATTAGGAGATTAAGCAAAAAGCCACCCAATAATGAGAAATGCCCTGGACAAATTCTAAGGCATACTGTTTAACATTTCTTGGGTGTTAACAGGCACACTTAAAGGATAAAAAGGAATTCATGATAATACTAGTGTTAAATATTTGTATCAGTATTACAAAAAGCCATTTTGACTGTAAACAAAGCAACCCTCCTTCTTATTCCAGCAACACATGTGGTAAGGTCAGCAAAAGTCAAGATACAGAATAGATTTCAAATTGATTCTTGTTTTGCCTTTGTAAAACCAGACCCACAGTTAAAAGAAATATATGCCTTGCCCCACTTCCTTCATTCCAATATCAATGTCATGGATGTCCACAGGTAGGAACCCCAGGGTAAGGGGTCATTTGCATAAGCCTAACTGTATTCCTTTAACTATTTTAAAGTAGGCAAATCCACATCCAGTCACCTGGATCCAGTTTAGAGCCCAGGTTCTCTGAGCCTATTGAGATTGACTCCTGTCCTCAGATTCCCTGCACATTTCTAGAGGAAAACCTTCCTGGGATAGCTGAAAGCTCAGATACATGCTACAGGACTTGTTCTGAACTCACTGTGCTGCTTCTGCAAATGTTACTTGGCTAGGAAAGCAGAGAAATGCAAAGGCAATACAAACACGGGAGATGCAATGCCTTTTGGTGGTCAAGTGAGGAGCTTAGGAGGATGGCTGCACCCAGCCATGTTTTTTGAGGGGCAGACAGTCAGCAGTGGCCAAGTGTGATGCAGCAGAAAAAAGCTAAACGTGCTGAAGTTTTCAGAGATTGGACAGCAAGAATTTTGTTCCTGAGAAGCAGGAACTTAGTGCTACTGTTTTGATAGTTAACAGCTGAAAGAAGAGCACAAAGGTTTTCTAGAAAAATATATTTGTTTATATATGGATAGCCTCAACTTCTTCAAGAAGCAGGAAACAGCTAGTGAGATCCAGAAAATTATTGCAGATACCAGTTCATCAAACATCATTTATTTATTCTTTATCTTTCAAGAAAGAGTCCAATGTGACTGCCTCAAAACAGACAGTAAATACCCAGCATAGAAAGGGGCAGGGCATCAGAAGATCCTGGCTGAAAATACTGCGGCATCTACTTGCACCACAGGTAACAGGATAGATCTTCTGTTTGGCATTCACCACAACCAATTCAGTTAGTCTGTAAAAGGTGTGAGATTCAATTGTGAGAAGGGAATAAATTTGGTTCAGAGTTCTATGGTATTGTTACTGAATGACAGAATTAAAGCTCTATGTCTTTCTAATGACTTATTTACTATTAAATGGACATTTCTTTATTAGTTACTTTTGACACCTATAACATGTATCATAGATAGATAGATAGATAGATAGAACATGTATATTCTATTGAAATACATAATGTGCATAATATAATTACTTAAATAGCCACAGCTCATTATTGCTTGTTGTTGTGCCTTTTCAGCTGTGTAATGTAATGCTGTGTGAAAGTCTGTCATGAAAAGGCTGCAAATAGTCAGGTCAACAACCTGCAATTACAAGTTGTGCAGCTTGTCTTCCCTACCCCACTAACATGAACAGAATCACTGAAATTACCTCAAAGCCCTAATTATTCTTACCTATATTTGAATTTTCTAATACAGTAATGTACAATAACAGGTATGTGTATTAAAATTCAACAAAGGGAATATAAAAACAAGATCAGCAAAGTAAAAACAGAAAAGATATCGGATGGGTGGGAAACACAGTGGAACTGGATTGGGAGTATCAAGGCAAGAAGATAACAGAAAAGGTAACTTCACAGAAGCAGGTACATTTTCCTAATGTGCAAATCTTTGAGCAGTTTAAAAATAAATAATGAAGTGAATGAAGCTGAAAATGCAGTTACTCTAAACATAAACCTGAAAATGAGGGTCACATCACTCCCCTTGCATATCACATGACTGAAATAGCAAAGTCAGCAGAGCATCCAGCCATTCTTCAAAAGATGGTAAATGTGGGAATTGCTTGATTGAAAAGGCCACATTCATCACGTTATGAAACTTCCCAGTCAACAGATTAATGAGACTGTTTCCTGCCAGAGAGCCAGTTGCCCCAGTAACATGCCTGTTTTTGTTCTAATCCTGGCAAGCTGCTTTATAAATCCATTACTCTTTCTTGGTAAAGTTCCCATGTTGAGTTAACCAAGAGAAGAGGTCCAACCTTACATCAAAGACTGTCAAGATAAGATGTGAATTACAATTCTAAATACTTTCTTCCAGCCAATAATGGCCTGTTCATGTGCTGATCAAGTATACTATTCAAGTTTCTGCCTATCAACTCATTCTCAGCATATCAACTTTAGCTTGCATATGAGCCCCATCAAGGCTTCATGGACTCTGGGATGGCAACCTATTCAAGCTGCCAGGTTGTGGATTACTTAAAGAGCATGTCCTCTGCTGCTCCCAAGGTCTCCAGTCTTTAGCTGTGCTGACAGAATACGCTGCTATAACTAGATTCTGTGGGTTGTATCCAACAATAGAATAGACCCACTGAAATCAATGAGGTTTAACTTATGCTAATATTGGATATAACCCTGGAAGTGTGACACCGGATCAGGCTTGAGTTTTGCTCTCCAAGGTTGAAAGAAATACAGCTGAAAGTGCTACTTCGGCATCTTGGACTCATACTTGGCCCTTGGTACAGTAAAACAGCATGTTCAATTTCACTTGTAAGGAAATGAAGCAAGGACACTGAATGTCTATTCCACATAATATTACCTTACTGTCTCATCTGCTTTCTAGAAAGGCAAAGGACCATTACTAATCTGTCGCTTGAGAGAATCTTGCAGGAATTGCATTAATTTCTCTTTCCCCCTTGTTCAATGAACTCACCCATTCAAGCACATACGTTCCGTATCAGTAAAGCCCCTTTACAGCTTCTTTAGGTCATCTTTAATCAAACAGAACCTGAATGTATGTGTTGGTTCCCAGACTAATAGCTCTATTTTCAGCAAGGTGCCTGGTGGTTTTTAAGCATAGAGATTTTGAGATGGTAACTCCAAGCCACCCAAAGCATCTTCCAAATTGCATCTAGATCCACAGGCTGGACCCTCTATCTCTATCTGCCAGTTCTGACATACACATTCTTTCAAGTGACCACCTCTTTCATTTCCCAGCCTTCTCTCTGACGTCTTCCTTTCCTTATCTGCCTTCTCCCATTTTCCCTTTCCTTTGTACCCTCCCCCCCCATTTTCAACTCACAAAATTCTGGGATCAGACCGACCAGCATCTCCAGGCAGAGAAGAGCAGTGTAGGAGCCTGTCTACACACATGCTTCATCTCAGACCTTCCTATTCCATATCCAGGCCCAGGGCCTTTCCTTCAGGGCTCATCCACTTTAAACCTGCTGATTTGAGCAGCAGCTGGCCAGTCCTGGATACCATAGAATTGATGTCTCTGATGGCCAGATTTCATGGTCATGTCTTGGTAAGGCCTGGTCATCATCGAGGTAAATCAAGGAATGATCCCACTCTCATGCTGCCATTCTCTCTCTCAGCTGTGCCCTTTGTGGTCATGGCCAGGTTTCATTGACACAAAAGCAAGACAATTTAGGATACTGATGCCTTAGGAAATGTCTGTGAAATAGGTTGGGGGTATATATTTTCAACAATGTTTATCATGCAAAATAAATACTTTCATCTTAAAATTCATGTTATATCCTAGCATTCAAGAAAAAAATCTAGAAGTTTGAATATCTTGATTTTTATGATTGGGTAAAACAGAGAGGAACACAAATTCTCATCTATAATAATACAGGAAGATGTATGATGCTGACCTGTCAGCACCAAGGCAGTAACAACATGAAACCTGTGAGAGCCAGTGTGGTGTAGTGGTTAAGAGCATGGGACTGGGACTCAGACAACCTCGGTTCTAGTCCCCACTCAGCCATGGAGCCATCTGGGTGACTTTGGGCCAGTCACAGACTCTCAGCCCAACCTACCTCACAGGGTTCTTGTTGTGGGGTAAGATGGAGGAGGAGAATGATGTAAGCTGCCTTGAGCCCTTTGTAGGAAAAAGGCAGGACACAAATCGAAAAAATAAATAAATAAACCTAGACATTTGAAACCTGACATGCATGCAAAGAGATGCTGGGACTGGGTTATTTTTTAATGCATTATTTTTTTCTGAGTCTGCAGCACCATCTTCAGTCACTAGGTGGCAGGCTGCCCTAACATGGTTGATACACTTTGAAGGGAAATTAATCTGAGGGGCACATGGATCATGTCTAAGGATGCACTGCATCACATCAACCCTATTGCAACCCATGAAGTGCTAGGCCCGTTCACTAACAGTAAATAATGGATAGATTATGGGAGAGTGGCTGTATAGATGCCTGAAATAAAAATGGATACTGTAATCTAAATTGCACATGTCAGAAATTATTTCAGACTGGGAACTCACCATGTCTGTATCTGATACTGGTCCAAAACTGGTCACATAGATGTTTGTGAAGACTTCAGTTGTACAGTCTGTCATAACAGAGAGGAAGAGAGAAAAAGGGTGTGAGAACATGCATTTCCCCCTTTGTATGCAGTTTACAGATTTGTTTAGAGAGTTCCTACAATGTATTGTCATTAACAAACAATAAAGAGGCATTTTTTTTGTAACAGTTATGAGTAACACATAACAATCACATCTTGAATAGACTCCCAGCTAAACCTTGTAATTCTTCTAAGCCACTGACAGACTTGGCATTTCATTTCTTGCATGAATACAATGAATGCCAAAACACATCTAATATTTAATTGTGCGATATTATTATTTTATGCTTCT
Organism: Varanus komodoensis; assembly: GCF_004798865.1. NCBI lineage: Eukaryota > Metazoa > Chordata > Lepidosauria > Squamata > Varanidae > Varanus > Varanus komodoensis. Next base: position 22,002,281 of record NW_025336598.1, read on the forward strand.
AAAATCCAAATATGAAATAACTATGGAAACCCTTACACAAAAACAAAAGAAACCTTAAAATCATGTTGGGATGTCTAACTTAGGAGGTCTTTTAGTATGTATTTGATATAAAGTTATCCCTGGGCCACTGGGAGTTAAAATTTTACTTCTAAAATCAAATATAGAAAACTAAACTAAAAGACTGCAGAAGAGTGAAGTGGGCATGTGGAGTTCATGAGTAATATTTTTCATGCACTTCAGAAGAGAACAAAAATCCAGACTTTTTCTTGCTTTCAGATGTTCAGTTTTGAATGAATATATTTCCCATTTTAAAAGCACCAAAATAAGTGCCAGGCATGCTGGAGATACTGTTAAGTCAAGAAGTAAAAAATTCCTTTATATCATACCTATTATTTGGAGTATTTTAAACTACTAGGGGATGCAGGAGATAGAACTTACAAACTATATACTATAGATCTGCATTCATCAGGGAGTTGTATAATCCTTTTGAAAATTTACATCCATAATACTGTGCCCTCACCTTGTAGCCGGGAATCTCATCAGCTTAAGAGTATTTCAAGTGAACAAGTAATTCTCTTTGCTTGTCTTGAAATCACAAATAACCTCTGTTCTAGTTGGTTCAATAGCACAGAGACAGGATAATTAACAACTGGTTATATTAATTGTATTATTGTGGATATTAATAATGTGTCTGTATTTGTATATTTTGTAAATTAAATAAAAAAGGAAATAGAAATCAAGAATAAACAATCCAATGAGAGGACCCTAAGTTTAATATTTTGCAAGAAAATATATTTGTCTGTATGCCATGTAAAACCCTACATGTTTTCTTTCAGCCATCTATCTTTTAAAATTAAAAAATCAAATTCTCTCGTCAGGAAAACCTTATTTTACTCATCCTTTTCTATACTTTTTCAGTTCTACAAAATTAATTTGAGATGGAATAAACAGACTGAGATGGAATAATCAGAATCATGATAAAAAAAAAAAAAGAATCGCAGCCTCTAAGCCTGAAGGAGGACTGGCATGAATGTAGCGTTTCTGTCCCTAGAGCAATCTCTTTTTCCTTCACTTACCACATATCTATGGAGAGGGCCAAGAACATTCCTGATGGAAGCAGACATGCCAAAATGTATCCTCAAAGCATGCCAAAGTTTCTTATCTAGAGGCCTTCATGAACAAATAGCTGTATAAATCCTTTCCCAAAAAATGTTAAATTTTATCAGCTACAACCAGTCACTATGTGCAAATTAGCCAGTTGTTCCCCCCCAGCAAATTAACTGCTTTTCCAACCAATGCATTTAATTCTGCTCTCTTGCTGCTCCTGTTTGCTGATGAAGGATCATGTGCTGTAGGTACTTGGTGTGCAGGCTTCCTTACGTGAGGAAGCAAGAGATATTGGGGCAGGGAGCAGAGAAGGCTGGTGTGCTTATCAGTATTTCCATTATCTCCCATGTTGTTTCCTTCAGTGTGTCTTTTCTTTTCTGTGCAATGATGTTGCTACTGGAGAGAAGATACGGGTTCAAAGAAGAGCTTTTGTATGGCTGCAGCCACGTAGATCACTCTTCCACATACTGTGCATGCTCGTGTTGAAGTTCCTTGCCTCAGTTTCTCCTTTCTGTGCAATGGGACTGTCTGATGGAGCAGAAGCATGAGAAAAGGCATGCTTTGTGCATGGCTGTGTGTATCTCCCCCACCTGCAACCCTTTGCTATGCAGTTCTGATTACCTGTAAGTTAAGGTGACTCAGTTTGCCCTTTCTGTGCAGTGGTTCTCATACAGGGGAAGAGGATAGTGGGGTGAAAAGACCACTTTGTGTGGTGTTGTGCATCTGTCACCCACCTGCAATCCCAGGACCTGCCCCAAACAGCATTTTCAAGGCTCAGCATTGTGACAAAGTATGTTGCAAACACCAAACACCCCACACACTGCTGAAAGCTACAGGACCAGACCCCTTGTTCAAGGAGTGATGTACCTAACTGGACGATTGCGGTAGCAGCTATGTATGATAGGGGCCACACACTTTTCACCCAGCACAGAACCAAGTGGGATAGTACCCGGCACCTCAGAACCTGGGAAAGACCCAGTTCTTCAATGCAGTCACAGGCTGTGCCTTGCTTCAGGCATTGCTTTAGGGTCCCCGGGATCTTTGCAAGGGAAAGAGATGGGAAGACAATGAGATCTATGGGCTTCCCTGTTCCTCCTTCCCATCAGCTCTAGCAGCACCAGCCACCGTTGGACATATCAGATCTCAGAAAATGCAACACGATATAAATTATTATTATTCCTTATGTTTCTCTAGTGCACAATAACCTAAGTTCTCTGGCCAGTTTACAGTGGCATAAAAATATGGTAAAATGCAATACAAAATACAGATAACAATACAAATTACAGTATAAAAAGTACAAGCCAATTTGAAACCAAATTTTTAAAATGACAAAAATTTACACAAAGGAAATCACAAGACCTGCTAAGCTGTTGACATGGTACCCCTGCTGAAAATATAAAAATAATTAAATGCCCTGTTAGAGAGGAACCTAGAGCTGAAAAGATATTAAAGTTGGCATTCAGTGAGAAGCTAGTTCCATAACTAGGTGTCTGTCTTTGAGAAGACCCTTCTCCTTTTTGCCACTGACCAAGACACCCTCAGAGCTGGCCTGATCACAGCATCTGGATAGATGGCATTTGGTAGCGGTATTCTATTCGGTATTGGGGTCCTAACCCAGATCAGGCTATTGGACAGGGCTTGGAAGAATAGATGCAGCCAGTACAAGCCAGCTAGAATTGTGGTGTTACATGTTTGAACCTTCCGGTTGCTGTTATTAATATAGCTGCTGCATTTTGCACAAGCTGCAACTTCTGTACAGTCTTCAAGGGCACCCCCACATTGCAACAATCTATTTAAGAAATTACCAAAGCACAGATTGCTGCAACCAAGTTATCCAGATAGAGGCATGGCTTGGCCACCAGCCAAAGCTGGTAGAAGGCACTCTGTGCCATTGTTACACTCAATACATGGATGCAATGAGAAAAAGTTGCCTCCTATATCTGTGAATATTTATTTTAGTAAAAGCATTTCTATCCTGTCCTTCACTGGGGTCTCAGGACAGTGGTACAAGAATAAAGGACAGCATCAAGAACAAATAACAAATTAAAACCCATTTTTAAAACAATGACAGATCTTAAATATTGGGAAAATAAAAAGGTGTTGGCCTGCAGCCCAAATGAATAAAGGGTCAGCACTAGGCACACCTCTCTGGGGAGCAAGTTCCAAAGCCAGGGGACCACCACAGGGAAGGCCCTTCTCCGGGTAGCCACTCTCCTGATCTCTTTCAAAGAGGGCTCTCAAAGAGGGACCTCCAACCCAGATCTTCAGGGGCCCGCAGGTATATATGGAAAGGACACTCCTTCTGATACCCAGGTCCTAAACGGTTTAGGGCTTTATAAGTCATCATCAACACCTTAAATATGACCATGTATGGTCACCTATGGTGTTTCATTAAAATGGGACTGCTTTTCATGTATTGCAGAAAGATTAACATTTTTTGCGTGTGCGCGCATACAGACGCGTTTTCAAAGAGACCACAATGTTCTCATCAGAACATCCATTCAAATGTATTTCTATATTTATTTAGCATTTTATAGTTTGCTTTTCAAGCAAAAGGATTCTCAAAGCCTAGATTCTTACAGGGTACACTATGACAAATTAACCATACCAAGTAAAATAATCAAGCTACCAAAGAACTACAGAGCATCAAAAACCAGCATCAGAACAATGGTCATGGAACAAAAGTAATCCTGAAGACTAGGTCCAAAAGAAGTTGGAAGTACCTGCTGAAAAGGACACAGAACTTCCAGAACTCACACACTGAAGCGCACACTGGCTCTGAAGCTTTAGCTGCCCTCACCAAAGCTTTATCAGCAGTAACCACTAAGCAAGCTGAGAGTCATCGCTAAAAGAATCTCTTGAAAGACCAGGAAGGTCAATGGCTTTTGCCATTAACTAGATAATAGCATTCACAGCAAGACAACAATATTACAAAGCCAGTCAAAGTAAGGACAGGAAATGCTGCTTGATCTCTGGATAGATATCACAAGGAAGAATGCAGATACTGCATTATGAAAACGCATGCCCCTTTTCACTGCCCCTCTCCTGAAAAGTCATTAAAAGGGGCAAACATCTCACAGGGGATGGACATGTTTGCAAATCATCTCTCCTCTACTTTAGAGGCAAAAATGGAATTTCAAATTTCCCCCTCCCCGCAGTGTCTCTGCAGGTTTTAAAGGGAACAAATGGACAGCTTGAAGTACAAAAGAAGGCACTTATGCTTAATTCACAGCTTGGTTTCAATCAGGTTGATTAGGTGGAGAAAGGGGGAAAACAGAGAAAAGGGGAAGACTGATTTCCTTTTTCAATGCCACTGCTTTCAAAGCAAGCTCTGTGGCCACGTCTTCCTCCTTTGCTACTTCATTCCAAGGCAAAGCCATGCAGAGAATGAAGAGGAAAGACTGGGCAGCCTTTTGTACTGATGCAGACTGGAGATCACTCAACCACAGCTCAGCTTCTCAGACTTGCCAATCAAACGGCCCTCTTTATCCCCACTCCTGCAAAGGTAACTCTACAAGTGAGAAAAAGCAGCAGCAGTGCATTCCAGTTTTGATGCAAAGAAGCACATCTCTTCCAAAGGAAACTAGTCAAAGGCATTTGGCAGCATTAACTGTAGCTGTGGGGGCAGCTCCATTACATCCACTGCAGTATGCCACAAGCCCCCCTGGTTCTCCTGAGCCCCACAGATTCCCTTCCACAAGGATCACCCACCACTTAAGCAAGGGAGGTTAAGGACAACCAGAAAACAGTGGAAATGCTTGTTTCCATTCATTTCAGGTTTGCCCAAGAAGATGTGGCTTGCATAAGGAGTTTCCTCTAGGAAGTGCTAAAATCTCCCTTGCAAAGTCAGAAGTTCCCCTGGTGGAAGGATATTGGCATGGGTATAAGCAGTCCACTGAAGTCTGTTGCAATAGTGGAACTGCGGATGTGGGATCTGTCCATCTCAACCTTCAAAGACTGATGACATTTTGAGATCAAATGTATTTTTTCATTTATGCATGAACGTGATTTATGTATGTATGCATTTATTTATTTCAAAGACAATATGTGTATGGAAATTTATACTTACCTGTGCTTTTGTTTTGTTTTGTTTTGCTTTGCAATATACTTATTGTGTAAGCATTTTCCCTAGGTACTTACCGTAAGTACTGTTAACAATACACTCATCCCTAAAATGGACATTAGTCCTGGAATTTATTGCATTGGAAAATTCACAAAATGGGGATTTGCAGAATATAATTTTATCTTGATTAACTGAAAGATTGAGGGGGAGTGTAAACTGGGTCATCAGTTCAAAAACTAAACAATGAACTTTCATCCATCACAAAGTGGACTTGTTGCTAAAAAGATGGTGGTACTGTAGCACTTATTTCCACCTCCAATCCCCATAGTGGTTTCTAACCATACAGGGAAGTGAGGGTGGGTGAAGGAAGACACCCAGCCAACTACATGGCCAGGAAACCTTGCTCTTGTGCTGCAGCTTTGCTTTTGTGGCTCCCTGCAAACACACGTGTTCCGCTCAAAAAATGTACATAATGATATAAAAGAAAATGGAATGTGGTGGACCCCAGAAAATCAGCACCATTAGGAAAGAACATGCAAGTAATAATAAACAAGTCAAAATCTGCACCCTGAAGCAGTGTATTTCACCCTATTTCATGGTAAGTTGATATATGTAGATTTGTCATTCAATGACTTCACCATCAAATGTTGATGTCCATGTATGCAATTTTCACTTAGAGATCGAATGCCACTAATAGAACTTTCATAATAATTCAACATATCTTAGCAATGTAGGGAGTCCCTCTGTATGATGGAATATCAAGTGAGGCTGCAAGTGTATGATCCAGTATTTCCACCATCTGCTGGAATTATTATTATTATTATTATTATTATTATTATTATTAAAACATTTCTATGCTGCCCCTTGCCGAAGCCTCGGGGCGGCTCACAACACAAAATAAAATACAATAAAATGCAAAAATAACAATATAAAATTAACAATATAAAATAAATAACAATATAAAATGTGCACAGAACCATCATAACCCGGACAATCCAACTATGTTACTATCAAGCACAAGCTCCTACCATCTCAACTTGAAGGCCAACACACCTAAAATTACTTGCTTTCCTTTCACTACTGATGAGAACCAGATCGTGGCAGGGAATTAGCAATGAAAGTAAACTAACGTGACCAGAATTTGAGGAAATAAGGTCATAAGACACACACAGATGAGAAGAAATGAGAGAAGAATATTATGAGCAGGAAGGGAGCAAAAGAGAAAAGTGCAGGCTGCAGGAGGAGGGAGCATAGGAACTATTTCCCTGTCCATTTCATCCCTGGTCTCATTCACGGCTTGATGGCCATCTGCTATATGCAAGTGGAATTCATGGAGCAGAGCAGCAAACCTATCCCTCCGTGTTTCAAATCACATGTGATCATGCCTCACAAACTTGCATTTTGCAGACATGCAGGGTCTGCAAACTGGACAGTATCCAATGCAACACTGTACCCCGGTTGTGTTCTGCAAATGAGATCCACCTCTTGACAGGCAGCAGTTCGGCTCTTCCTGGGACGATTAGAAATGTGCAGGCATGCTCATTTCTGGAATGGAGCGGGTTGGCAGAATTTGAATAAGAGAGCTCTGCCAACCTGGTCTGAGCCAAAAATAAACATTTCCACTCCTCTGGTGGCTTCCTATAGAAAGCCGTTCTCTTTCTGTATCCTATCTATTTTAAGAAAACAATAAAAATATTTTAAAAAAGAGAAAGCCTTAAATCTCCACTGCACATTCAATGAGTCCTGCTTACACAACCGAACTGTGGTGTGAGGGAGCCACAGTGCCCCACTGAATACTGCCTAACGTGCAGTATTGGATACGGCCCGATGAATTAATATGAGGAGCAGTTAAATAGACCAGGCACAAAATGATGATTCAGGGTGCAAAGACAGTTGCTGTGAACAAACACTGGACTGACCTTCCTGACCAAATATAAGATTGAGTCATTAAAGATTAGGGATTCTAACAGGTCAATGGTAGGGTTAGGGTTATGGTTAGGTAACTAGGAGTTGGAGACCCTTTTGTAAATCATTCTACTAAATCCCAAATTGTTCCACCATACTTTAATGATCATTTGAGCTTCTGCTTTCAATTAATTTAATTAATTTGCTTTATATTTCACTATAACCCCCTCATCTAGCATGGAAGAAGACTACATTCTTTTGATAGTAGACTAGTATTGAAGAGAACATTACACAGCTTCATGAAAGGCCTACTAAGTCTTAAAAAGATTAAAAATTTATTTTTGTCAGAACAAGCTCTGCAAAAGGCATAGCTTCTGGTGAAACCTTAACAAAAGATCCCAACACTTCTTCAGAAACTGCAAATTGTCATGCCAATGTAATTAGTTGTTTTATGTTCATTTCCCAAGTAGAATTTGTTAATTGGCTTTGACAGTGTTCTTACATTGATTGGTTCATGCAGTACAACTAGCAATACAAAAATAATGGACAATGGTTGCTTGTTGTATTGTGCAAACCCTGTTATGGTCAGTTTATTGCTGACAACCATGCAAGAAACAAATGGATTGTTGTAGGGTTTGTTTAATTCGTGATGAATTGCTGTGTTGTCTGGATTTGAACAACATGACCTATCAGCAAACCCTACAACATGTGACAAGATGACCCTTGACAATTGCAACAAAGTCCCCTGCCACTTAACAAGCAGCTGTTAGCCGGAGGGTTCACTTGACAGCTGTCTCCAAAGTTGGCTCTTGGGGCCAACTGTCAGAAGTGTCCCCAGTGTCTGCTGTGTGTCACTGCCTCATGCTCAGGGCAGCAGTGGAGGGGCAACTGAAGAGGTCTGCAGGAGGTGGGAGTACAAAAAATGTGCATCGTGTCTGCAGAGACCATGTGACAATAAGTGGCTTTGCATACAAAGGCAACCCATCACGGTAAATCTATGCCAAGTACTCACCATGAGCCCTGGGCAAACAGACTCAAGGGTGCCTTGCTCCCTCCCCTGTCCTCCCTTGTTGCTCCTGGTGGTGTCCTATGGTTGCTCCTCTCCCTGCAAGCTGCAAATTGTGAGCCAGGCAACTGTGCAAAACTCCTGCTCCAGAGCAGGCCCCATCGACCCTCTGGATTGTAGTTCAGGTCATGAGCCCTGCTGGCACAACAGGGACTCTCTGACAGCCATGGTGGACCAAAATCAGCTCACCATCATGGCTGCCAGAGAAAGGAGTCACCCAGTGTTCTCTGTGGTGTATCCTGGGATACTACCAGGTGGAACAAAGGGGAAGGAGGGAGAAAGAGAGCAAAGTACCAACAATGAGCCCAACCAGTAATTTATCAGGCCCATCCTGGATGCTTCGCATTGCTTTACCACAATGGTTGCCATTACACAGAAACCTGCCCACTGGCACCTGATCTCCACAGACACAATTGTGCCCCAAGACAATGAAAATTGTCACTCAAAACACAACCTCACAAGTGTACACATGAATACTGCCATGCTTCACCAACCCAAAATAAAAATAAAATCCCACTTCTGAGTTAGCTCACTATGTCATCTTCTCATCTGACAAATTCTGAAGGCATGACTTCATGCAGATCAGTTCATTTGGAGAATTGAGGAAAACCAGCGTAACAGAACATTTCAGCTGCTTTTTCTCATCACATCTGGAAACAGAAGGAAAGCAGGAAATCTAAACTATGAGACAAGAACACAAAGGTTTCTTGGATGCTCGCAAGAATGTTGAAACATGTATTATGCTACTCCTATTCATGAATAGCATATTGCTCTGGTGTGCATATATATCACTGTTCACATCCTAGAATTCCATTTGTTTAAGCATGTATAGACCAAGAAGCAAAACATCTGAACTCAGATAACTACATTTAGTAACAGATTATAGATTTAAAAAAATCAAGAAGAGAACTCTCATACTCCTCCTTTACTGCATATGATAAATGAAAATGTGCTTCCTCTTAGTATATGTAGCTAGCTAGCTTCTACTTTAGATTTGATTTATCACTCCAAGCCTCTGTTTAGTTTGACCTGAAAATCAGCTACCAAAGATGTACCAAAGTACATTTCTCTACAGTTCAGTGGGTCAATTCATATGACAGAATAGCTCACAGTCAGTTAATTTACATACATGCAAGTAAATGGGTATGTGCCAGACAGCATTATGAATATGCATACCCCACCAGGGGCTGCTGCAGTTCGTCAGGTCAGCAGTGATTATCTGAGGGTTAAATGCCCATCATACATTCTAAAACAACTTTATTTGCACATTTATTCATTATTTATTTGGTGAAGCTAAAAAGTAGCTTCTTTTAATCGCTGGCATGTGCCAGGCACCATTTCCCTAAGCACAGTCTGAGTACAGCTTGTTGGGCCATCCAAACCAAGGCAGCAAGGTCTTTTTGAAGAAAAGCATTGCAGCGTTATTTGAGGATTGCTTTCCTGTCACACATACCACAAACAAGCCAAATCACTTGGGTTCCGAAAAGACAACAAGCTGCACTTTTGTCTGGTAATTAGGGAAATGGCACCTGGCATGATTCAGAGGTTAAAATAAGTCATGGTGGGTTTGTTTACTTGTGCAAACCCTTATAGGTTTTGTGGGGGCTGTTCAGCTCTCAAATGACTCATGTCAGCCATACTAGTATAATACAGCAAGCCACACAACCCCTGGGTGACAGTGATGCCATGATGCCTTGTGGGTTAATTAAGGCATGTTGGGTTACCATGTCGTTGTGCAGAGCATTGTGCAAGATAGCCACAAAGAAATTTCAAGATCACCACCTCTTATTTTCAGGCAAGGAATATCCATTAGGTGCTGCCTCTTTGCTTAAAGCAAGGTCTTCCCCAGTCATGCATAGAGCAAGGGGAAAGGTGTAGGAACCCTGTGGAGGATGCTGCTGAATGCTACTTATGCCTGCTGTTCAGGTGCACAATCTGTCCCATCACATCTCTGGCCCATGCAGTGGTCATCTTATACAGACTACAACAATCCTCTCTTGGGTCCTCATGTCTATCCAGCACTGTGCTCCTAAATCATACATCTATCTCATGACTGACTCCTCCTTAAATCTGTACACTGGCTTCCCAGATGCAGAGCAAGCAACTTGTCCTTCAAAGTCTTCCATGGCCTAGCTGACCTTCCCACTCCATCCATGTATCTTTCTAATCTGTATCCATGATCTCCTCTGTCCAAAGTTCTTCTTCTTGTTTCTACCTGGCTGCTCCCTATGTTTGGCATCATCTCTCAGTAAAACTGCATGATGTCACCTCTCCTTGTTTATAATGCCTTTGGCACAGCCCTTTAGATCTCATGCCCTCACATAACTAGTCCTAGGAACGTACAATGAGAACCACTGCAGGTTACCTTCCTGTTTATCCTGCCTTTTCTTCCCTGTCTTCCTCTGTGGTTTCATCTATGTTGAATTTTAAATGCTAAGTTCCTTGGGACAGGGGCATGGCCTCTTGCACTCCATAAAGCACCATTACACTGCTGTCACTCTATAAAGAATAGGCAGTATCACTTTCTGTCACTTCAGGTCAAATACATGAAATGAGCCTGGCTGGGATAAATCCTCTGGGATCAACAAGCAATGAAGGAGTACACAATGAGACAATTACTCTCTAGCATGTATTTACCGCTCTCATTCTGAAAAACACCCTCCCTGCCCCCCTTTCTTTATACACACAGTTTCAGCCTGAGAAGTGGAGAAATGGTGTTGGGTCAGAGCTACTATTCCCTCCTCAGAGTGGACTTCAAAAAGTGCTACTCCCTGGAGTAGCCACTGGCAGCCTCCTAACACTCTTCTGGGCATCATATCTGGTGCCTCCAATCACTAATAGATAAGAAGAGTCAGACTACAAGGCTAAGTGTGAAAGGTATGAAGGAACAAGGACCAAGTTGTGAGCCTGGGGCTAATATAACAACAGCCGGATTATCTCCAGAATATGGCAACCCGATGTATGAAAGCCCTCCAAAATGCTCTATCCATGAAAGCCCTGTTCAGCCTGTAGAATACAAGGCAGCGGCTTCCTTATGTGTTTCTCCCTAGTTGAGGCTGGAGTACCAGCTGTGACCCCTTTTGGAAAAGGTGGATCTTGCCACTGCCACATATGCCTTAGGGCTTCTTTAAGTACAAATACCTTTGAAATGTGATCGGATGTTGTGGCTGGTACAAAATGAAGACCAACAGTTCTAACTGGAGCTCTTCTTCGTGGATCCTGTGACTTCACAGCTTAATATATTACGAAGCCCTCTCAAATTGAAAACCTTAAATGGCTTGGGAAGTGGATACTTGGAAGTCAGCCTTATTCTGCCCAATCCAGGTTGTCCACCCAGATGCTGCACGCTCTTGTCACTGACAGAGGTATAACTAGTAGGTACCATGATGGGGCTTTCTCAGCTGCTAGAAGGATCAGGTGATGGGATACCATCACCGCCATCTCTGCGGTGGCGCCCTGCCTATGGAATGCGCTCCCCAGAGAGGTCTGCCTGGAGCCGTTGTTATTTGTTTTTCGGCGCCAGGCTAAGACCTTTTTATTTCAACAATATTTTAATAACTTTTAATATCAGCTTATAGGTTTTAATCTGCAGCCAGGGTGGATCTGGATTTTATGTGTATTATGTTTTATTTTATTTTATGTAAGCCGTCCCAAGGCTATGCGATGGGACGGCATACAAATACTCTAGATAGATAGATAGATAGATAGATAGATAGATAGATAGATAGATAGAACCATCTCTGTCTGCTCAGGGCTCCACAGCATTAACACCGGTCAGAGCAGAGAAATCTGGAATGCATGGTCAAAGAGTCTGCCATGGTATAAAGCCACTTCCTATCTTCTTGCCTCAACAGACCCAGGTGCCCCTTCCTTGATGGCATTCCAGTATCTGGTAAAAAGAACACTACTTTGTTGGGTTGTTTTGTTTTTCTGTTTTGTTTTTTTATTACTAGGGGTTTTTTATACCTTATTATGCTGGTCAAGTTTGATATTTTTATACACATACATGCTATTGTTTTCGTTGCACTTTAACAACACAATCTAATGTAGATTTGCTCAGAATTAAATCCCTTTATGTACAGTGGGACTATGTACAATGTGTCCCTAAGTGCTTTTAGTGAGATAGTTGCAATTTTGATGGTTATTCAGGATGGAAAAAAGGTTATAAATGTGTTAATACTAAGTATGTATGATTAATAAGCTATAAATATTGCCTGACTGTTTTTATGGTGAGGTTAGCTGGTCTGTGGCTGCAATTTTTTGCCCAATGGGTTGCAATATATATAAGAAGCTCACACTTGGTTTATCATAACCATTTACATGCAGAATTTCCTGTCACTAGAGGTCAGCATGAGCACAAATTAGATCAGTTTGTATAACATTTCCAGCCTTATTACCATCTTTAGGAATGTTTACAATGTCTCTACTGGAGACACAGAAAATCCCACTAAAAGGAAACCAGTGACTGGATACAAGTGTCCTTGTCCTGACTATTTTAATAGGAACTTATAAGTATCAGATCCTGTGTTGATATTGCTACTCCTAAATAGGAAATTAATTTTAACTCACTGCTTTAAGCAGTGTATTTATCTAAAATCATTGTACAAAAATATTTTGCTTATACATCAGGAGGTCAAAACTCTGTAAGAACAGAGTACACCTCTACTGTTAAAACTAGCTTTATTTGTTAGAACTAATGTTAGCAACATCATTAAAACGGTGCATGGCATTTTAGCAAAAGATGCAGACACCAAGTATTTGTAGTGGTCTTACTAAAATAACTTGGGATCTTCTTATCAACCCTAGCAGACTGATTTGAAGGTAAGTGCATTCATGCAATGTTAAACTTTATCTAGAAGTTTTTCTTTTAAATGTGCTTTAAGACAAGTGTAGATTTGCTAGAGTAAACCTCTTTCCCACCCCACCTTCCTTATTTCGGACTGTACTGTGTAAGTGGAACTGAAAAGGGGTGGAGAGAGCTCTATCACCGAACATGTTGTTTTGTGGGGAGAAAAGCAAAAACTCCTAAAAAAAGCAAAATCACTATTCCAGGGAATTCACAATCTGAATTTCATCAATGATGGGTAACACAAATGACAGGAAAGGCTAATGTGAGCAAATGAAGTTACTCATAATCAGAATTTGTTTTAGGTGATAATAAAACTATAGAGAAAAGCAATATACAGTATCTCATGTGAAAGAAGGAGGTTTTTCCCATACTAACACTGGTGATTCTGACAGCATATACCTATGAAATCTTTGTCAGACTACCTTCAGAATGGCTTCCCTACACATACAGAAACAGACATATAAATGTATTAGCACTAACTGAAGTGAGCAATAGTTGTGTCACAAGTACAGAGTAATTGTTGCCTCAGATTGTTTCTGCAAGAAACATTTCAAGAATAAAACTGCCCTTATGGAACAGAATCTGGTACCATATATTGGAGTACATCTTGCAGAAGAAAAAGCAGTCTCTTGCAAATATCTCAAAACTGTCTTGCTCATCCCTGCCTACCTTACTGGTCCTTCCTTCCTGCATTAATTCATTTAGATATTTGAAGGTGCACCTTTAATAACTGAATGCAAAGTAATTCCTCACAAAACATTTCTATGTTTCTTCAAGAAAATGGCACAACTAAGCATCCTCATTTGGGAAAAGTGGCCAGTAGTATTCAGTATCTTTTGGCATATTTTTAATGGTATAAAATGGTGTGAATGAGCAGGAAGCATCACTGTTGGAACAAGTCACCAAAGAAAAGCTGACTGAGTCAAGGTACAAAATACTGTCATCAAACATCAGTGGGAATGAAGAATCAGACTGAGCCAAGTAGCAACGTGAACAGCGCATAAAGAAGCAACGGTGAAGAAGGAGCTTGATTCTACATACTTTTCTCCAGCTCCCAGTGCTGCTCCTCACCTAGACAGTGTTTATTTCCAGAACAATGTGGGGGGAACACTGTTTACATTAGTATCTTCATCCAATAAATGCATGCAAGACATGTTCAAACTTCTTCTGCACCTGCTAAATCAAACTCAACAAATCACACACCAGATTATGGCCTTGCTTGTCTTGCTTGCCAACACTGACCTGGGGACAACTGCACAAATGCATTACCAATTATCAAGGAAGAGGACTAAGCAATAATGTTAAGTGAAAAACCAGCACACATGGGTATACTTGTGAATTACTTCAATGCAGAAATCTGCATATACTGAATTACAATGACTTTTACCATGCAGTATAGTGGCCATATTGGTATATCACCTATATCTGTTTATTTTTTGATTAAAAACTAACATATACAATAGATAAGCTGCTGGACATTTTCCCCTTGTTCTCTTATAGTAAAAACATTTTGCATGTGTATTTTTTTAAATAAATGTCACATGTTTCAGGCCCACTGTGGGTCCTAGATTTAATATAAATGCACAAATGCAAGTGAAATAATTTTGGGTGGAATTTGATTACTATGCAGTTGATCTAGTGGAATAGCTGAGTAAGCTTATCTTACTGATTTAGAAGATTTCCTACATACTGTTCCTTGTACAGTTCATTGTATAGATTATCTCACTTAAGTACAGAGGTAACAGCACCTCACATAATATAGTGAATTTTATACTATGCAGCTTTCTTTGTTGAAAGATATTGATGATATTGTGTTTTCATCCAGCAAAACTGCAACTGAAATTAGAGGCTCTGCTGCTCTAATTGGTTGATGTATTTCTGTCCATTTGATGCTGACTTGATCCACATGGCTGGCTGATACAGAAGTAGTATGCAGCAGCTGACATTAACAGTCTTTGAAACTTTTCAGAGGATCTTTTGTTGTGAAATAAATATGTGCAGCTGTTACTCATTTGTTGTAAAGGGCCAGAGCATCTTCTTCCAAGGAAACACTTCTGTTCCAATGTTACATAGTCCCAGCACCCAAGTCATAACATTGCATTGCTGGAAAAATGCAATTTTTATCTGTGTTGCTTCTGTAAGAGCTGCATAGCATGTGGCTCTTGAATATCATGAGTACCTATCAGATAATTCCTAGACAGTAATGGCACATCTTCCTTCTGTACTCACATTATTAAATGAGCATCCCCCCCCATCGTTTACTCTGCAGTACTATTAAATTTGAGGACATTTTGCTGAAAGAAGAGAAACTTACCTCCTAAGAAATGTTCATGGAAGTCCACTATTAGAGCCTGCATTGCTCTAGGAAGAAGATACTGGTCTGGGAACAAAACAGTCATCTAGCCTTTTCAAATATCTTAATTTCAACAATACCAGCTCTTCCACATGCACGAATGCCTCCTCATATCCATTGACTACACAGAATGCTGTTGTCTTAATTTAGTTCTTTTTAGGCTACAGGTTCTTCTCTCTCCAGCATCAAAAAGAGAAAGTTTACCCATACCAAGGTTAGGTAGATTTGAAGCTTATGGGACATGTTTTGTTTATTTTTACTAGAACTCTAGTTCTACAAACTAGAATATGCTACAAACAAAACAAAACCCAGACACTTCGAATTAAAGAGTTCTGAGTCTGGGAATGTGTTTTGAGTATCAAAACTGAATGGAGCTCACAGTCTTTCCTCATAAAACTCCACTCCCAATTACCCTAAACTTTCTTTATTTCAATAGTTTAATATAGGGATTGAAGGGATGAAAGCAGATCTACTTAGAAGTCACCATAGATCTACCAGTAGATCAGACCTGATCAGAGCCGATAACTGAAAAGTTTCTCTTTCAATTTTTCCTGCTGGCTGGAAGGCTAATCTGCTTTACTTCACTGCTTACATGATCTAAGATCTCATGAAGTGTTTCGTGTTGAACTGGGGCTCAGGAAAGCCGGGTTCTAGTCCCAATTCAGCCATGAATTTAACTGAATGGCCTTGAGTCAGTAATGCTCTCTCATGTGAACCTATTTCACAGGGTTATCCTAAGGATAAAATGGAGAGTAAGGGGAAGAAGAGGATCACAGAAGTCATCTTCGATTCCTTGCAAGAGAAAAAAAATGTGGCATGATCAAAGTAACCATTAGCATCACCATCATCATGATGCATTCTTTCTGTTTAATGTATCAAAGTAACCTGAAAAGCCTACAGTGAAAGAGTAATAAAAAATGGATGTGCTAAGCTACAGAAATAGATGTAATGAGAGGCAACTGGCCCCCTTGGAAGCGAAACTCACTCAGCAAAATGTTGGAACAACTGACTTGAATAAGTACAAGTATACAGCTCATCCATTGTAATTATCTGGTCATTACTGAGGAATCCTTCCTAAAACAATAGTTTCCTTAACATCACTAGGCATATTCTAGGTAAAATGCATCTAAACAGCCCAAAGGCAGCTGGGATTATTAACAAAGGCTCTTTGTACATATGACTAATTCACAGAAGAAGCAGACTGTCTTTTATGATAGGCTATATTAAGAGGAACATGTCTCACTCTTTACAGATATGAAAAAGAGAGAGTCAGGATTCCTGTCACTGGCAAGATCTCTCCTTCAAATAATAAACTTGCCCCCAGCGAGAAATTAGCACCTGCCAATGGTGCACCTGGCTAGCCCAGGGCCTTCCCGTACAGCTCTTCTACCCAATGATGGCAGGCAATAAACATACTCTTTTTTGTACCTGTATTCATACTGGTCTTTTGATTTAACTGAACTTACAATGCAAAGAAAGGAACATGCTCAGGGTTTCGAGTGTGCCTGTTTAATCAGAGCTGCTGAACAGTTTTAATACACCAGGAATGCAGAAGCATTTTAAAAGCAAGGGACAGTGGAAGAAATATTGTTTGTGTACTTTACATCTGAAGTAATATGTATGTCTCTCTCGATGCCCTCTCCCATTAATTCCATTAATTAATTAATGGAACATTAATTCCAGGGTTTAAAATTACTTCACTGCATCCATTTGGCTGCTATTCTCAAAGTGATGCATGCACCAAAAAGGATAATAGACAAAGATACACCCAATACTCTGACTGATTGTGGAGCCGATCTTTCTGGATGAGGCACCAGAAATCCTGGCTAAAGAATCTCAGTTCAAACTCATTCACTCATGAGTTTGTTATTCTCAAAGTTGAGGGCATCAATCATGAACAGGGAAAGCCTCATGCATAGTAGCATGTATGCAACTGGCTAGGATTTCTGGATCATAGGAAGCTCATATATGCCCATCCTGGTCCACTTCAAGACCACAGCACTCTGTTTCTAGTAGCAAAGAACAAAAAACACTCTAGGAAACCAAGAAGGAAGCAAGATGAATATTGCCATCCTGTGATGCTTGTCTCAAGCATCTGGTATTCTGAAGTCTCTGAAAATGGAGGTCATTTTAAACTGCTGTTACTAATTAACCATGGATAGACCTATCCACCATAAATGTGACTAATCTTTTTATGATGCAATCAATGTTGTTCATGCTGAAATAGATCTTTGGAGGAATTAGCATCATTGGTTTGTTTCACAAAACTGCCTGTAATGGATTTTGAAATTATATAAACAAGAAGAGGCTTTTGCTGGAGTAGCTGCTTTTTTCCCTCCCTCAATGATCAGGAACATGTACACATAGGACAAAATGACATTCCTATTGTTGCAAATAATTAAACTACTTTGTAATTTAATTCAACACCCAATTGCTGGGTTAGTGAATAGGTGCAGTATGTCACAAAGCAACCAGCAGTTGAACTGATTTATCTTACACATCTGCTTGATGACATAAAAAAGTTAATGGCAAACATTTAAATAAATGCACACTCAGTAGTATGATATAGATTCTCTAAACTGTTCCAATCTGACATTTTCAGCTGTTTATTCAAACTACGATCAGTTCCCATCTGCCAAAGACAAATGTGTTGATGTAGACCACTAAAGGCAAGGAATGTGAAGCCTATATGCATGTAAGACAGGGGGGGAAAATCTGTTATTTTGAAAAGATGTGGAAATTCTCTAATACTGAGTTATACTTAGAAAGAACAATAAATTTTAAAACTTGGTAATGTAAGCAATAGTCCATAAATTATGAAAAGTTGAATAATCACAGTTAGATGTTACCTCACATGTTTCTGCTAATCACACAACTGAATCCTATGCATGTACAATCCTATAAAGACTCTAATCTAGGAGTAAATCTTAGAGGGGAGTGGGGCAGGGAGAAAAACTGTTTGTCTTCTGTAAAATAAGTGTCTGCTGGCACTAAAAATAGCTGGTTCCAAGAAATGGTTGGGGCTTAGACCCCACTTGTGACCTTTTGGGCAGGTTACTTCTCCCATGTGACTAGCAAGATTTGCCATGGCAGCCATTTTATAATGGTGCCAAGGCAATTTATCAAATTTCCAACTGTGCTCACAGCCTCAAAAAGTTTGTCTGACACAAGAGAGGGCTTGAAAGCTGTAATCTTGTCTTGTGTGCACATGTTCTTAATACCTGATGCTTGAGGGAGGGGGTGTCTCTTCCTTACTGTCTTCTGTTCTCCTGAGTCACTAACATTGACATCTGTGTGAACCAATTCTGGGATGCTACTATGAACTTTCAGGAAAAGCATAAGCAGAAAGAAGCTGAAGAACGCAGTGAGACTGTCTTCCACTTCAGTATTCAGCAAATCATGTCCTCCATCCCATTCAGTTAAATCCCAC
The DNA here is from genome assembly GCF_004798865.1 of Varanus komodoensis. Lineage (NCBI taxonomy): Eukaryota > Metazoa > Chordata > Lepidosauria > Squamata > Varanidae > Varanus > Varanus komodoensis. The sequence continues at coordinate 22,021,054 of NW_025336598.1, forward strand.
AGAACAGGACTGAAGCTGTGATATTTTACATTACTGAGAGGGAGAAGTAGGTTCCCGCTGCAGGATTTGCATTCTCCCAAGTAACTGTGCTTCAGAACAGATTGTACTAGTGCATATGCAAGTACTCTAGCATTCCTTGGTTGATCATTTCCTGTAAATGTAGCAGTTAATTTTGCTCTAACTATTACAGCAAACCACAATCCATGCATATAGAAAACTCCTAACATAGAAAAGCTGACATATTTCATATGTTATATACTATGTGAGTATGAAAGCACATATTTCCCTGAAAGATGCTGAATTCACTTTCCTAGTGATTGAGACAAACAGTAGCTTAAGAGCTTAGAAAAGCATAATTTCTTGTGGTGTATGCTCCATTTTATAGCTTTATCTCTGGCCAAACAGGTTTTGCAGATAACTGAAGCACAACAAAAATTTATATAACCTCTTTGTCCAGATGTTAGTAGAATAAGTGTGCACCTTATGATCAGCAATGGTTTTGTCATACCACTCTTAAGAGTCTGGTAGAGAAACCATCAGCTGTTTCCCATGTTTGAGAAGTTTCAAAGACATGTTACTCCCACTGTACTCAGTGGATCCTAGAGCTTAGTAAACACTGCTAGAAGTCTGTTCATTGAAGGATGTCACACTTTAAGGGTGTAATCCTATGCCTTCCTGACATTGTCTGAGCAGCATGGGATTATTTGGAGACCTGGATCCAAGGTCCTGTAACCTCGGTGTTTGGGACTCCAAAGACAAAGCCTCCACCCTACCCTTCTCACAGAGTGGGTCCAAAGATCCACACCAGCTGCCTCTCCAAAGCTGCAAATGAGCCTTGGAGAGAAGAAAAACGGGTGCGCTGGGCAACTGGAAGGAGCAGGTACCCGCCTGTTCCACCATACAGCTGGGAAGGGCCATCTAGATGAAATGCTGGGTACAAGGCAAAGATCACCACTACCATGCCTTGCTTTGTGCTTATAAGCATCCTAGTTCAGAGATTTGCATATGTGTAGGTGGCGGGAACTGGATTGCACCCTAAATACACTAAGCAGTATAAAGCCAAGATAGCACAACACCCCTTTCATAAGTACTACTTCCTCACCACACGGAATCTCCCACACATCAAATCTTGATTTGTTCTCCATTGTACAGTTGTCTTTCTATCTTAAAGAAATCCTCTTTGGTTCAGTTGTGCTACTTCAATGGAACTTCTTCCTGTACAGTTATTTGGGAATTAAAGCCATAAACTTCATTCATTCTACAGCCAAAAATGTAATTCCGTCAAGTTTCTTATGCTGATTTTTACCAGAACTTGCAATTTATGATTCTGAAATTCAGCCAAATTCTGGCTTGCCTGTGCCAATCTCTGACATCACAAACTATACTAAAAGAGGGCATGTTATGGAATAAAAATATCATCTATTGTTACAGACCAAAGCCCCTGCTTATGTAAGATGACATCACCAGACTGACCAATAATATAGTTATTACTATCTGAGAGACCTTTTTTGAGCTCAAAGGATTTTTAAGTAAAGTGTACGACCAGGCCAACGTGAGGCATTTGCCCCTTGAGGCAAAGGGCAAAATGGCATCCACTGTGCAGAAGCTGCCTGGTGAGAGGACAGCTTCTTCCATGGCCCCTGTGGGACACAGATGCACTTCCGGGGCACAGGGCAGGCCAAGTGGCACACACAGTTCTCTCCTCTCAGTTTTCCACCTTTCATGGTCTACTTCCCACATCCCCACCAACTGCTGCCTTACTCTGACAAATAGTACAGCAAGCCCTGTGAATGACTACCAAATCAGGTTCATTGGCTACACTGTTTGGGATAAATGAATATAAAGCATTTGCTGTCACATGATAATGTAAGGTGTCCTGACCCTGGAATTTCTTTCAACAATGCCTATGTAGTGGTGCTGCATCTCTCTCTGTCTTACTTCCTCACCCCAATTTTTCCTCAAAACCTATACACTTCTCTCATTAAAACCAACACAAAAAAACAAGAAACCCTAAATTAGTCATTTCATCTCCCCTTAATTCACCTTTTTCTTTTTATTTTCTCCACAACTGAAAGTTTCATTGGCATCTCCATGGAATATAAACTGGTCTTTGGGTTTCATTACCTTTTTAAACCTCAGGCATATATAATGAAATATATTATATACTACATAGAAACACAGAAACAGAGCGAGTCAGAAGGGGTCTTCTGGGCCATCTAGTCTGATCCCCGGCTCCAGCCAGCTCTGCTCACGACATGCCCGCCATGTGCATGTCCAGCCTATCTTTGAACACCCTCACCGATGGGGCCTCAATGACCTCTCGTGAAAGCCCATAACATACCCCTGGGGTCCTAACTGTCAGGAAGTGCTCCCTGGCATCTAAATGGAACTTTGGCTCCCTGAGCTTTGCTCTGTTGGAGCACATCCTGCCTTCCTCTGCAGGGGAGGTCTCTGCCCATCTCTATGTGACATCCCCTCACATACCTGTATGTCGCCAACATATCCCCTCAGAGTCTCCTCTTCTGAAGAGACCCAGTTCCCTCAGTCTCGCTTCATACCCCATCCCCTGCAAACCGGCCACCAACCTTGTGGCCCTATGCTGCACTGACTCTAACCTGGCTATATCCTTTCTGTAACATGGGGATCAAAACTGAGCACAATACTCCAGTTGCAGGTGCACCAGAGTCATATAGAGTGGTAGTAATACCTCTCTCAATCTAGAAGCCACACTTCTGGCTATGCAACCAAGGGTGGTGTTCGCCCTCTTGACCACTGCATCACACTGCTGACTCATGTTTAGCCTACAGTCAACCAGTACCCTGAGATCCCTTTCACAAGTGCTGCTCTCCAGCCACTTGTCAGCTAACCTGTACTTATGACACCTATTCCTATGCCCCAAGTGCAAGACCTTGCACTTATCCACATTGAACACCATCCTGTTATCTCCTGCCCACTTCCATAGTCTGTCCAGATCCTTTTGGATCTGGAGTACCTGCTCCTCAGTTGTGGCTACAGCTCCAGTTTTAGTATTGTCTGCGAATATGATCAGCAGACTGTTCACCCCTTCTTCTATGTCATTTATGAAAAGATTAAACAGGATCAGCCCCAGGACAGAGCCCTGGGGGACCCTGCTTGTCACTGGCCACCATCCCAATGATTCCCCACTAATGGTTACCCTCTGTTTTCGGTCAGTCAACCATGTCCTAATCCACCAGACAGTGCTTTGGTGTATCCCAAAACTCCTCAGTTTCTCCACCAGGGTATCATGGGGCACTTTGTCAAAGGCCTTGCTGAAATCCAGGTAAACCACATCCACTGCATTGCCTCCATCTAGCCATCTCGAAACCTTGTCATAGAATTCCACAAGGTTTGTCTGGCAGGACCTGTTTTTGTGGAAGCCGTGTTGTGTGGCTGCTGGCCTCCCTTCCCTATCTATCATCACTAGATCTCTCTCTATTATGAGCCTTTCCATTGTTTTTCCTACAATGGACGTAAGGCTAACTGGTCTGTAATTTCCCATGTCCCTTCTTCTACCCTTTCTGAAAATTGGGACCACTGATGCCACCCTCCAGTCCTCTGGAACTTCACCTGTTCTCCACGAGGCCTCAAAAATGGAGGCCAATTTTATTATATTTATATAATAAATATTATATTTATTATATATTCATTTATATATTATAACACACACATATATATTATATAACTTAATTTATATTAAGTTATATATTTATTGATATATAGCTAAACCTCAGGCATATAAACCTATATATAACTATAACATATATAACTATTTCTTGTTATATATATATATATATATATATATGTATGTTATATATATATTTCTTGTTATATAACAGTATATATTAAGTGGGGGCAAGCTGGAAGTCCTAAATAGCGTCTGGAAGGCTGAAGAATGCTTTACATTCTGAGCTCAAAGGTCATAAAGCTTGGATGGCCTTCCCACAGCTCTTGCAACTAACTCATTCTCTAAGGTCAAAGAATGACTTCACTAAAGGTGTAAGGAGGGAGTCTGAGGGAACCATGGTGGGGAGGCAACTGGGTCTTCAGACTGGGATGTATCCTGATAGCATGCCATCCTCCTTCCTTTCCCCCTCCAAAGCACTGCAGCTTGATGGCCAAGACTGGCTGTTGAGCTGACTTACAGGGCAGGACGAGAAAAGAAATGAAGAGTTCTCTACAGCCCTTCCACCTTGCATATGATTCCCCTAAACCTACAAGTTCAGAGGCTTATAGGCTATCCCACTGGACTGTTCCCCAAATAACTAAACTTACCACATATCCAGGTGAAGCTGTTTGCAAAGTAATAAACCGACAAACAGTAGAATATTTAATATAATTAAAATGTAAACATTTAAAACAGCCACAATAAAATCTGTAATACAAAAATGGGCTTGCAGTTGATGAAAAGCAGGTCTCAAGACCCAGTTAAAAATAGTTGAAGACGGAGACACACATACTTCCCAGGGCAAGGCATTCCGCAAGGATGGCATCACCACAAAAAGGCCCGATCTCTAGGGCTCACCAACCTTAACACTCAGCAGGCACAGGAGCTGAGCCTCCACAGCCAACCTTAAAGCCCAGGTAAGTTTGTACAAGGGCATGTGATCCTATACATAACCTGGTTCCAAGCCATATGCGGTTTACAGATGTTTAACAGCAGTCTTATATGGAGCCTGGATGTGCACTGCAAGCTTGTGCTGCAAGCACAGGATCCATGGTACTCGTAAGCTTGGTCACCAAACCCGATGAGCAACTGGGCAGCACAGGATGGTTTCATAATACATCATCCAACTACCTTTTTTCTGCTTCTTGCTCAGAATAGTGTTACCCGCTGGAAAGTCGTCGTCCCCACCCCCAAAATGTGCATTTTCATTGCACCATTGCAGGCTTTTACCCTGGTTTAATTTGCTTTATTCTGTTTTAATCTAAAAGTTTCCTATACTGCCTTTTATTATGTTATTATTTTTTATATTGCTAAGTTTTGCTTTGTGAACAGAGAGTTTCAGCTGGTAGACGTTACAGAAATGTAGTAACACATACATATGTAAACAAAATTTGGAATGCTCTATTATTTTGTATAGACTGGTCTCACCTCAGAAGAGGAAAATAAATAAAACCCAACCAAAAGAACTGAGAAACTCCATCTCCATATAACATAATACATCAAGAAAAGTATCTTTTTTCAGTGGAAAGCATGAAGAGGCACTGCCAGTAACTGCAACAAAAAATGTGCCCCTAACCATATCCCTTCCAAAACAGCAAAATGACACCCACAACTTTGTAACCTGTGAATGGGGTACTTTAAGTAGTATTTCAGCACAGCCCAACATTTAAGGCAATGGGCTGGCCTCAGCCTAAATTAGTTATGTTTTAGTTATATTGAAATGGTGATATTTTTCCCATGACTAAATTAATTCCCACTGATTTCAACTGCACTTAAGGATGACTAATTCAGTTTGAATCCCACCCAGGAAAGATGGGAACCAGAAGAACTACTACATTTTTAAACATTTAAATGGACAGTAATTAATAATTTTGGCAAGATACAGGATGCACCCTTGATGCCAGAATATGGTCCCGATGATCTCCACTGGAGGAGTGAAAAAAATGTTTATCTCCCAATTTTAATACCCCATAGGTTGAGGTCAGCTATAGAGGTCCTTCTCCTCTGCATTCTATGGTTATGCTGATTTTGCTTATAAGCTATATATCTATCAATTTGCCTTTGTTTCTGTGGTCAGCCTTTTATATTGGAATATTATGGCTCATATTTACATCATGGCTGATTTGGCTCTATTAAGACACCTACATATTATTTTTTATATGTACATAATAATACAAAGTTTAAAAGAAGCATAAACCTACCACCTGCTTTTTTATAACAACTCATCCATTCTGTTATCAAACTGAACGTGTGTGTGTGTGTGTGTGTGTGTGTGTATGCATATAACCTATTTTTTCGCAGAACTCAAGGTGGCTGCATGGCTCAAAGTGGTTTCCAAGGACTAACTAAACCTAACTTACCTTGCCTCATATGCCTTCAGGTCATGCTCTGGGACAACATAATTCTGATTGCTTCTGAAAATCCCATAGTTCTTTGGAGACACTAGTTTTCCTGATTTTGTTGCACTAGGAAAACCTTGCTGCCGTCAATCAATATCTTAGATTGATTATAACACTATAAGAATTAGCAATCTGGAAGAAATTAAAATTAGAACTCTAGAGGAAATCTAGATCATTTTACCTACTTCACTAATTTCCCACATTCTGTAATGTTCTGCACACATTTTGCAACCCATTTTCAGCCAATACACATGGCATTTCCCCATTCAGCCATTGTTCAAAACAGTGGAATTGGGTAGCAAACAAGTTGCCCAAATTCTGTCAAGGATACACAAGGGTACACAATTCTGTCAAGGGCTTCATGTAACCCACGGCCGATTCCAAAGCATCTTGCAAAACTTTAGAAACATAGAAAACAGAGTGAGTCAGAAGGGTCCTCCCGGGCCATCTAGTCTGACCTCCGGCACCAGCCGGCTCTGCTCACGACATGCCCACCATGTCCAGCCTATCCTTGAACACCCACACCGATGGGGCCTCAACCACCTCCCAGGGAAGCCCATTCCACTGTCAGGAAGTGCTTCCCTCCTAAACAGTGGACCTTGGGATCCACTGTCCCTGTTAGTACTAGCTAAGGAAAGCCTGGGGTTTCTCTTGCCAGTACTAGCATTAAGGTTAGGAAGGAAAATGCTTCCCTTGTTTTCCATCTCTCTGGACAGTGCAAAGATAAAGAAATTTCTCTTGCTAATGCTAGGAAGAACAGTGTGGGTCTGCAGGTGTGGGGTAAATCTCTTTGCGAATGGGAGGGTAAAGAATGCTTGTATGTTTGGAGGATGTGATTGAACATGTAAGTGCATGTCTGACTATGGGAAGGCATACATGTGCAGCCCCTGGCATCTAACCAGTTACCTGATGGAGCCCTTGGAAGCGAAAAGGTTGCACACCCATGCTCTCATTACGTAACAGCAAACCTGCCTTCCTGTTTTAAATAACCTGAAAAAAGATAACTTTTAAAGATCTGGCATATCACAAATATGTCATACAGATTGCTGCTCTATCAGCTACCTACCCATCCATTCCCCCAAATATCCAAATTGTATACCATTTAAAGAGAGCACTGCTATCGTTTCATTCCTCCCCCTAATAAAGCTAACAGAAAGTGATATTTGTTCCAGTTCAAATCAGATGGCTTTGCTGGGGTTCCACACAATACAGTATGAAGCACTAGAGTAACTCCAGTTCCATCTAACAAGGACTATTGTATGTGATTCAAAACAAGAGTGTGGTTTATCACAGCTTGTTAGGTATTGGTACAGGGTTCTGTTCCTGCCTTTATCTTCTCTGAATCAGGCTGTTTTTTCCTCCTTTTTTAATATAAACAAGTGGTCCTATAATGCTTGTTTCCCATCATTAACCGTTGATATAATGCTGCTTGTAGTGATGAAACAAAGCAGACAAAGTAGCAACACTTTGTCTCCTATTATAGTAAAAAAAAAAAAGCCCTTCAATACAGTCAACCCTTTATTCACTTTTCTTTGTTAAGGATGAAGTCATCATTCTAATCCTGCAATTAGGTATTTTGGCTGTACTTAATTTATAGAAGTAACCATCAGGAAAGCCACAGTATACCATCCAGAGGAGAACAGTATGAGAAAAGAAAAAAGTTCTCCAGTACGTGGCAGGAAGGACGTTCCGCCATTTCATTCTGAACAATTGGTTATGGAAAGCCCCCCCACAAAGAAGTGTCCCTTCTCCACGAAGTAGAAGGAAAGTATTGTGGACAATCACATTTGAGGTACTTTTTTTTTAAAAAAAAAATGCTATGTTGTGGCACATTTGAAGAGGTTTTTCATAGCAAAAATTGTAGACTAACATCTGAAACCACAGTTCTATGTCCACTGTGTGGTGATAGGAATGGACAGAATTGGATAGATAGAATGGATAGAAATGGACAGAATTCAAGAGATTGGCCTTGATTCCAAGTGGTGGATGTTTCAGTTTTTCACCTTGCATTTTTGTTGTTTTAAGTGCAGCATGTGTTAGGCCACCTCCAAGCTTTCGGGGGTCTTTAGGAGGGTACCATCACACAATTCTGTTACCTGGTATCTAAGTGATGGTTCCCTTTGGCCAACCACTTGATTTTCTCAAAAGTGAGATGAACCAGAGGTGCCACTTGGTACACTGTGGATTTCAAAAGACATGGGGGAAAAGGTGCTTAATCCTGGGTCAGGGACTGCGGTGGCACAGTGGTTTAAACTGCTGAGCCGTTGGGCTGGTTGATCAAAGGATGACAGTTCGAATCCACACAACGGGTGAGCTCTCATTGATTTGTCCCAGCTCTTGCCAACCTTGCAGTTCGAAAGCATACAAATGCAATTAGATAAAAACGTACCACTTCAGTGCGAAGGTAACAGTGTTCCATGCACTTCAGTGTTTAGTCATGCTGGCCATATGACCACAGAAACTTTCTGCGGACAAACGCTGGCTCCTTCAGCTAGAAAACGGAGATGAGCACTGCCCCCAAGAGTCAGACATGACTGGATCTTAATTTCATGGGGAAACCTTTACCTTTACTCCTGGGTTATCTTATCCATACACTAAGATATTCTCAAGAGGCTCTTTGTGTCCCAAGCCCCCAGAGGAACCATGGAGCTAGAACCATGGAGAAGGGCTTTTAAATGGCTACATCCAAATTTCATAACTCTCCTTTTAGGAAAGTTTGACTTGGTCCTTTCTCAACGGTCTTGTGCTGGAAGGCTAAAACCTTCCTGTTCAGGGAAGACTCTGGGTAAGGGTTGAAGGGTAAAGGTATATGTCAGGGTAGATGACACAGTGCCTGCAAGTGCTAGTGCATCCCCAGGCAGCTTTCTTGGCACCCTCTAAGCTTTCCACTTTTTTAAAAAAATAATGAATCTTACCAGCATGGGATCACTTCAAAGCTAGGAAAGGGCCTCTGTTTGCCACTATCTTCATCTCCCATGAATGCCTCTAGTTATGTGTGAGTCTGAGAGGCATGCTGAGAAAAGGAAGATAGCAGGCTGACACTTCTGCAGTATACAACGGTGCAGCTAAAGGCCCCCTGTTACTTTTGTTTGGTAAGATGTGACAGGGTGGCTGAAGAGAACAGTGGGTGTTAGGAAGAACAGTGGGGAGCAGCACTAGGGAAAGCAGTGGTAGGTTGGCCAGTCGATCAGGGAAACCAATAGCAAGCCCATGGACAGTGGGGTATGATGAGCAGCAAGAAGCCAGGATAGGTTCTGTGCTTGATAGAATGAGGGAGAAAAAGGCTTGGGTGGATCCTTCATCTGCTTGCAATCATGAGTAGAAGCCAGGGATGTGTGTGTGTGAGTGCGCATGCATGTGTGCATGCACGTGCACAAAGGAAGATGGTGTATGTACACATATGTGATTGATACATGAGGTACATATGGGGGGAGGGAGGCAGAAAGCATCCATGGGTCCTGATCCAGAGTAAGTAAGAAAAAGGGACAGGAAGACTGAATGGGCTGGTTGAACTGGAAGGAGTGTGCAGGGAGAAAAAACATGTGTGTTCTGTGGGATAGATTTCTCTTGGCAATGGAAACTATGGGTTCCAATGAGCTGTTTAGCACTGGGGCTCAGGCCCCATTTCTGTCTTGTCTTTGGGCAAGTTACTTGTCTTTTGTCATGACTCACATGGCAGCCATCCTGTGGTAGAGAAGAGTAAGTGGGTGATGTCTGAGCTTTCCAAAATTCTTGGAACGTTAGGTTGCTGCTTGTCTCTCCTCAATTTGTCTTCATATTTGTAATTACTGTTCATTTTATTCTAACAGAAAAATTGCACAAAATGAACAGGTATTAGTTGTGAAACTTACAGAAAAATCCATACATTTGTGCAAATATGCACAGGATGTCCAAACTTCTATGCTAAATCATATTAGCTAAAGCAGATTAGTCCATCTGCGCAATATGCACTCAAGGCAAATAATAATAACCCTACTCCAAAAGTTTTTAAAAATCTGCAAGTCTGTGAAAGCTAACTTAGATACTAACACTACATACGTGATTTTAAAATTTGCACACATGAATTGGCACAAAATAAAATGGGGACCTTTGTGCAAATTGAACATGAACACATGTTTGAGAATTTGCAAATACTATCAGTAGTCATGTTCTCCAGTGCCTACTCACATTTTGTGGGCAGGAACAAAATTTTTGTACATCCTGATTTTGCCTAGGACATTTCTCAAATGGCTGAAATCATTTGCCTATCCCTTCTATACTGAATGGTTTTTATTGCTTTGATGATTTTTTAGCAGATGCTTATTATTTTTAGAGGTCCTCTTCCTTAAATATATTTGAAATTCATTGTTAATTTCCTTGAGCTTTATATGGAGAGACGCACATCTCTGAAGTACATCTGAACCTAGTTAAGATGGCTGTGGCAACTGGAGACCTGAGCAATATGCTGATGCGAAGTGTTTCTTTGCTGCTGCTTTTACATACAGTAAATGTGTTCAAATTATTGTGTTTATGTTTTTGATTTCTTTAAGCCACTATGAGTGACTTCTTTCTCAGAAGAGGAAAAGTGGGATATATGTTTCTTCGAAAAGAACAACAGGAATAAAGTGATGAGCTCAGTACAGATGTCACCAGTAATCTAGACCTTAGCAAGTGCCTAGTCATGCTGTACAGTGGTGCCAGGCTTGGATCTGTGCATTTGTACTCATCACTACTTTACCATAAAATACAAGAAATACTCTAAAATGAGATACAACAAAGGGATTTAGGGGCTTAGCTGCACAGGTAACTCTGAAAGCTTAAAAATGAGGCAACCTAAAATGAAATAGGCTTGTTTCCCTCTAAGGGAGAGAAAACACCACCAAAGAAGGGAAGGAACTATCAACCCCTTTGAAGCAACATCATTATCAGTATGAATGCATTTTTAAGATTGTGAGAATATGGTAAACCACCTACTTCCCTTAACAAAGAACTGAGAAGGAGTCACAGAATCACCCTTCAGCAATGCATGAAGAAAGAGGGATTCACTCCATAGAACCAGCTGCAGAACTAGTCAGTCCTAGCAGCAGAGCACGGACAATCACAGAATACTTCAAAACCAGCCATAACAGTTTGGATTGTTTTGCTGCTGCCCTCTTCTATGCTTTAGCACACTGTTTAAAATCCATCAAACATTCATCCCCACATTAACCAGAAGGGAGCTGTTTCACCTGTCATCATCAAACAAGCAAGGGATCAGCTGCTTCACATCTGTGCCCAAATGTCATCTTTATGTGCACTAAGTGCCATGCATCTCTAGCACGTGCAGACTAAGTTCCCCTCCTCACATAAAAGTGACATTTGTTGGTTTGATCTCTTTTCTCAGTAAAACTGCACCAAAGATAAAAATGAATTGTTCATGTAAAGGTAAAACAGGCTGTATTTCTTCTGTTTAGGTTGCATTGCAGGATATCCACCACAAAATATTTCAGTCCTGATGAAAGACTCAAATATACCAAAAGAATGGGCACATCATTACAGATGGAATTGTTTAATATTATAGGGCTAGAAATCACCTATATGCAGCACTTTATCGAAATTTTATTTAAACCAGCACAGTACAAGTGATTTTATTATCATTATTTCCACTACTTGCACATTTATTGCATCATTATCTTGACATTCCCATTCTTTGCTAACAGAAACATTTCCTTTCTATCAATGGCATTCTATCAAGGACAGTTTTTGAACCCAGCTTTTGGCGGGACACTAATGCTCTCATGCAGGGCTGGGTGAAACAAGCTTCTTCACAAGAAATCCTCTAGAAAATATTAAGGATTAACTACCCAGCTCTACCTCTCGTTTTCCACTAATCCAGGTGAGGCAGTGGCTGTGCTGAACCGGTGCTTGGCCGAGGTAAGGGAATGGATGAGGGCCAATAAACTGAAACTCAACCCAGACAAGACAGAGGTCCTGTTGGTTGGCGGATCGGGTTTCAGAGAGGGTGGATTTGACCTGGTCCTGAATGGTGCAACACTCCCTCTTAGGGATAAGGTCCGCAGCTTAGGAGTACTCCTCGACCCGGAGCTTTCTTTGGAAGCTCAGGTGACAGCGATGGCAAGGAACGCCTTCCTTCAGCTTCGGCTGATTAATCAGCTGCGCCCCTACCTGGAGTACGACTGCCTGGCGACGGTGACACACGCGCTGGTGACTTCCCGCCTAGACTTCTGTAACGCGCTTTACGTGGGGCTTCCCCTGAAGACAGTCCGAACACTTCAATTGGTGCAAAATAGAGCTGCCAGGTTGCTGACGGGGACGGGACATTATGCTCACATGATTCCAGTCCTCCGTCAGCTTCACTGGCTTCCCATTGAAGCCCGGGCCCAATTCAAGGTGTTGATTATGACCTATAAAGCCCTAAATGGCTTGGGTCCTGGCTACCTGAACGAGCGCTTACGTCTGTATATGCCCGACCGCCCTTTGAGATCTGCGGGAGAGGCCCTTCTCTGGGAACCCTCCATGAAAGAAATTAGGAGAGTAAGTACTCGGAGGAGGGCTTTCTCTGCGGTGGCGCCCAACCTATGGAATTCACTCCCCAAAGAGGTCCGCCTGGCACCGTCGTTACTGGTTTTTCGGCGCCAGGTAAAGACCTTTTTATTTAAACATCATTTTAATTGTTAAAACATATGATCTGGCCAGGGCAACTTCTTCTTCCTTCTCTTTTCTCCTCCTTTATTTTTATTTACTTATTTTATACTGATAATTTTAATTTTATATTTGTAACTCAGTGTATTTTTTGTATTTTTGTATTTAATGGTAATTTATTATGTTCTATTGTATTTCAATGTATTTTATTGTGTTGTAAGCCGCCCCGAGGTTTCGGCAAGGGGCGGCATAGAAATGTTATAATAATAATAATAAAAAATAATAATAATAATATTTTAGAACTTTCTACTATGGTTACTATTTACTATTTATATACATCACAACAACAACAATTGCATCAGCATTAATCACCCCTTTAAAGCAAACAGATATGTGCATATGATATGCATCTATAGTTCATGACACTATATAATTGTTTCTAAAAATCATTACTCACAGAATTGGTTCATTTATTGCAGTGGGTTTAATAAGCTAATGTGGGTTGTTAACCACCCTGTGTCAGACACATACCAGGGAATTTGCATAATTACCCTTGCTGGCACAGCTTCCTCTGTTGTGCCAAAATAACCAGGATGGCTTGTTGCGGTGGTTAACAAGGCACCCAGAAGGTATTGGCTGTTGTAGAGTTCAGGGTTAGATTAGCAACAAGCCACCCTGGTCAGGAACACACAACATGGGAAGCCACACTTCCAGATGTATTTAAGCTAATTCCATGAGCACCTGTAGTGGATGACGCTTGCCACTGTAGCTTATTTCCCCCACTATGATCGTATGAACATGGCTGCTGTGGAGAACCTATGGCTTGGGCAGAAATATTGGTGCTCCTGTCAAATAATCAAAGAGTCCAAAACACAAGATATGACCACATCCTCCTTGATGGAGCTCATCTTGTAGGCTACAGTCATCATGTTACCTGCTTCTTCGAATCACTCAATCCCTTATTTTCTGCCCAATCTTTCATTCATCTCCCCTATCCATCAGAATGGAAACTGGGGAGCAATGCTACATGCAAGCCAGTGATGCTCCACCATGATGTGTACGGATTGTTCCTTCTCTTTCTTGGAGAAGATGCAGCAGCAGCACTTCACAGAATCCTGTTTCATTTCTTCCAGCATTAGTGCTTTAGTTCTGTCTTGAAATGCAGCCATCCAAACAACAAAAGAGAATGAAAGAACGGTTCCCACAGAATGAGGATGGTATGCACTATGCACCACTTACTGTGTGTGGGATGCATCTGAGATGATACAAACTACAACTATGCTCAGAACCAGATTTCAGAATTATCCACCAGATACACACACCTTTTTAGCAGAAAAACTGGCAGTGTAGAACATAGCATTGGAAGTTCTGAATATTGGCGGGGGGCGGTGGCCAGGGAGAGGGGAAAAAACTCTCTAGAAAATGCTTTCCAAATCAGAGATGAAACTATTTTACCATCTGCTCATTTTTAGATATTTCTTTTTCTGTTTGTGCCTTCAGAAGGGACAGAATATATCATGAGGAAAAATTTGTTTCATGGCTTCATCCTATTTATGGGCTCCTTATTTGACATTCAGGGGTTCTTCAGTGCTGCATGAGGCAAGGGGATACAGCAGAATCCAATGAGACTTCTCTTAGAGTCAATAGCAGGGGCCCGTCTGCCAGAGCCTTTTTCCTTTACAGCAGTGGTTATCACTGTCTTTTGAGCATAAGCCACTGTGAGCAAGGTCTTCATTAGAACTAAGAATGTGCCACAGAATACGTGGAACATTCCTGTGCAATGCACACTGCAAGACAGAATGCACTACCAAAGTTGCAGGATGAGAAATTCCTGACCTGCCTAGGATGTTATATACCATGCGGACAGTAAAATTCAAGGAAGTTCCAGCAATCCAAGGCATTGATAACATAGTTTATGCAGTATCAGCACAGTTTATGCTGCACACACATTATTCAAAAATATTTAGTGGAAGTGATTTCCAGGCATCAGGTTAGGGCTCACAGGGCAATCCTCAACCTCAGAGCCACAGGATATTTTGGATTATCCTTTAGGATAAGGTGGAGAAATCCTTCCACTGGTAAAGAGGAATTCTGCTGGCAGAGGGGGACAACACTTGTCCAGGAAGTTCTAAAAGAAAACCTTCCAGGGACAGTGTTCCCTTTGGCAACAGGCCCCAAAATGGGGCATCCTGGGGTTGTGAGGCAGACAATCTATGTGTCCACATCACAAAAGGCCTAAAGGTCAGTTACCTCTACTACTTCTTCCAATTCATTTCCATTTTTACTTTGTTTTGCTTGTAAGATCTGCTGGGATAAAAACCCTTGTAGAGCCACCTCCACATCCATCATGAGGTGGCAGGACTTTAAAGTTGTGGACAGTCCTCCCCGCACTCCCAACTTAGGTTTGTCATGTAATCTAAGAACATAGTGCAGATTCAATGATATGGGACAAGCTTCATCAGGATACTGTAAGCAGAGCCCTTAATTAGCTAGGTTGCAGGAACCAAAAATTCTTTTAAATGGCCTTTAACCATCTCTTGTACCCTATGCTAAGAAAAAAGAGCAGAACTGCTAGGTTCTTTGCAAATGCCTGGCATTGCCTCTCTTTGAATTCTCACCATGTAAGAGCTGTTGAAATGTATGGCATGTAATCTAAATTAGGATTACACTAAGTAAGGACCTACATTGTTTCCTTAAACCTGCCATAAATTACAAGAAGCTAGGCTCATAGTTAAATATTACTCATTGTATCAATGAAAAATCTGTTCCCTTAAGCGCCACATCTATCCATCATCGTATGTTATAAACAAGGCCTATCTGTGTTAGACAACTTCATGTAGTGAAAATACTGAAGACTTCTTGTCGTCGTTGTTGTGCGCCATCAAGTCATCTCCAACTTATGGTGACTACAGGAAGAAATGCCCTCCAGAATGACCTGTCCTTGGCAGCTCTGCTCAGCATTTGTAAACTCAAGGCTGTGGCTTCCTTAATGAAACTAAGCTATCCCATAACTGGAAAGATGTATTAACTTCCTTATATCCAAGGTTTCCCTTGCATATTAATCATATGAAGAATTATCCCCCTCACTCAAATTACATATAATTTCAAAAATGGGAAGTTTAACTGATTAGGTCTTAGCATCAAAAATAGCAATAATTGTAGGCCAATTTTAGAGCCCATTCATAAATCACAGTTACACAAGAAAAATGGTAGTTCAAGTCCAGCTTGTCTGTACCATGGAAGTGGCCTTTGGAGAAACATCAGTAGCGGGCTGTTGACAGTGAATGGCATGGGTTTTTTTCCCATATTGTTTTTCGCAGCAAAAGGAGACAAATGGAGCTAATAATATCATTGCGAAATAGTGTCTTCAAATGAACAAGTCATGAAAATCAAAATGCCATCTAAGAATTAAGCATTTTGCCAAGAAACTTTTTTCATATATGTATGGATATGCAATCATTTCTACTTTACATTTGATAAAACCATTGGAACGAATCAGAAAGTATATTTGCCACATCTACAAATAAACCAAATGTGAATGTCCTAGTAGGAGTTCCACACAGCAGTGACATAAGGCTACCATATTACACTAGCTAGAAAGTGGAGCAGTTGTCGACGAATCCAGCAAGAAATGTGCAGTCAAGACTCCACCTGTGCACACAAATTGCCACCTAGTGGAATTGCCTTTAGGTGTCAACGTGTCCCAACAAGCTTTTAGTCACTGGACTCCTCACAAGTCATGACCATTTACAATTTGACAATGCAAATCGTATTTTCATAAATCAATGTCAGAAATATCCAAAAGTCTAGCGTTCAAAAGCAATGTTCTGATCCTGAGAACCCAGTTCTTTCACCAACCCACCTTCCACATATCATTGCAAATTATAATTCCTTTCTGCCTCCCTTAGACTAGTGTTTACACTGTGCTAGTGAGCACTATGTAGAATGTGGCCTCATGACCAGTCTGAATACTTACTGGATAATGTCTGTGATATTAAGGTAGCACACAACCAGGGAAAGATCAGCAACGTGTAAGTATAGATCAAAATAAAAAGTAAGGTATCTGCCATCTGGGAAGGCCTGAGTGAAAGGCAGTTATTTAAGGCATTTGTATGAGTCATACACAACATCTTTGTTTCCGAGCTCCAGCAAAGGTAATCTACAACAGATGTGCTATGCATTGACCATGACAAATGCTAGTTATAAAGGAAAAGATACAGGAAATCTTCCCAATGATTTCAGTGGTAGCTTGATGGTCGAAGCCTTGGACTAAATAGGATAGGAATAGACAAGATCCTCAGTTCACTAATTATCTAGGATTTGGGTAATATTCCATACCAATTATTAAACCAATTCCAAATTAACCAACCAAATAAAGCAGATAAACAAAATGGCTAAGATTACCCTATCCAGAAACATCCATTCAAGACTACAAATATACTTCAAATGCTTGGGTGCCAGCATCAAATTTCTTGGTCCTGAGGATCAATGTTTAAGATACCACCTCAAATTCCTAGACAGAGCAATAAGTCAACATTCTTAGGTGTAACTTGACATTTTAAACACCACATTTCTCACAACATTACAGACTCTCTGCTTTTGAAAACCAATTATTTATTACCTCCCAATCCTGGTCGCAGACGATTATCATACCCATCCAGAAGTCTGTCTAGAATTCTTGTAAATATGGTGATGTTATTTTTTGCTTCATCTTCATTAGGGTCAGCCAATGCTGATCTAAACAGAATTTTAAAAAAATCTAATAAGCATCCTTGCATTTACACATGTAATCCAAAAAGGTCACGTTTTCTTACTGAATAATGAATGATTTTTGGGTCTAGGACCTCTCCATTAACACCATAATCAACATATAACCCACAGTTAATATTTCCCTTCTCTTTCACCATTTCCCTGCTGCTTCCCTCATCAGCACATCATAACAAGAACTTCCCCATTAGCTACTGATAGTTAAGTGACCTGCAGCAGCCATATTAGATCTGAGCAGGTTTGTTCTACTCTTCTTGTACCCCAATCCCTCTCTGACAATCAGAAGAAAAGAAATTGGTTGGCTGCCATTGGAGACAGAATATTTGTCCTGCTGGATTGTATCAGCAATCCACCTTCCATCTGACTGTGTAAGACGGATATGTGGCACTGTCCTTTAACCTTTAAAGCAAATGAAAAAATTGGAAAAACACTAGTGCATCCCATGCCACTTTGGCCCACCTGCAACTTACAAACCAACAGCTGAAAACCAAGGATGTAAGTAATAGTTGTATCCAGTTTTTTATAACGATACATCTAAAATTTGGAAGGTGATAAGACTTGTAATAGCAAACTCTACCTACAACAGCCTTACCAGCCACTGAAATTCAGGCACCACTGATTACTGACTTAACTGTAAACCCTGCCCCTTCATATACCCTTGCCCTCAAAAATAATCTTACTGTTGCAAGTAGGGATGACGAACAGCAAGGAGAATTGGCCTAGATGCATTCACTGAGTTGTGTGTCATTGGAAACAGCTACATGCAACTATCCCAAAGGCAATGGATGCAGTCTACAAGGTCTATTCCATTGTCAGCCAAGGTTCCCAGCTGCCAGTGACCACGTCCTTCAAAAGAGTCAGTTTATACAAGCAAGAAAAATGGGGACAACAAGCAGGGCTGGCAGGGAGTTCCCCTAGCTGCACCAAGTAATTTTGGAATTCTATGGGAAATCATGGTGGGGGGTGAGCACATTGTATGACAAGCCTGGGGCAGTTCACCCATCAGTAGGTTTACTACAGTCTCATTAATTCAAATGGCTTGGCATTCAAATAATAAACGTATTGACTATATAGGCCTGCTACTCCAAATTATATATTTGCATGCCTGGTAATATATGAATCTAAAAAATAAAGCAGGCTTGAAATTACATTGGACCAGATCATAGAGTCATACAGTTGGAAGAGACCTAGCAGGCCATCAGGTTCAACCACCTGCTCAATGCAGGACTCAGGTCACCCATGCAGATTTCAACCAGGCCCAACCTTGCTTAGCAGCCATGTTTAAACAGGATCGTGCACTTAAGGCTATATGGAGGCTTTGAATTTTGCTTGTCTTTGAATAACTAGTTCGATTAATTTTTGCAGGGAGTTTGTAATAAAACAGTGGATTCTACAAAGCACTATAAAATTCCGATAGTCTGACATCAAACAAAATTCTATGACTATTGCTCTATAAATGAATTGTGCATGGGGAAAGCGTTTTGGAATGTGAAATGTCAATTACATTCATCCTGTAATACAGGTCATCCATCACATCGATATTATGAATAGCACACTGGTCAACCCTGCAATAGGTTGGTTGTTCATAGAACAACCCACTGTATGCCCAGCAAATGATTGGGCTTGCCATATCTTGTTCTCTCCCTCCTTCTCCTTCAGTCTTCCAGCTGCTTCTGACATACATTCCAGGCGAACCTGCAGCAAAACTCATTTTGGCTCTTTATCCCAATCCTCTCCCATTCCCAACTGCTACCACTTTTGATCAATGGTTTGTTTGTTTTTTTCTAGTGCTAAAAATGTGCAGTCAGGGTCATAGCTTTTTAAACATCCTTATTTGCCATTCTTTCATGGATCTGCAAAGGTGCATTTACAGCTATTCAACAGGAATGATATTGTCTGGTCAATTACCCTGTATGTTTCAGCTGTCATAGGAAGATGAAAGGGGGTGTAGGTAACATATAAGAAAATTGACACATCCAAGTTGTTTATCAGCTAATCTGCACATAGGGAGAAATAACAGTGAGAGAAATGAGGGACCTTATAGCACAAGTAAGAAGCACAAAAAATGAAGTTGGGAAAGCCAAAGGAGTAAGTGCCCAAGACTGGCAAAACAACATTTCCTCCTCTGTCATAGGATCCTCTCAGTTTTCAGTGTTTGAACTGGCACTTCTCACTGTCCTCCACCTTTTCAGTACTTGCTAACACTCCAGATGCTCCAGAAAGGGAGCTATGAACTCTTGGTGCATTTCATATCTCCTTTTTCATGGCCCCTTTTGTGGCTACTGCATTCCCTAATCATTTTTTTAAACACAGAAATGTATGCAAATTTAGTAGCTGACAATAATGGATGCAAAACTTGCATTAACTGAACTGCTACTACAGGTGCACAAATTTCCCTTCCATCTACTTCCCAGCCATTACATCTTGCAGATTTTGAATATTAATATTTTATAATCAATACTATATATTTATCATAATAAAATTGTGCAAATATTGTCAGTAACCTATGATAATTCTTAGAAAATATCACAATAGCCTACAATATAATTGATCATCAAGTTCAGATGATACAACAACCCATCATGGGCAAGGACAACCCTATTGCCCATGGCTTTTCTGCTTGGCTTGTTCCTAAATGATAAGGTACTCATTAGCAAAGTTCCAGGTTGAGATGACACAACAACCCACCAAGTCTGGCTGTCAACAGTGTGTTGTTCTGCCATGTAAACTTGGTCTTTACCTATGTTTTCACTCAGTCACTATGTAGCTTACAAAACATAAGAGGGAAGCTGCCATGATCAGACCAGCATTTAGTAGCTGCTAATAATGAGCTCAAATGAGATGGAAAAGCAGCAAACTGCAAGCATTCTGCCACCCTTAAATATTTTGATTTTTTGAATTATTCTCATTACATTTCTGGAATGGCAATAAATAATTTTATAAATAAACAAATAGTTTAGTGATGCTACATGCATATAAAATACAGATGCATACATGCATATAAATTATTTTAATGGATCTCCCAGATTCAATTACAGTGGGTTGGGTGCAAATTTAGCCTCATTTAGACCTATTCAGTCACAATAAGGCTAAAATAAGGCTGTTAGAGCCAACTCACTCATAAAGAGATCCAATTTACTTAAACAAAAAAAGCAGAACTTCTTGATGATTTAAAATTCAATTAAAGATGCTATGAGGGGAAAAAAAATCAAAAGTCATCTTATTCTCCCCACCCTAACTCCTTTTACTAAAACCACCAATACATGCAGCGAAAATGCAGTGGTCTTTTAATGGCTAGCCAAGACTTGTGCTGAAAAACCAGCGAACCTTGCTGAAAAAATCTATCCCAAGGCCTTGAAGTATTTCCTTGAAAATTAATTATCCTGCACATATCTTTCCTATGCACAACCAAATTTTTGTAGGAGTTTCATGCCACTAAAGCTGTTTAATACAAGTTTCAACCATTAGGGTAACAAAAAGTCTTATGCTACAGGCATGGCTCTTCTTCATCAACCTGCAGTTATTTATGAATTTTTTGACCTGCACTCTGGCAGTGTGAACCAACAATTCATGCTACCCTGCTGCTGACTACTTTAACATGAGCACAGTGTGAACTGCAGAAAAATAAATAATCCAGGAATAAGATCTTTTATATAGACAAAAACGATCTTGAGAAATTGACAAAACAATTCTACCTCGGTCAAGCTATTCAACAATATGAACGAAGTACTGAGATGTAAAATTTCAGACTGTGACATTTCAAGCCATTTCTTTTAGTAGTTATAATCATCTGATTTTCAGTTCAACACTTAGAATTTCACAGGTGATCTGACATTAAAGTGTGCAATAACTATAGTTCCTACTTGCACGTAGGTAAAGACAGCTATTGCTACAAGTATTCAAAGGAAGTCTAGTATTTGCAGGCAAGATGTAGTCAAAGCCTAACATTGATAATCCTATCAGCTTCTATCTAATTTTGAAAATTAAACAAACAGGACTAGTCTGTCGTTAGACACATTGAGTCGTTGACAGCAATGAGACCCTCACTTGACTAAGGCCCACTCTGGCTTAACTAGTACTGCAGCATCCATGCTGGCTAGATAAAACTGAAAACACATTTTAATATATTTAATTCTGGCCACTGAGCTATGCAGCCAATAGTCTGGCCACACGTCAAACGTAAGGCTTTTTTATTGTAAGTCTTGAGGTTCGTAGGATTTTGAGGAAATTAAAATACAGAAAGATATTAGTCAGGATGCGACAGCAGTCCAAACTGAATCCACAAGCAAAATGAAGTAACATATCACCATTAATTGGATACAAAGACTGACCAGGTAACACCAAACCTAAATAAGTATTTTTCAGTTGCCTTCTATGCTGTTGTCATGTTTGATCTATAGATCATTAAACAACATCAAAAGTTGATTAATAAATCAGGTTATTGTTTTATTTTATAGGACTGTGGAATTGTATACTATCTCCACCTAGAGGTTCAAAGATTAAGTGTCTCAGTATTCTGTTATGTTGACCAAAAATATTTTCCATCCCAGTACAGATCCACATGCAAAATGCCCCTGTTATCCTCAGTGCTTTGGGTTGCTTCCTGATTTCAGAGGAATCTATTCTTTATTCTCTATGCGCACAGACATAATGAAATTAATTGTGGAACAATAACCCAACAAAACATTGTAAAGATTCAAAGGTTACACAGAAAAATAACAGAAGAGCTTCTACCCCCCCTCCACCCAACTCTTTTCAAGACTAAACATGAAACTCTTGTTTAATTTTCTGAATGACTTGTTTTGCACAAGTTTATTAATATTTCACCAACCTCAGGACTTCTTCCTTTACTTCACTTGTTCTGCATAATGACAGATCATATATTTAAAGAGCCAACATATACCAACATCTATAAGCCAATTACAGGAACTAACTACCACCCAACAAGACAATCTGTGTTGCTGTTGATCAAGAAGCAGCACCTCCTCTCACCTTGCAGACAAGCACACCAAGAAAATGAGAAGAATCAATTGCATCATGTAGGACATCAGTTTCCTCTTCATAGCTGCTTCCTTGCAAAACCTAACGATGCAAGAGGAAGAAAAAGGACTTCGCTCAGATCAGTTTCCACCAAGAAATGCCTTCAATATAAACCAACAGGGGGGAAATGTCATTTCAATGGAGACTTTAAATCCTTGGGTCTCTGAAGCACTTTCCCCCTCACTCAACGAACAACTTATTAGATCTCCATCATCCTCCCAGATCATGCGTTGTTCGTGCATGCAGTGCATAATCAAAAGTGACATATGAGCAGATGCATCAAATGTTGCTTTCCCTCCTCCTTCCCATGTAACATAAAGAGATTGAAGACTTTCCCTGTTATTTCTTTATTTATTTATTGTAATCAGCTATTCCTCGATTGGCTTCGTTGTATCTCCCCCAACCAAAAAAACAAAAAACAAAATGAGGAAGGGGGCAGACACACACACGCACACACACACACACACACACTTGCAAGGGGTTCACTGGCTGCGCTGCGAACCAAACCGGTTCAGCTCTTTCCAAATGCTGAGCATGTTTGACAGCTGTTTGAAGATAATAACTGACACAGTCCTATAGACAGAGAGACAGAATTCACAAACAACGACATTCACAGTGCAGCACAAAGTTGCAGAATTAAAAGGGGGGGGGTCACTTAAAGCAGGGTGCTTATCTTGGACGAGGTGAAAGAAAAGGTTCAAAGCCCAGTTCGCCCCCCACAGACACACGCAAAAACACACACCCCTCTTTTTCACTCTTGTGCATAACAACCCCTCACAACCACTCACGCTGGGTTCTTTCCATAGGAGGGAAGGAGTGGGGGAAAGAGGGGAGGTAACTGGGGAGCCTACCTTGGGAGCACCAGGAGGCGCTCAAAGGAGCTGCCAAATATGTAATATATACAAACAGGACTTGGTGAGGCTGAGGAGGGAGTCCTCCCTCGCGAGGCTCTGGAGAGTGGGGGAAGCTCGAGAATGGGGAAACTTGGGGGTGGAGGGGAGCGACTACTGCAGCAGCAGCAGCAGCAGCAGCAGCAGCAGCAGCAGCAGCAGCAGCCCTATGAAGACAAGCGGTTCCAGAGCGGTTGTGTGTGCATGTGTGGTGGTGCGGGCGCGCGGGCAGGCGGGCGCGCGGGCGCGAGCAGGTAGCGCGAGGCGCGCGGGAGGGGGGGCGGCTAGGAGAGCAGCGGCAGTAGTCAGTCAGGGTATGGGTATGTCGGTGCCGTGAGTGCTTCTGTGTGGTGCGTGTGTGTTTGTGTTTGTATCTCTGCCTGTGTGTGTGTGTGTAAGAGCGAGCGCGCTGGGACGCGCGCGGGCGCGCGCAAGCGGGCAGCAGCTGCAGCTGGCACGCGCCCCGGGGGCGCCAGAAAGAATGGGCGGGCGAGGGGGCGGAGCCTCGGAGGACGAGACCATCCCCTTTCTTGTCCCCGCTGTCCCGCCGGCGGCGCGTGCTGCTGCAGCTTTAGCTCCACGGGGCAGTAGCAGCCCGAGGCACGCGGGCGGCGGGCGGCGGGCGGGGCGCCTCACTCCGCCGGGTCCTAGCGAGAGGATGCTTTGGCTGTTGCCCCCCCCCCCGTCTTGCCTAGCAACGATTGCGCCGCGCCGCCGCCGCTGCTAAGTGGCGGGGTACAGCAGGGAAGGCGAGAGGGGGATTTGAGAAAGCTGCTGCCGTGCAGGGTTCCTTCTACAGCCTCGGGCCCCTTCTTTATTGCAGCGCTCAGTCCTATCTCCGTTCGGGCTCGTGGTCGTGTCACTAGCTCGGCTGCCTCCATTTCGAATGGGTATGGGGGGGGGGGTTGATGAGCCACTGCCTTCCCGTGGGAAGAGTCGGGGAGGGGGGACGAGGAGTCCCGCGCCTGGCGGTCAGCGCCTGGCAGAAAGCAGTAAGTGAAGCTGCACCGGGACGGCAAGTGGGGCGGGGGCGAGCTGCTCCTGCCCCACTGCAGCCGTGGCTCCCGCGGCTCCTGCGCCGCTGCCTCCGCGCTGGGCATGGCTTCGCTCCGGCTGATCTATCCAGACAGGTTGCTGCAATCGCGGCCACCCGCTCACACACCCAGGAAACGTGCTCCTAAGAAGTTTTGCATTGGCACGAGATGGGGAGAGGAGCGAGCGAGCCGGGAGGGAGGAGCTGTGGCAAGGATACTTCCCGTGCCTGCTGCAACCCGCCGCGGCGACGGGGGCAGCAACAGCAGCTCGACATGCTGAAGCAAAAACGGGCTGGAGGAGGAGGAGGAGGAAGCTGCTGGGGCTGTTGCTTAATTTAGCCTTTCACTTGTCAGAGCCATGTGCGCAGAAGAGGCTGTTTCAGCCTCTCGCCGTCTCTCTCCCTGCCACCCTGTTCTGCTGTGCCTCTCTTTGATCTCGCTCCTGTGTATTCGCTGTATTATTCCAGGTGATGGATGCAAACAAGAGGAAACTGGGTGCAGCCAAAAGCAGTGAGGGAATGATGCAAAATTCCAAATATTCAAAGGACTCAAAATACAGATGTGTGATGTGCAAGAATGTCATAAGATACACTTGTATGAGGAAGTGGTGCAGGGACATGCCAAAATATGGAAAGAGCTCATTGCCTCAACCATAACATGATCTGGTAACTTCCTGGTGAGAGAACAGACAGCACTTCCATTTCTTAAATTTGATATCATAACCTATATAAATATGACTGGATGCTCATAAACCTAACATGTAAGAAAACCTGAGTGTGGTTTATTAAAAAAGAATTCCCTTAACCTTTCCATTACCATTTTCTGAATCAGGCCACAGTGATCCCCTAAGCATATTCAACCCAGTAAGAAATATATTTGGATTCAATAGGAATTACATCCAATTAGAACTCCAGAATTCTCTTTCAGTGTTTGCATCAAAGCCAAGATTGGAGACTCGGTGCTTGGTAATGAAAGAGAACACAGATATAGTAGATATATCAGAAACTGCCTTGGTAGGATATCCTCCTCTGCTGCCCCAAAGGCAGCCTAGAAATAAGTTTAGATTGATTTGTTAGCTAGACAGAAACCTGGTATGGAAGGGATATGGCTTTACCTGGATACTGTATCCAGGTAAAGGATACTGAGGGGCATATTGGAGGTTGTGTTGCTGTATGTGTCAAATACATAATACAGCCACATAAATGGGGGGGGGGGACAAGCACTTTTCTGGAATAATTATGGGTGCTACTACCAGGCCTTAAAATGCAATATAGTGCTGAAGATAGAAGTCTATTGGCCCTTCTTGAGGTGGAGAAAGATATCAGCAAGGCAACCAAAGGAGAAATAATGGGTGTTTTCAACTAGCCATGTATGGGATAAATTTGAGTTATCAAGGAGACAACATTTCTAGATATGGTTACATGGCTGCAGCATAGAATAATGGAGCTGATGAAAAGAGACCTAACCCATCAGATTATCCTCAGGAATTGCAAAGTAGACACATTATCAAACTGAATAGTCATCATATTCAGTGCAATCAAGTTCAATATATACGTAAGTGGAAGATTTCCCAGAAACTCCGTTAAGATCACTTTTAATTTCAAAATTGGGGGGTGGGGGGATTAAAAGGGAAAGTAGTTGAAAGGAAAAGCTGGAGTACATGCAATTTTTTAGGATGGCTGGTAGCTATTTAAAAACAGGTTGATAGAAGCTTTCAGAAAAGTCACATGAGATTAGAACATATTAAACAGATTCAGGAGGATGCCAGCATGGCTAATGAGCAGAGTAAAGGTGATATAAAAGGCATAAGGACACAAGAGTCTAGCTGAAGGAGGCCAAGAGTTTATCTAATCCATCATTCTGGTTACACAGTCATCAACCAGCTGCCTGTGGGGGAAAACCCATAGTTGGATATGAGTGGAAGTACCATCCCATTCATACTCCCCCAGTAACTAGTGCTCAGTGACTAGAAGCCATTGATAGCCTTGAGGAGGATTAGGAGGTTCCCTTTATAAGTGAAAGTCTTGCCCAGATGAAGGAAATGAAAAGGGACACAAAGTCTGGCAAAACAAATGTAAGAGCATTGTGAGGTAATAAATATATCACGGAGCATATTGCCAAGTACATTAACATAAACAATCACATTTTATTTATTAAATATATCAGAATGTAAAGTCCAAAATGAGGTGAAGTGGCAATGGTGCTATTTGATAATAGAAGTGTGAAATATAGCTAAAGAAAGACAGGCGATTGCAAAGAAGCCAAATTAATTTTTGCATAGCTTTCACCATAAAAGGCACTTTAAAAATAGCTAGGCTTGAATTAGAGATTTCACCAAGTTTAATAACTGCTTGGCTTCAAATGTGAAAATCAGTAACTTGGAATGCTCACCTTAAAATAATGGTGGTAATAATATTGCTCCTGAATTCTTACTAAGCTTGGATTTTAATGCACATTGAAGAACTTACACACACACACATACACACAGAACTTACCTGGTTACGGGTAACAAGAGGCCAGAGGTTGGGATTCTGTTCTAGTGGTGACTCAGCGGAGTTTGTGCAGCACTGGCAGGGCCAATATTGCAAACTAGAAGAGAATTCTCACTAACAAATGAGCTTTTTTTCTGAGTGCTTCTGAAAGACTCATAAATGCGGAGCCAATTCTTAATAGGGCTGAGGAAAGTTTGCCAGTCAGTAGAGGGAAAGAAGCATCAGGGTTCCCCCAGGAACTGCATAGGTTCTGGAGCTATTTAACTTGCTTATAAAGATATGGAGTGGGTGAGAAGTATGTAGCCAACTTTGTAAACGAAACCCAAGTATTGTGGCTGGTGGAGGCCATGCAGAACTCAGAAGAGTCCCAAAGGAATCTCTCCAAAGGGCTTGAATGGACAACAGTGGGACCAATGAGATCCAAGATAAGTTCCAGTAAAATAATCCATGAAAGGCCAAAGAAATTGGACATTCACATATATGCTGAAGGAGCCAGAACTGGCAGCAACCAACTAGGAAAGAATTATTTGATAATCAAAAACACATGATTGTCAATCCTTGGAGAGGGAAACACCTCAATGAAAACATCATCCCAATACGCATTGGTGGTTAAGAAAGAGATCAAATTCCATGTAGGGGTTATTTGGAAAGGAAAAAAAAATGCAATAGCCAACACACAGTCTTGATCCAAATCAGCTCTTTTTGAAATGCTGTGCACAATTCTGATGCTCCTACTCTCAAAAAAGTAATACTATAAATTTGGAAAAGAAATAGCAGATGGCAACTAAAATACTCCAGTATTTCCTTTAAGGAAAAGCTTTGGTGGCTTTTTAGTTTAGGGAAAATATATGTTTAAGGAGGGGAATTGACATTAAAATTATGTCATAAAATTGTAAGCAACATGGAGACAATGGATAGAGGTAATCCCCCACCTCATAATAGAATTCAGAGTAATCCAATGAAATAGATGGGTAGCAAATTCAGGACAGAGAAGATGAATTATTTCTTCATACAATGCAGAATGTTTTTTTCCCTAAAAACTTCATTTATTTTATACTATTTATATATTAAAAGGAAGAGGTTTATACCAGATTATAAAACAATACATAAAAACACAATAACATTTAGGGAGCAATCCCATGAATGTTTAGACAGAAAAACAAAGTCCTACAACTCCCACTATGCCTCAGTCAGACAAGATGACAAGCAAATGCTGGAAATTGTATGTTTTCACCCCAACAGTTGGGAAAAGCCTGGGTAAACAAGCAGGTTTTTAGTAGCTGTCAAAAGCATATGGTTGTTGGCGCCTGACTTATCACAGAGGGGAGATTATTCCAAAGGGAAAAGGCCCTTGCTATGTTGCTAACAGACAGGACTCTGCAGTAGCATAGACAGCAAGGTCTCCCCTGGATATCAGAGTAGTCTAAAAGGCCTAGGCAGAAGAAGACACTCAGGTCATGATCGTTACTACAAGATAGGACTTGTAGCCATTGGCTTAGATGGATTTACAAGGAGATTCAGACAAGTTCATGAGTTAATTGCTGCATGTTGAGTGTGCATGTCTGTGGCAGGAAAGCCTAGGTATATAGATCTCATCAGCTTCTGGCAAGATCTGGGTTCTAGCTCATGTGGAAGTTCAGCAATATAAGTTTCCCCATTGCAAACTTCCAAACCCAGTGCATGGATCAGGGATGGAGAAGCAGCACGACTTCCAGTGAAACCGGCACTGCATCCCACATCCCTTTAATTGCATGGCGCCCTCCTCACCCAATCAACACGTCAGGGGGACTACAAGCAGCAGGTGCATCCATGCTTCTCAGCTACAAGCACTAAGTGGAGTGGCCAGGTCCAGAAGAAGGTCAGTGTGCCACTGTGAAGCACCTGCTTTGCATGCAGAAGGTCTCAGGCCATTTCAGAGTCAGGTAGCGGCAGGTGATATGAATGGCCTCTGCTTGAGATCTTGGAGAGTAGCTACCTATCTGTGCAGATACAGGAATGGACTCTATGGACACATAGTCTGACCTAAGAACTTCCTAGGCTTCCTATGTCATTGGTGCTCCTCATCCCTTGTGGCTTTTATTTTGAGCTTTATGGTTGTGGTACAGAAGTAGGTGGTACAGAAGCAGGGATACCAGGGAGAAAAGGCACTCCAGGCTATACTGGTGGTACTGTGGCTCTTATGCTGCACCTCTGACCTAGGCAGAGTGTTCCCTTTCCTTCTCAGCTCTCTGATTGATCTGCTTTTTGAGTAGTTGGGCATTAGTCTTTCCCAACTCACCATTCACTTTACTCCTGTGCTATTAATATTCCTTCCTCCATTTGCCCATTAGCATGCTCTAATTGAAATTTGGCGAACTAAAATGTCTCTCATTTAACTTAGAATACTGGCTTCGAGGAAACAAACCTCACCTTTCTGCCTCAGCTCACCACTTAGAGTGATTTCTTTTGCTTCCCCTTTAAGAAGCTTTGTCGTTTTAGTACAAAACCTCTGTATGATTATTTTCAGTTTGATTATTGCCATTCCCTGTTTTTACAGTGTTGGGAACCAGGTTTCTCCTTATCTGGTTTCAAGCAATAATCATTCTATTTGCAAAATAGCTCTTTATTTCTGATTCACAGCCAACAAACTATAGCCTCAAGAGGGTAAGTCTCTGTGCATGAACAAAGTGAGTTGTTGGACCCAAACTAGGAATGAAATCCTAAATCCTATCCTTTCCATAACTCTGGGCCTCACCCCTTTAGATATACCCCTCTGGAGAAGGTCTGGCTAGCTTGATACCCTAAATTGGATAGCCCTTTTAGCCTGATACTATGTCATGGAGGCAGGAACTGAACTGGGCTCATCCCCAACCTCTACTGTGTCCCCTCCCAAATCCTGCCTGTTCCACGGTTCACTTGGAGACTGGAACCTTGAGATAAGCTCTCCCTCTTCCACCATATTGATTCCCACACACTCCCCTTTTCGTCAAAAGGCCTCATCCACAGAGTCAGTGCAGCCCTGACCCTGGAGACTGCACCAAAAAAACCTGCTTCTTTCATTCCCAACATACAGGGGAATGCATGGATTACTGAGATAGGTCATATATATGTGCAAACCAGCTCTTAGGGCAACAAAAAGGCATCATTTCCTAAGTTTCATGACACAATACTTGTTTTTGTCATGGTCAGCCCCTGACTTTTCATCCTTTTGTGATCAGAGGCGGGTGGGGGGGTAATAAACAAGGACTTCAGAAAGTTTCCACCTCCTTGGAAGCTTCTTTTCCAGGAAGGTCCCAGCCAGGGACCAGCTTCCTTGTGTCTGCACAAAAAAATCACCATACTGCCACCCCTTCTATATTGTTGCAGTCCTACTTGCTGAAAGAGACTGGGCCCCTTTAAAGGAGATGGCCTCAGCCAGTGGAAGACAAGATTAACTAGCCTAAAGGAATTCAAAACCGTACTTCAGGCTCAGTCACAATTGTTAGAGCAAAATTCAGGCAAGCATGCCTGGCTCTAAGCCCCAGCATCACTTGGAGCTCTCCATGGTACTGTCTCCCTGGAAACCTGATTCTTGCTTAGTCATAGTCTTGCTGAACCTGAATTAACTGAAGTCCTTGTTATGAATTAGATCCACAGGGGCACCCTGTAATCTGAACCTCATAGTGCCCAATGATCCTAGGACCTCCCTGTGATAGGGCTTGCTGGCTGGAATGGCAATAATCCACTGATAATCCCAAGCACCTGATACTCCGAGTATGGCTGTTACATGGCTAACAGACCTACTTTCCATTAGTTTGTATAATCCCTAGGCTAGTGACCATCTCTCATTAATTCCACAAACTAACAGTACAATATATATAGTACTTCCTTTAGCATATTCTAAACTTACTAGTAGAACACTAAGAATTTAAGAAGATCGCTGCTGCATCAGTCCAAAGGCCTGTACAGTCCAATATCCTGTTTCCCACAGTAACCAACTGGATGCCCATGGGAAGTCCAGAAGCAAGATATGAGGAAAAAAGCAAGCAGTGATACAAGTTCATATCATCAACACCCATACAGGCACTGAAGCTTCCAGCAAGGATAAATACTGTGTCAGGATACGAAAGTTCCTCAGATTCAATATAATTCTCAAGTTCTGCCCACTTAGCAGTTATTTATTTATGTATTTATTTAAAACATTTCTATGCCGCCCCCATCGCAACAAAGCCTCGGGGCGGCTCACAAAGAATACATAAAAACATACATGAATAATAATAATATACCAATTTAAAAAAAAAAAAATCAGTTACCAGTGACTTTTTTCAGCAGGGTGATATATAAACCTTGTCCAGCATGAGATAGTTTTCAGGAAAGTAACATGAACAGTGGTTGCAATAAAATTACATGGGCTCATAGCTATTGTAAGTTACCTCCCACTCTGTAGAAATCAAACAGGCCAGTTCACCACTGATCTTATGACCTTTCTTAGAAGAAATAACTGGTAAAGAAAAACATTTGTCACCATTATGGGTGTTATGGGTTCAGAATGCCAGGTTTCTTGCAGCAAGAGGAATTCAAAGTGTTCAATATAATTCAGTAACTGTATGTTATGCTGCTCTGAGCGTCATCCTCTATATTCCAAGACAATGCTTTTATCCCAGTGTCCTTTATGGTTCTGAATTTATGGTTCTGAACTTAGCACTTCCACTTTGTATAAGTGCCCTGACTTCTCTAACGAAACTTTACCATTCTTCATTTCCACGGGGAGCCAGCCTGTAGTTTTTATGGTTTCTTCAATCCTAGGAGGGAGACTATGCATTTCTGGCATATCTAATGCCTGGTAGTTTAGCCAGGACTTTGCATTTAGTTGGTCTAACTTGTGGCAGACTCTTTCATACCTCAAGGGTGGTGGACTTTGTAGCTTGGATAAATCTATAGATTTAAATGTCCCTTGGGTGGTCGCCATTTTAGCTTTACATACAGGTAAAATGGTTGATGGAAAGGAGTGTTGATTTACAGGTGATTCCAGTATAATTTCTTGGTAGTGCTGTTGAATTTGAATCAGCCTGGATTGTAGCTTAACTAACTTAGCAATGATATTGCATTGTTCCTTATTAGGAAGTTTGGTAAAGGAGCTTATCAGTTCTTCTTCTGTTATCAACAAGTCAAATGAATCTGAAACATGGTTGTCCTGGATTTCCTTCCTCCAAGAAGCCATAGTTTGTTTTGGTTTCTTGGGCTGTTTCTCTGTAGCTTGCATGAATCCTTTGGGTACCATTGGAGATTCTCTACATTGGGTTCTGCCTTCTTTAGTGCCTGAGAAGATGCTGGCTTCAGATTAAAGGATTTGACTCCTCATATTCTCCCTTTCTGAAGCAAGTATGAGTTTAATTATTCTATCTTTGAAATGCCAAAATGGGAGCACACCTTTCTGAATCAGCTGGGTCTTCCTTCTCATGATCAGAGCTGGGATTCTGTGGCTATTAAAAGCTAGAAGAATTATCTTACAATATCCATTGCTAATCAGACCTTGGATTGATTTTTGGGTCTATGTCTCAAGCAATGGGATCTAATTATACTTTTAGGTGATATTTAACCAAAAAGGTAGAACTCCAGCTAGGGAATGGCCCCCTGTAAGGAAAAGTACAATCTCACAAGATCTCAGGACTAAACTGCTTGCATGAGCAGGAATACTTGTTTCTTTAGCTATCTCTGAGTTATTTGGCACTGCATGATTAGGCAAGCTCTGCCTCTGGAGGTGCAAAGCTACATTTGAGCTTATCATCCAAATGAACCAGCTTCTTGACAATAAATTCCAAGCTCTCAAAGACAGTTTGGATTGTCTGGCTCGTCAGCATACAGCCCTCCTCTAACAGGTCCACAGTTCTGTTTGGCAGTCTCTGTTTGGCAATTAAAGGAGTTAAAAGAGTGTTCATTTTATCAACGTTGTCCTTCATTCTAAGACCAGACAACATTTGTTTGGCTATTTTTTGTGCATGAAGGAATAAGACAGTTCTGTAGGGGGACTGCAGCCCCCTTGAAAAGCAGAACATGATTGTCCATTCTACTCTGCTTACGTGTTGTTGGATCGAAATACCTGTTTTTTCCCTCCTTGCGTTTGCACTTTCCGCAGCTAAATTCAAACACACTGTCCTTGCAGAACAACTTGCAGTAAAAAAAAAAAAAGCTCCAAGCAGGTAGTGGCTTGCTTTGGTTTCTATTGTTTTAGTACATGCTAAACAGCCAACGGAGCCTCCAGGACACAGGAGTGGGAACTCAGGAGGGCCAAACCAGCACACACTGCTGCACCACCATCTTCACGTTCAGCAAGCACATGGTCTCTGAATCTGGCAGCAGGATGCGGCCATCCTGATTAGGGGCTATTTGAAAGACTTATCCTCAATGCATTTGTCAATATACACAGCTGCCCCTTCACAGCTAAATTGATAGCCATCCATTGTCCATCTCTGAATCTTAGCATCATTTATTTATTTACTTGATATTTGATATGGGGAAAATATAGCGAAGAGAAGGGTGGTACTCAGACAGCGTTATAACCAACACACAAGGGTTCAGTAAGTGTTGAGAGCGAGTTGTCACCAAACAGTGTGTGTTGATAAAACATCAGTTATGTCATCTGAACTCAGCTTCACTAACAGCCATAGCTCTTGAGTGTGGCTTGGGTCAGACAAGATGATAACCTGTATTTGGACAACACTCCCCAGAGAGGTCCGCCTGGCGCTGTCGTTATTTCTTTTTCGGCGCCAGGCGAAGACCTTTTTACTCACATGTCATTTTAACTGTTAATAGTATTTATTTATTTTATTCTTTGGCCCGGGCGACTTATTTTATATTGTTAACTTGTTTTAGATTGTTAATTTATAGTATTTTGATTGATTTATTTGTAAGCCGCCCCGAGGCTTCGGCGAATGGGGCGGCATAGAAATTTTCTAAATAAAATAAAATAAAATAAAATAAAATAAAATAAAATAAAATAAAATAAACAAACACTTGGTTCAGTGACAACCCACACTCAACCCATGCACAAGTGTGGATTATCATATTACCTGAACCCAGTCAAAGCCAGGGTGGAGTGGGTAGAATTCCGGAGGTGGTGCACAATAACCTAAGAGCCCCTGCTCTGGGTCACATAAAAGATGGTGGAGGAATAGCCATTAATGTGTTGAAGGGCAAAGAGAGACATTGTCATTGCTATTGTAGAAATATTTTTATTTATTTTATTTATTTTTTGATTTATATCCTGCCTTTTTCCTACAAAGGGCTCAAGGCAGCTTACATCATCTCTCCTCCTCCATCTTATCCCCACAACAACAACCCTGTGAGGTAGGTTGGGCTGAGAGTCTGTGACTGGCCCAAAGTCACCCAGTTGGCTCCATGGCTGAGCGGGCACTCGAACCCGGACCGTCTGAGTCCCAGTCCCATGCTCTTAACCACTACGCCACACTGGCTCTCAAATATGCATGTCAAGGGCGGTAAAATGAGCACTGCCTGCCTGCCTTCTTATTTCTTGGGACTGTTTCTTCTGCTTATTTGGTCTCCATTCACTTGGTGACAACTTCTTTTGTCTCTTTGTCTCATGTTACTTTATTTGAAGCAAGAGGAACACATCTGGATGGTTGAATGTGACTGGGAATTGGGGGAGGGGGAGAGAATCCATTTTAATGCAAACTGAACTAATATGCAAATCAAAATCCCAACATCTGCAGTTCTTGCATTTTGTGATGGAGCTCTCTAGTAAGAAAAAAAAATGCATATATTAGTTCTAAACTGCATGACATCAGGAGAACCTCATACAAAAATGTGCGTATGGGACAAACTGAATTTGATTGGAAGTATTAGAAATAGATAGAAACTAAAGCTGATAGATGTGTTCATCTCTAGTGGTGCTTCAGAGCTTTATTGTCGAGATGTCTACTTTAAGAAAAACTAAGATAGAAAGAGCAGATAGAATTAGCAATGCAAGCATTATTTATTTATTTATTTTTACGTTTGTATGCCGTCGCCTGCTCCAAGTAAAGCATTAGCACCCCAATTGCCTTATATACCCATGTACTAACTGAGCAAGTGTTCCATGGCACAAGCAAACTGGTGCACTCTGCTTTTATATTGTGTTTCCCCTTTAACTGAATTGTTCATAGCCCATTTGTCTCAGTACAGCGAAATTGCTATGCAGGCATACAGCTTGGTAAGTTGATATAGACACATCTATACAAACACCCACCAGCACCAGGCACGACCTATTAATCTGGTCTTGTGAATGCCTGGAAAGAATGAAAAGTACACTTTCAACATATAATTTTAAGAACAAAATTGAAAGCATTAAGCATGTTTTCTGTACACAGCTCTTCACATCAACACTGCTAGCAACTTGTCATAGCTTGCAGCTTGATCCTCAACTTGGAAGTGAGACCCGTTGAAATCTAGGGTAAATAGATGCCAGATTGGGGTATAATGTAGTCTGACTTCCTGTAATCTCTTCTTTGTTGTATACCACATTTGTGGCCATGTTCTAAAAAGACCCTTCAAACTGGCTTGCATTTCTGAATATGCACTAGAATTTTTGCTGTAACCCTTCAAATGCAATCTCTCAAAAGCTACCAAGTTGTAGGATCTACTTCTTGGGCAATGAGAACTGGAATGTAGACAAGAGTAAGGATGGACAAGCATTTTGTGTCATTCTTCACTCAGAGGTTCCCTGTTCCCTGAATGCAAGGATGGAAAGCAATGCAGTTGGTGGGGTCTGGGAAGCTTGCATGCTGTACTTTAGAAAAATGAGTGTTCAGATATGTATTTGCTTAAAAATGAAGATTTAAAAGGTGGCTTTCCATGTGTCAGTCTATGAGGGAAAGAGCACATCTGAGTGTGCAGTTTTCCAAACTGCGTACTAAAATACACAAATGGAAGGGAAAAAAAAACCAGTCACTATAAAATCTGGGAGGTGGCCCAGACTTCAGGGTGGAGCTCTGAGTATCCCAATAAGCTCAATGATGATTTTCCCATCCTTAGACAAGAGGTCTTGGAAGCCTTTGCATGCAACCCTTGCCAACCCAGACCTATTTTCATGCCACCCACGATTACTACAAGGCCTGGACTAGCCATAAATCATACCTAGATAACTAGGTCTCTCTACCAAGGTTTCCCATTCAATTGCAGTTCCTGTTACTAAAGCATTATTTCCTAGCTGGGGATGCTGCTACTGCAGGGATTAACTAGAGCCAAATAGGTACTGCCGACAATTAACAGCAGTAAATTAGGATATATGTCATAACTAAAAGCAACTTTTCGTTCATATACATTTTGCATGAAACAATTAGGTGGAAATGGAAATAGCTGCATCAAAAAAGGTTTGGCATTAATTGTCAGAACTAACAGGCTCTTGAAGTTAGGCTATTCCTTTGAATGTGTGGGTTGCTCATACCAAGGGTGGTGGGTGGGTAGAACTGGCAGCCTGCTGGCCATTGAAATGACTAATTACAGCACAGAGACATGGAAACTAGGGATGATGTGTTGAGAAGACTAATACAGAAATGTGAGAAGCCAATATTACATCCTTTTATTTATCATCTGTGTACAACAGTGAGCTTCTTGGGTGATCTCTAGTATTATTTCTACCCTGACCCAGCCTCCTTTAACCATTACCTTAATCTCATCTCATGTAAAAGGGATATTTTATGAAGGCACAATGCTATGTAAGTTTACACAGAATAAAGGCCTATAATGCCCAGCTATGCTGGCTAGGGCATCCTGAAAGTTGTTCTGTCTAAACTTACATAGCATTACACCCTAAGTTAATGAAAGGCACCATCTGTTGTTCGTTTAAACAAATACGAACAAACAAACAACTGCATTCCCATGCTAGGAATTGTAAGCCTTTTCTCTGTCTAAATCTGAATAGAACTGTACACTAACTAAAACCCTGTACAAGTTTCTGACAGTGTTCTCAATTCATCTTTTAATGGAAACTATTATACCAGTTAGCAAAGATGCATTAAACTTCATGAATCACTAGGGTTAGAAGTATGAGTCCTAAAGGATCGTGGATTTCTATAAAATGCTTATGGCATGC
The DNA here is from genome assembly GCF_004798865.1 of Varanus komodoensis. Lineage (NCBI taxonomy): Eukaryota > Metazoa > Chordata > Lepidosauria > Squamata > Varanidae > Varanus > Varanus komodoensis. The sequence continues at coordinate 22,058,030 of NW_025336598.1, forward strand.
CAAGAGACAGTTGCGAGACAGACTGATAAGCAATCAGAAACGAGTCTAGTTGTTTGAACAGAAAGAAAAAGCAAGTCTTCTGAATCAAACAAAAGAGCCTAATAATTCCATTTTCTAGTGCTAACACAGAATTCTACTGGCTTTTTAAATCACTAAAATGCATAGCAAGAAGAAAATGACATTAAAAGGGAGTTGTTCCAAGCACAAAGATACATGTGCTGTATCCCTCTATCTCACACTTTCTCTTGCTCACAAAGCTTATTGATATACTAATACTTCTTTTCCCCACTTTCTTTTTTGATTTTCAGGAACAGAGCACATGAGTGCCTGGGACTGGTTCTTCTGTTGAGTACTATTGTAAAATTCTTCATTATGCTGTCTTTCAGAAAGCAGATTTGTAACTTGCTCTTGTACATTCATATTATATCAAAAAACAGACTGTCTGAGAGTTGACACTTTCTCAAAGCAGGGAGAAGCTCAACCAGCTATTACCTGTAGGTGGACTGCCCCAGTGCTCCAATGCATCAGTTTTCCAGTGCATCACAAATAAAGAAAAATGCTAAAAAAATTTGTGCAGTAGAGGGCAGTGTGATATCCATGCACACCATCATGAAGAGTGCTAAAAAATATAATTGGCTAGCCCTCTCCAGGTTTTTTCCCCCCTTGAATCTCCTTCTTGTTAGGCGAACCTGTACTTTTTCATCCAAATATTTGTCTATTTACTTTTTACATTCTCATACCAAATGCAGTTCAGGGAACTACAGTTAGACAATTCACAAGGCAAGGCTTCTGGGATACAATTAGGAGGGCTTTTAGGGGGCTGTACATCAACTCCAATTCAAGAACATTTAACATTATATATGTTTGGAATTATGTGAAGACACATCCAAAGTTCTCTTGTCACCGTTCTTATTAACACCACTTGGGTACCCTCATATGATATTTCTGAAATATCTACCAGCTGCCAAAGTTGAGCTACGTGGTATCCTCCATTACAGTTTCAAGCCCAATTTTCACCGATGTGGTCAACCAGTGTGGGCAACTATTTTGGCCTATAGTGTCATCACTGCTCACCACCCACTGTGCTCTTCAGGGCCAATGGGAAATACAAGCCTTTATTTCTGCCTAAAATTGCACAGGATCGTGCCCCAAGTTAACTAAGATAAGGCACTTTGGAAGTAGGTACACCACTCTTACACCACTGTAACGTGAAATAGCCTTTAACAAGGCAAGTGCTAACATGCAGGATAAACATGACTAGGGCATTAACAAGACAGAGGTAGCAGTATGCTGGGCTAAATATCAAGGAGTTGGTCTTGTGCTTTTGTGTTGCAGTGAAATTTCCTAGAGGAAGCAAAAATGAGCTGTTCATTCATTCATTCATTCATTCATTCGGTTTCTATCCTGTGTTGTTGTTGTTTTTCTTATACCAAACTCAAATGGCTTACATCATTCTCTTCCTCCAGCTCTCAATGTTAGGGTTAGGGTAGGTTGGGCTGAAAGTCTGTGACTGGCCCAAAGTCACCCAGTGGGCTCCATGGCTGAGCAGAGACTAGAACACAGACCAACTGAGTCCCAGACCTGCAGGACTATTACACACTGGTTCTCAAATGCATTCTTGTGATCAAAAGAGCTCTGTAAATAAACCCCACTTGACGTTCTGACGCAGAGGGCAAGAAGTTTCCCTTGGCAGCCAGAAACCCAAAGAGAGAACTTCATAAAGGCAGGAACCAAATAATGAGGAATGGCTGCAAAGGAGGCTGAGACAGGAGCTGGAGCCAGTGGGAAGACTGAGCAGGAACAAGGAAGGAACAAGCCATGGCAAGCATGATCAAGTGTTGCGGGAGACCATGGATTGTTCAGCTAAAAACAGCCCATGGTGGCTTAACTGCATGATGGCTTAGAGTGACATGTGAACCCACCTTTTGTTTTGCTAGACTCCCTGTTATTTCTCCCTTCCCTTCCCTGCCCTATGTCAGAGATGAAGGACTACTGAATTTGTAGTTATCTTGTTCTCTTGATTTCAGTGCTATAAAATTAAACAGCCAGGTAGTTTACAGTGCTTTTAAACATGGCGTATAAGATATGTCGCACATATATCAAACAAGACAATATGACAGATAATGAATTCATTAAAGATGCTTTGAACACTCCTACAATCACAACTTTTTACATAATACATGTAACCCCATGCCTAAATATTTGAAGAAGAAAAAAACCTCTTTGCTAGATGCATATCATTAAAAAAAGTAAATAAAAAGTAAGTAGAAATTTTGAAAGGGCTGCTAAAAAGTTATATTAGTTTTTAACTCAAAATATCTCAGATGAACATGATTGTTACAGGCTACTGAACTTAATTGCTGGAGCTCTTACAAAAATTCAATTCATGGAATTTCCCAACTGACTGATGTTAACACTGACCATGTGCATGTGCAATACATTGGTAATTTATTTGAAATTTTGGACCAAAACAGACATTGTTTATGTATGTATGTATGTATTTACTACATTTTCCCTACTGCCCCATTGCCCATTTGTGCTCTTTGGATGGTTTGCAAATTTAAAGCATATAACCATATATTAATCAAATTTAAATAAACAAAAACAATAACACCAGTATAGCAAAAGCTGACAACCTACAGCAGTTAAAGTAAAATCAGTACTCAGCACAGCAGAAGATAATAAAACAGAATAAAAACAGATCTATTAAAATACCTGGACAATAAAAAGGTCTTTACTTGGCATTGAAAAGAAAACAAGGTTGGCACCAGGCAGATCTCCTTGGGGAGCATCTTCCAAAGATGGGGAGCAACTGCTGAAAAGGCCCTTCTCATTATCATTGTTATTACTATTATTGTTTACATTACCTAAATCTGTATTTAACAGCTACATTTTCCTTGTTTGTTTGTTTCTTAACTCTAGACTAAGCACAGGAAGTGCCAGTTTGGCTCAGACCCTTAGCATGGCTAAAAGAGAAACTTTTAAGATCTGGATCAAACCCACTGTGCCTACTTCAGAGTACAAATTTAAAAAAGCATAGGTGCTAATTTCAGATTGAAAATAAAGTATTTTGGCCTCATGTTTGATATTAATTGACCTATTTCAGTGTTGTTTAAATTAAAAGACCTTTATTTAAAAAAAACATGCAAATTTTAGTGTTTGATAGTGCAAACAGCCTTGAGAGACTTACAAGACCACCATCTTGAAAGGTGAAGATGTTTATTAAACAAATAATAAAATAGAGTGATTTTATGGCTATTGACCTGTCTCTGGGGCATCATAGGATATTGTCAATCTCCTCCTCTATGGCTATAGAGCACAGAGGAACACATCTGAGGATGGATCTTGCACCCACAACCCCAACCCAGCTGCTGCAGAGTTCCACTGTGGTTCCTCTTTCCAAAGTTGTAACAGGAAGCTCAGAAGAGGTTGGGAAGGGTGCATCTGGTGGGGACGGTGGTGGAACGACTGCTGGAAAGACTGCCATGGATCTGCCAGAATGTAAGGAAATTGGCTGAGTGGACCCTTTAGCACAAAACAGGAATGGGAGCTTGCAAATCTCCCTCCTCTTGCCCTGGCTGGTCGGACTTTGGACAGAGTTATCCATAGGACTGGACTCTAGAACAGCCCATGGCAGCAAAAATAGCAAAGAGTCTTGGGGCACCTTCAGGTGCAATCCTGGGTATGTTTAGAGGGACCAAAGTTCCCACAATCCCCCAGCATTCCTCAGCCATCCATGAACAATGCAGGGAGAACAGAAATTACTATAAAGTCCAGTCAAATGAATGAGAACCTGTTGGAGAAGGTGTGACCCATCCCTAAATAACAGCTTCTTTTGATAAGCAGTCTAGCAAGATCAATGGACAATCAAGCAAAAGTACAATATATACAATGCCACAACCCTGGGGACCCTTCCAGTTTGCCAACCCCCAGTCCATGTACAGCCCATCTGTTTTAATGAGAGGCATATTTTCCCAGTATTCAAATATTTTCCCAGTATTCAGTATTCAAATAATAGCATATTTCATAGGCTGATTGGGCTGCAATCCTATATGCAATCACTCGAGAAGAATCAATGCAGAATTCAATTGGCTCACTTCTAAGGATCGGGCTTCATGTCTCACAGAAGCTGCAGAAGTTTCTGCTGGCTCCAGTTCAATGTGGAGCATATATTTGTGGTGGACAGGAAGATTTGTGACAATTTCTGTTTCAGAGATGGAACAAGGATAATCCTGTATTTAAGCTTCTTATCTGAAATGCACATGACAGATCAGATAGAAAGAATTAGCCTTCATGATTTTCTTCATTTTGCCGGGTAATCCCATTTTTTTAATTGAACACAAAGGATTAGAATGTATATATTTCATTTCTAGTGCCATCTCAAAATTGCTGATGGCTTAACAGTCTGAATGGTTGGGAGGCCTGGACAATAGAGAAGGCAGCACACCGATGCAAAAGTTTGTGGGGTTTTTTTTTTAACTTTAACTACACTCGTCCATCCCTCCCTCCCTCCAGCACATATCCATACAGTTAAGGTAACATGCAATTACCTTGGAGAGGGAAAGGGAGGCAAGCAAAAGCATAGTTGATGCAATACACATTCTTTTTAGATTTTATTTTGTATTTTCCAGAGTGCCCTCTTGCAATCAGATATATTTTTAAAGCTACACAAAGTATAGTGTAAAGTGAAGCTATTCCTCCTCATCTTTTGATATTAATGGGTATGAGTTATATCCAATGATATTGGTTATAATGGCCATGAATTTTATCAAATGATGTTCAGTCTAATTGCAGGCACATTCATTTCAATGGGTGTACCCTAAGTAAGACTCATACTGGCTATGATTTCTTAATGTGTACTTTAATTGGTTTTATTTATTTTAATTGATCGCTGCTTTTTGGCCATTTGGACCAACTGTTGGCTTTCTGGTGAGCATTTGAGATAATTTCAGCTCTGACTTTCTTGTTCATATATTTAGATGTGGGTTGAAACACTCTGCTCTCACAAAGGTTGTAAAAAAGCCCTCTGTATTCTATCAAACGTCTACTCAGCCTCCAATATGCCTTTCTTCCAAAGTCTGTTCTGGAGTCTTTCCTTAATTTGCAGGTCATGCTGAGAACATGAGTACCCCTCTGAATTCAGTGCTTCTTGCATGTGGATATTGATTTATAAGTGGAATGAGGCCTTGCATATCATAGATTGGTATTATGAACAGGGCTCGTAGTAAGGACGGTCCTGATTGGGCCCACTTCCTAACAAAAACCTCCTTGAGCATCTCTGTCCCTTTACCTTTGCAACCTGCTTGCTCACCTGTTTCTTGTTCTGCCCCAGAAAATGGCACAGAGGAGAAGGAGAGGCCACTGCTTGCTTGTTTTCTGCCTGTCAAGCAGGTGCTACCAAGGGTGAGAAAGAGGAGCAGCATTGGCCCCACAATTAAGGCCAAAGCTGGGCTCTGTGGCAGGAAGGAACCCATTGAAGGTCGCCTGCCCCCTGCTGCCAATCTTTGGAGCAACCTGCCTGCTGCAGCCTGCCAGGTGCCAAATTACCATCTTTTCAGCACCAGGTTAAGACAGTTTTCTTTGGTGAGGCCTTTAAAGAGCTCCCTGGACATTCAGGGGTCTGATACGATTCCCCAGGTGCCCTGCTTTTACTCTTGTCCAGGTCGTCTAAATTTTTTAAATTGTCTTTCAACAGTCTTTTATGTTATTTTCAATTAATTTCTTAATTCTTAATGTTTTTATCTACTGTATTTTATAATTTATATACTTTATTGTAAACTGCTTGTAGAGCTTTGGCTACAGGAAACATAGAAATGAAATTAATAGTAATAAGAATACTCATATTATTAATAGTAATAATAGTTGTACAAAGGGCCACCCAAGGCTGGAAGCAGCACTACTTCTTAATTTTAGTTTTCTAGCATCCCCTACATCCAAGATTGTACAAAGTCCTAAAACCTCGAAGGACTGGCAGGTTCAAAAGGTAGTGGAAATCTTCCCCCAGTTAGGACTCCGTGGATGTCCTCCCCCCTTCTATCATTAGTTCATTTCCCCTGTTAGGTCAGAACAGAGTGTTATGTTCCTTTAATGTACCATGAAGGGGGGGAAAAGCATGAAAGAGCGCCCCAGATATAACTGCAGAGTAAGCCTTCATTCCCAAATCTAGTTCACCACAGTACTTAGAAGAGCTCGTAAGCTGAACTCTAATTCCCAGTTAGGATTTTCTGCAAGCCATTTCAGGATATAAAGCCATTGTCTCCTTGGTCGTTTTCAACATCAGCCCCAAGTCCCCTGTTAATAAACTAGATTAAATAAACTTGCAGCATATAGGATTTTATGTAAGGTATTAATGTTACATTGCTACAGTGCTAATGGTTTGTAACTAATCAGTCTTTAAAATCAATCACAGAAGTGACACAGATTAAGAAACTGCAGTGCTCACAATGTGGGAAATTCTCCCTGCAGCACTTATTAAGCTGTACCTCTATTGGGTATCTCTGGTGCTGGAAGGGGAAGGACTGTGAAATAATTAAAAAAACATTTAAAGAACAGTCTCCGTTGGTTAAGATTTTCCTTTTATGCTGTTAAAACATTCAAATGTCATTGCAACCAAATCTAAGGGGGATAGAGGTAATGGCTTTTATGTGACTTGACATTATGTGTTTCCCGAGTCACTGAATTCCACTGGCATTATATTTAAGGTGAAGAAACCAAGGTGAGATTGGAGTGGGTATGTTTAGGTGGGGAATAAACCCAGCTGTTGTAACCCTGGGCTTTCTATTAATATTGAGTTGGAACCAGATTCGTGCTGGATCTGAAATGGTGGAAGCTGACTTCCTGTCCTTTTCTTCCTGTTATGCCCCATCATGAATATGCTTCACAGAGAATCCAGAGACCCTGCTGAATTGAGTGAACTGATGTGTTGAGGCAGGGACCACCCCAAACTATGTCTAAGGCATAATATATCACATATATTGCTACTTTCATCTTCTGCCTGGGATTATACATCATTAGAAGATGGTGATCATAGAAACGCTGCCATTCGGGAGATATGTCTTTTATTGGTTTACCTTATTTGAATGACCTTTTCTTGATTTATGGACTTACTATAAAGAATCAGAGATGCTGATGTATATTACTGTTCTTTGAATTAATCATCAGAAAATAGCATCTTTCAATTACACTGTGGGCCACAATTACGCATTATTCTACAGTCATCTTTTTTCCTTACATTTTCACTCTAGAATCTGATATGTGGTAGGCCTGATCCAGATTGGGTACGGGGGCAGGAGAAACTTTTGCAATCTGGATCAGGGCTCCCTTGCATTCTCTAAAGTGGGGAGGGATAGCTGGTAGATACAGATTTAAAGTCCTGTCTGCTTTGAGCATTAATTAAAGATTTTCTAAGACATTGCGGTGTGAACATTTCACCTTTCATTGTGTACAACGAAACACTTTAGGCTGGGTCTTGAGCCAAATTTTGATCTTCATTTTGCACCTGACCTGTTTGCTACAGTGCATCTCACTTCTCTGGATTAGAGAAGGAAGTACAATCACCAATACGGAGCCTCTGTTTCTTACTGTCTTTGAATAATCCGTAATTATTTACACTGTTATCCTAACTACAAGTTGAATCAGTGGGATATCGAGTGTTCTTAGAAGCACAATAACAAAATCTCCTTCAGCAAAAGAACATAAAGCTAATCCAAATATGGAGTGTTAATTATGAACATTTTGTATCAAATCTGCTTAGGTTTGCATAAAAGGTCATTCCCAGCAATTCAGCCATAGTGTCAGGAGGGCTGTTCGATCTTTCCAGTTTCAAGAAAAATTGTTACAATTCCATCTTGTGGGCACCTTTGCTATTTGGATTTAGTACTGAGGACTGTCAACAATGTTTCTCTGTTGAGCTGTTTATTTAGAAGCCACATTGACCTCCAGCTCAACAGGAATAATCTAAAATGGGTTGTGGTTTTGTAGATAAAAATTACTTAATTTTGTGAATTGAAGACACATCCGGGTTAGAATTAAATACTTTTACAACTGTGGAGCTTGATTCTCAACGTGGCTGCTGGGAGCATTTAAACAAATTGTAAGTAGCCCCTTTGGAGCAACTTTGGATTAGAACATAATGCAGAAAGACCATATTGTACCAAGATTATCTTTGCTGTTTTTCTAGCTCAAAGTAGTGCAGAACCATGAGGCCAGAGGAGGCAGATCTTCCCACCCAGGATGCCCCGTCCAGCCCTCTAGGACTCACCAGAAAACCATGCTTCCTTCCCCTGTGCCTAATCCCTTTCCCTCAATCATAGATCATTGCCAGTTTTGAGCAGTGTTTCCTCATTTTAAAAGACTGAGATGCTTTCCTAAAGCTCACTCTCTGTGTGTGTGCGTTGTTCCAGCTGATTGGTTTCAGCCCACCAGAAAATTAAGTGTGGATGCAAGAGCTTCTCTGAAATAGAATTTGGCCCTTGGACTGAAAAAAGTTCCACATCTCTACTTCATAGGCTGAGATATAATTTTGTGCATCCTGGGATCTTTGTTTCTCAGCCTTTTTAACTTCGGCCCTGCCTGCCACTAGAATGAAGTCCTGAGAGCTTACCTGAAATGCATTGTGCTAAGAGAAGTTCTGTACTCCTGCTTTGTAGACTGTGGAATAATTTTATGCATGCATCCTCTTCTATATGTTGCACCAGCTCCTGCTTTACTAATGATTTACGTCACTCTCAGAGTGTGCTAATGTTCCAGATCAATATTTAAGGAAAAAACACCAATTCAATTAATAAACAAGAGAATAATAAATTGCAGCCCATAGTTCACCCCAAACTATACACTGGCATCCTCTTTCCAGCTGTTGATACAAACTATGCAAACCTATCATTAAATGGAATACAGTTACTCTCTGGTAAAGCAAGCAGAAGCCAAGAGAAGAACGGAGCACAGCCAACCCATGAAGCAGAGACACAGCTTGCAAACAGCTGCCTTGCACACTCTTTGTGTGCCCCATAGGGGAGGATTATGCCACACATTGCCTCCATCTCCCCACCACACACACATACATATACACACACACGTGCAAGTCAGAAATGAAAAGAAGCTTCCATCCATGCCAATGAAGACTTTAATTCCTTCCTTAACCCCCACAGGCAAGTGTGAAGGAGGGTGAGAAAGCTGATTAGAGGGACGCAAAATGTGGTGAGGGGGTTTTGATCCTTCCACCTGCGTGTACAGCATCCCAGTCTGGACTGGGGCCATGCAAATTTACTCCCGAATAAAAAACCAGGAAGAATGCCTTGGCGACATGCTGTGTAATTCAAGCATAGTTTGAGCTCTGCTCTCATGCGAGGTTAATAATACAGAGAGATCAAAAGGAAGCAGGTTATGCTACTCCTGCACAAAATAGACAAGAGCCTTTGTGAGTTTACACCCTGCCTACTACATGTTCACAAAGGACAGGGGCTGCACTTCCACCTTGCAGTTGGGTATGGCTAAGTGCAACGGCTTCAGCCAATTGCCAGACTTGAGGTTCATGCCTGGCGTACTCAAGACACTTGTGTGCTCTCCTCTGGGGAAATGGCGAGTCGGTGACATGGCCCTTCACCCTGTTTCTTCACCACCACTGCTACCATCCAAATGCCATCACTGTGCTCTGAAACATCTAGACATGCAACTTGGAACATGGAACACACAACTGTGGTCTTAGAGGACTGGCTGCATGTTACATTCCTGTGGACATCATGAACAGGATCTAAAGAACTTCTTGAGGCATATTCAAGGACTAGGATGAGTCTCATTTGGGGTGGTGTTTGCTTCCCACCTCTGGCTTCAACCAGTAGGAACATTCTGTGATTGCATTGACAACAGGGAGAATTACTTCTGGAACTATTGTTATCATGGAAGTTATTTGTGGCAGGAGCTTTTTCTGCTGGTACTACAAGGGAAGAAGGGTGGCTGCACCAGAGCAGACTATTTTGTAGGAATCAAGCTGCACAGTGCTGTGCCAACTGCAGTAGCCATAAGCTACGCTTTTCCGTGCAGGTGGAAAGCCTATGCATGAATAGGGTTCAGGCAAGTAAAGGGTAGGGACGACGGTGGTGCAGTGGTTTAAGCTGCTGAGCTGCTGGGCTGGTTGATCAAAACAGTTCGAATCCACACAACGGGGTGAGCTCTCGTTGATTTATCCTGCCAACCTTGCAGTTCGAAAGCATGCAAATGCAAGTAGATAAAAAAATACCACTTAGGTGGTCAGGTAACAGCGTTCCGTGCACTTTGGTGTTTAGTCATGCTGGCCACATGACCACGGAGACTGTCTGCGGAGAAACGCTGGCTCCCTCGCTAGGAAACGGAGATGAGCACCGCCCCCTAGAGTCAGGCATGACTGGACTTTAATCTCATGGGGAAACCTTTACCTTTAAGTAAAGTGTGAATCCCCTCCCCACCAAACACACACACACACACAGCAAAACTACCAAAATATAGGAGGATATTTTTGGGGAATGGGCACCATGGATACTTCCTACAAAGCTCAAATTAAAAGCTGCGCTATATGAGAGTCCCGTAGGGTTGCCAATATCTCTACATACCCATCTAACAGAGCTTCAGTAGAAGAATTACTGTGACTGCATACATGGCTGGTGCCGTGTGTAAGAACTAATGGATCACTAGCAGGGGAGTTTAGCCCTGATCACAGAGAACCTCCAACCAGTCATGACCTACAGAGTCTCATACAGATTTAATTCCTGTACACAAATCACACAAGTATGTCCTGCTTGAACATGAACAGAGCATAATGCTGGGAAATTTTTCCACATTTGCACACAGTTCTTACACACCTTCATTTTCATGCTTCAGCCAATGGGGGAAAATTATGCATTTTGGGTGTGTACTCTTACAAATGCACATTTTCCCCAAAGGGAAAAAAGGCTCTTGCATTCAGAAATTTATTTTTATTATTTATTTATTTATTTAAAACATTTTTATGCTGCCCCCATCGCAACAAAGCCTCGGGGCGGCTCACAAAAAATACAAAAAAAACATACATAAACAATAACAATATAACAATTTAAAAGAAAAAAAAAACATTTAAATGCCAGTGAAGCAAACAAAGCATCAAAAAGGGGGATTTTGAAGAACTTCATTGAGCTTAAGCATCACTTGGTTGCTCATTGATAGTTAGTCCTGTTGTGAAGCATTCTCTGATGTCAATGAACACTGGGATTTGCACGGGGGAGTTCCCTCAAAAGTCAATTTCCCACTTTATGATCCTCCAAACTGAATGCATCCCGCTATTTATGAAGGGTGAGCCATCAGTGCTTGGAGCCTCTGCCATTATGGAAAACTGGGTGTATTACAATTTGTGCAGATGTGCCTGAGAGCTGTATTCTAGTGGTGTGAAAGCCCATTGTAGCAGCACTAGGATCTTACTTCTGCTTTGGAAATCGGGAAAGAAGTGGTATGAGAAAATGTCTACCCATGTGAATGCAAATTCTCCAAATAATGGCCTTTAAGAGATGATTTGTGCTAATCCAGTGACTCAGATTGTGTTCACTTTTCCAGGAGCTCAGGAGGAATTACTCTCCCCATTGACTATGGTGAATACATTTTATTACTCCTCTCCTCGCACTCACTGTGATTATTATGCTATTTCATTCTTCTGCTACCCCCTTTCCCTCTTATGCTTTGGCTCCAACTACAGCAGTCTCATGAAAGCCTTGCATTCTGTTTAGTCTCAGTTGAATAGAAGTCAGCTTTTTCCCTCTTTCTTCTTCTTGTTCTTCCTTACATCCAGGCCCATGTGGATAAGAACACAGGAGTCCAGGAGCCATACATTTCCTCTTTTCTTCTTCTTACAGTGTCCTAATTTGCAAGGGCATTCAACAACACTTCAGCATTATGAAGAACAAATGGGGGTTTTAGAGCTGTAGAATTAGATTTCCCCTATTTCCGTGTCTCTTCCTTTTCAAATGCAGCATACGTTTTATAGGGGACAAATGAGTCGTACCTATTATGCGGAATTTCCTCTTCTTAGCACTGCCACCAGCTGTGGGCAAACTGCTCCTTCACTGGGCACACTGTTCTTCCCATACCAGCCATTAGAGAGGTGGGATACAGGCTAATCCTTCAGCGTCCCAGCTCCAAGGTCACAGAAATGTGTAAGGCTGTGAGATTGCACCCTTATTGACTGCTTTTATTTCAGGCTAAATTTCCTAAACCTCCACGCCAGCCAAATAAACTTACACACAGGACCAAATTCTGCGTACGACTTTCCTCTGACACAAAAGCCCCTGCTGTCGTATTCCTGCTTGTGTGGATAATTTATCTGTGTTCTCACTGCCTTCCTGGGCAACCTTGATCTTCAGCAATCCCATAATGTGATCCCACAGAGAAGGAATAGCTGTACAGGCCTTGGCAATTCATGTTCTCCTTAGCTTTCTCCTAGTCCTTCTGTAACACTGCAAACCAACCAAATCGCCTCCCTTGCTGACTACTCAGTCTTTTTAAATCCTCAGCTGTCATTTCCCAGCCACTCTTTTCCACCCAGCCAACATCCTCAGCCAATTATCCAGTCCCCATCTCACAATAATCAAAGTGATTGTCTGTCTCTCTTCATTCAGAGTATCACCAAGCAACTATTACACAGCGCTTTAACAGTAACAAAACGAGGCTTCAAGCCTACACAGATCGTTGATAACCTCCTAAAAAGCATACATATGGAATGTTACATTTATACAGTAGTTTTATGCACAGCATTTCTTCACATGCACATATACACACATTAAAAATGTGTGGGATTTTTCCTGAGAAACATTTTTCAATGAAAGATTGCTATGTCATGAAAAAAGTTAGATTGAATGGGCAGCCTTTTCTGCATGGTAGAGCTTTTTCGTTCTCCGTTCCGTCTTTTCTCCACTCTTTTATCTACACGCATGCAAAACATAATTCCCAAAGGGGCCCACACTGTCCAGAACACTGCCTGTTTCTGAGTGTCATGAAGGAGGTTTCCTCCCTTCACACATTCAGAGCCACAGACCTTCCTCCACAAACAGTTCTTTACATACCAATCACCCAGAATGACTCTCCAAGCATGCAGAGTAGTTCATTGAACCCAATCTAGCACTTACTTCTAGGAACTCTCCTTATGAGTATGCTTGAGGCCTGTCCTTTCAGGAGGGGCCTTTTGGGAACGAGCACACTTGTCTCTGCACACTGATCTTACACTGGGCCTCCCTCCTCTGCCAACATCATGCCATGAGGTCAAAAGCCATATCTGCCCTGTCTGTCTCGGGGAAACTCCCCTGTTCCAAGCCCGCTCTGGATAGCACTACATCTTGGTTATCTTCAGAGACCACCTGCACAGCTGGGGAGTCCAGCCTTGAGATAAGCACCTCCACCTCTCTCATCACAACATCTGGAATTGGCCCACATTCTAACTGCACCCCCCATCCCCATCCTGGGCAATGCATGCCAAGAGCAACTATTCCTCTCAATCCCAATAGTGATGACCATAGGAAATGAAACAAAGGTCGCATGTGCCAGGCTGAGCTCCCAAATGTCGGATCTATAATCTAGAACAGGGGTGGAGAACCTCAGACCAGGGAGCCAAATCTCACTCTCCTGGATTCCTAAACTGGGCCTCTGGAATCCCTCAAAGGATCATGTTGTATTCACCTGACTCATCCCCCCAGCCACCAATTGTTTGGTGATTTTCCTGACTTTGGGAAGGTTTCCTCCATTAATTCTAAAAGCTTGGGATGTCTCTCCTATGGTGTTTCTGCCCTATAATGTTAGATGGTAGTAAGATGGTTGTTAGATGGTAGTAAGATACCTAGCAAGAAGAGTAAATATTTATAGAAATATGGACAGAAAGGTGTTCAATTTTCTCATTTTTTCCTCCCCTTCCCAGCTGACTTGCCCTTAAGAACCCTACCTCCATTTTTTCCAGACCATGGCCTCTGTCCATAGCCTCATCTGCTTCTTCTGGCAACAGCCCAATATAAAGGCAGATAAAACACATCCTTCTTCCTTCCAGAGGTCTGTATTCTAATAACCTTGGGCAGCTTCTAAATTCTTGGACACCACTCTGTTCTCTCAGTAGCACTGACTGTGCAGAAATACATTATGGTTCCAGAAGGATATTTTGCCACATGGCAAAACTTCATCACTGGTGATCAGGGTGTACCACTAAGGAATCTGTAGCCATGGAATAGATGCTATTAATTTAATTTCTTTTAAATCAAAGAAGTTTACAAGGAGTGGCTTCCACAACACAAAACATATTTACATTTGCATGGTGTGAAAGAGATGGCTTAAGTATAGAATGTGTTTCTGTCCCTTCAGAAGCAAATCATAAAGGTGATCAAGTCCCAACCCAGCCATGAGATGTTTGGATTTCAAACAGAGCTTAAACTTGAACCGTCCTATTTGTCACAACTTCAGAATGATTATTTTCCTTCTGCTTGGAACAACTGGCAAAGATTTGACCACACCTTGATTCAGTCTTTGGTGGTTGCACAGATACTGGATAAGGTTGCTTCCTAAGTTGGCATCAGCCAGAGGATCAAAAGCTGACTATCCTACTCTGAGATGTAAACACATCGTCATGTCCATTTCTTCCCCAGAGATGAGTAGATTACCTGAGGGAAAGTGTGGTGTGTAGTCCACAAGACTTTTCAACCCTCCTCAGCCTACTGTCCTGAGAAATGAGCAGCTGGGGAACCTCAACATGATGAAAGAGTCATTGCATCTCAACGTACTTTTTACCTAGAGAAAAGCTGAACTCCCTTGTAACTTCCCACTGCTACAAAATAGTAGGTGTTTCATTAGGATATAATACAAAAGAGGATAACACTTGGCATTTATAACACTCTAGTAATCATGGTTGCCACATCCAGGATCCATTCAGGTATTTCTTAGACATTCCAGTAGCACTCTGCATATGTCCCTCTCCCCCACCCCACCAGTTCCTTCTATGGCACTGCTATAAAAAGGCTCAAAATCTTCACATGGTTGTCCATTCATGGTGACTGCACGGTTCATCCTCAATGTGAGATCAGAGTTCCAGATCCTAAATGTGTGAAATTCCATGTTCAGCATCTGTCCAAGTGTCCTAGCCACACAATGGTGAGCCTTTCAAGGTTATGCTAGTGCTACACAGTGAACCCATGGGAAAATGTCTCCTGTGACATGCAGGAGAAGCCCTCAGGCAGGGTTGCCCAACATTTTTCTGGCCACGTGGTGCATTTGAAATGTGGAAATTATCGTGTGCGGTCGGAAAAAGTGACTGCTGGGAAGGTAATGCCCATTCGCAAAATGGCGATCGGGGTGGGTGTGGCCAGTAACAAACCATCAGCTTCTGAGTGGACCAAAGCAGGTTCAGCCTACTCTCAAAGCACTGTGGGCCACCCACAGGAGGCAGTGGAGCTGGTAGAGTGGTGAATTGCACTGCTTCCTCAGCCCAGGGAGCCCCCTGCTGCCTCTAGCAGGTGCTCTAGAGAGGCCCATCAGCTGTTTTCCCACTGTGGTGATGTCTGAAGTGAGAAAGCAGCTGGTGTGGCTGTTCAGAGCAGCTACTGGCCTTCCATTGGTCCTGGGCTCTGGATATGTCCCAAAATCCCAGCTGTGCCACAAGACATCTCATGCAATTTTGACTGTGTCCCGGAGCATCTTGCAAGAGTCACCCATGCAGGAGGAAAGGTAAGGGTGGGGAGGAGGGGACACGTGGCCGTGGCAGGAGCTGGACCAGAGGCAGGGTGCATTGGCTGCCAGTAACAATGCAAGTTCTGCTGAAGAGGACCAGAAAAGCACCTTGTCCAAGAACAAGGGAGGAGTGGACTTCAAGTTCCCAAATACAAAGCCACTCTTTGGAATGCTTAATTTTTCACAAACATGTACTACACAAACCAAGACCCACAATTAAAGCAAACCGGGACAGAGGAACATGCATGCATTCTCTCTCTCTCTCTCTCTCTCTCTCTCTCTCTCTCTCTCTCTCTCTCTCTCTCTCTCACACACACACACACACACACACACACACACACACACACAATAAAACCCCCAGACAAAATGCACACAGAAGTCAACCTTTGTAACAAACACACAAAGACAAACACGCACCACGAAGCAAAGAAATTAGGGAACACATTCCAAGCAGAGATATGATCACACAACGCAGGCAAAAGGCCCGCTTCTTCTCCTCCCTTCTCTCTAGCCCCACAGGGCATTCCATGCTCTGAATCTGATTACTTTACTTTACTTTTCTCCTTCACTGTATAGCATGCCAGATATAAAACAAATTAAAAACAATATTTTATTTTTTAAAAACTCAAACAAGCAGCAGGGGAATTGTTTAATGGGTACTCTGTTGAAGACTTCAGCTTTAGTGAGGCTTCCAGGCAAGTTTCTTGGCCATAGTGTTTTTACCTTCAAAAATTAACCACTATTCAGAATGGTGCAATTTCAACAGAGTCCTTCAATAATTTACAAAAGCTTACAGGAACAAATGTTTATGCTGGGAAGGAGATCCATAATCCATTTCCCCAGATGAATGGCCCTTAAAGAAGTAGAGCATAAATTGCAGTTTTATTTTAGTAAAGCCAGTAAGAAAAAAAGATGTAGGTAATGTAGATGTAAATAAAAGAGCGAGATTGTTTTCTAGGAATTCATGTTTCCCAAACTTATGAAGTTGATTCCTATATCTGGAGAAAGCAGATGTCAGCAGATGAGCACAGAAAAGAAATGCTTTGCTTTGCTTTGCTTTGCTTTTTGCTTTGCTGCAACCTGACATATTCAAATATTCCCTATAAAGTGAAGAGGGGGTTCATAAAAGGCAACAGTCTCACGGAGAGAGCTATAGCTGTAAAGCAAGGTAGATGCAGAAATTATTATCATCATCCTGTGGCTGCCATAAAGTGTTATAAAGATAGAATGATTTGTTGGTCAGACACTGGATTGCCATTATTGTCAAAATTGGACTAATGCAGCTCATGCTTTTCTCACAACATTCTTGTCAAAAACAGCTGGATTTCTCTTTCCTGTGAAGCAGAAATGAGAAGGGGGTGACCAGTGTAAAAGTGAAGAGAAGAAGAAAGTGAGGAAGAAAGAAACATTTGATTGGGACAGTTTTAAAGTGATCTCCAGAGAACATGCATGCTGAACCTTAAGAATGGGAGAAGTCAGGAACTGGCTCAGAGGAAAATAAGGGGAGCAGAGTCTGGGTGTTTGTTACATGAAGAAACTTGGAATCCCACATTTAGAGGAGACCAGCTTGATTTAGGAATTCAAGAGCCAGAGCATTGTTACACTCAGCCTGTGGTTGGGCCCACCCAGACCAACCATACCAACTCCATCTTACTGATGGAGAGAGAAAGAAATCTCCTTTTTGCAATCAGTTGCAAGTCTCTGCTAAAACTAAAAGCCAATCTGGATGCTGGCTTTGCCATGCAGATGCCCAGACTGAGGTCATCTCAGGCCAAGTGCCTTTGCTTAGCAAACCAATTGACTAATAACCTGCCCTAGAAGGAGTCTTCTAGAATCCATCTCAGAGTCGGGGATGAGTGATTACTGGACAGTCAGCAGACAAAAGAGAGTCTTCTGGATTCTCTGCCCACAGAAAGTGCGGGGGACCAAAGGCTATATAGTCAACTGAGAGAGGAAGCTGCCTTTCTTTCTCTGTCAGCACCACAGCTAAATGCAACAATCCTAGGACTTAGGGACACTTGATGCAGGCTCAGGAGGCGAATGTACAGAGGTTTCCCCAAAGGAGAAGGAAGACCTGATATAGGGAGCATGAGAACTTCATCACAGATACCACTGGACTTGAAAGATATGGATAGGCAGCAGAGCTCAGGACTGTGCTGGCCAGAGTAACTGTTCTATTTTATTAATAATTTGCCATTGGATTGCCACTTTAAACTGCTTATTGCCTTGCACTCTGAAAATAGCCAGCCTTTTCTCCATTCTGTACTTTTTCCTGAACCTCTCATGCATGATCTACCTCCTTTGCACCAAAGACCAGACTGTGTGTTTCAGGAGTGAAAGAAGGAAGACTCAGAAGGGGCCACTAAATATTATCAGACTTACGAACCCTAATATAACAGCCAGAGTGCACACCTGAGCAAAACCTGCAGCCTAGCTGTGCTTCCCTCAGACCACAAGAGGACTGCCAAGAAGCCCAGCTCAAGAACCCCCACTGGGATTTGTGAGCAGCTCCCAAGGGACTGAGACCACCTCAGGACTGAGAAGACTGGCTTCATTTTGCTCTCGGTGGGGGCCGCTGGTACTTTTCTGCTGCACCAGGCCTTGAACCCATAGCCAGGGTACGCATGGGCGCCAGGTCACCACAGCATCTTCATGGGATGCCTCTCCAGTCTCTGCCTGAAGACCTCCAGCGATGGAAAGATCATAGTTCCTTCAGGTAACTGGTTCCATTGTAGAACTGTTTCTGCTTTCAGTAAGCTTATGCTAATGTTCAGTTGAAAGCCACTTGAACTTAAACCCATTAGCTCTAGCCCTAGCTTCTGGGGCAGCAGAGAATGCAAAGGGAAGCATGCCAGGGCTATGACCTCACTGTCTGTGGTGCCATTCTCTTGTGCCAAGTCAAAATACTGCCATCATAATTATATCTTGTGTAAACATCATGGAATTCTGCACTCCCTCTTGGCAATGGATGCATGGAGTTAGTCTTGCTTAAACCCACTGATTTTAAGATCTGAACCTTGTACCCACGCACATCATTTGCCATGCACACTGCTGGCATGTACGTGTGTGTATGAACACGCACATACACACACGTGCCAGTAAGCATCCTTCCTGTAAATACTAAACATCAACGACCACTGCCTGCTAAAAGAGATGGCCACCGTTGGTTTTTCATCTTGCATGTACGCTGCTTTAAATCCATGTGTTCCAGCTATGACCTCGTCATTTTTAAAATGAGTGCAGCCAATCCAATCTGGATTAGGACCCTCGTGTGGAAGTCAAGGGGCTGTTAAGAGACATAATGCTCATTGCACCTAAGGAATGTGTATTTTGGCCCTGAGTCATCCTTTGATGCACTTCCATTTTGCTTGCCCTCTGGAGCATATGAACAGAAAAAGGATAATGGAAGAAATCTTGGCCCAGAGGAGCAATGCTGCCCTTCCTGAAGTGACAGGTCAGGCGATGCACCAAGAACCCAAGGCTCTTCTTTGGGGCACTGCACATGGACCCCGTGACCCAAGTATAAGCACTTGCACCACAGGGTCTGGGCTGCTTCTTGTCAAGGGGAGGGGCAGCAACCTTGAAGCCGACCTCCTGTAAATTATGGGGAAGCATGAGAGGATTTTCTGGGCAGGGCTTCTCCTCCCCATGCCTCACCTGCCATTTAGCCAGAGATGACTCCGCATCTGGGAATCAGCCGAAGCCTCACCATTAAAGGAGAGGGATGCAGCCACGCATTCTGTGACTTAGCAGTTGATACCCTTGTGCAAAGTGAATGCTAATCATGCTGGAGGCTCGCCTTCATCAGCACTGCCTGTAGCAAAGATGAGAGGCAGATTGTTTTGCTTTCCAGCCTGTTGTTTTCCGAGTCCATCTACGGTACAAGTCTATTGGCCTTTATTAATCATTGATTCAGTTTGGCTGGCTACAGAGTGGGGAAAGCTCTCTTGCTCGCTCTTATGCAAGACTGGGTTCCAAGAGCTGTCTCTCATGCATTGATGTATTCTTTGCCTTTTCCAGTAATTGGTTGCTATGCATTCCATTTGTCAACCCAGCAATATTCAAGGAAAAGGTATGGGATTGAAGCTCATTGAGCCAGCCAAGCACCATTAGTCAGTGGCTCCAGGACTCTCCAAGTCTGCAATCAAGCCTGGCTCATCACAGCTTCACCCCCTCTTCTTTAAAGGCGGAGAACTGCAGAAGCACTCCAAGCCTGGTGACATCACACACACAGGAATCAGCCCATCTCAATCCTACACCTGTTTTGTCTTTCCACCGCTGGTCTAGGCAGCTTACATCCTACAAGTCAAAATAAGGCCCACTGCCAGTGGTTTTGTAACCTGCCAGGTGCCAGGAAAACTCTTTATTTGCATTCTGGGGTAGGTATGTAGGTAGGTTAGGTAGAAGATAGATATGCAGATAGGGAAACCGCTGGGGCAATGCACTGAGCCCAGTGAGTCCCAAGGCGCATCACCAAAGTGAAATCCATTAGATGCAAGAAATGGTCAAAGTCAACAAAGGAGGAAAGGGAGGCAGTCCATTGTAAAGGGTCTTTCTCTTGTGAAAGTATCAAACCTCAGTTCAAGGATGACTGAAGGGTGCTATAAGTCAAGCCTCAAGGAAGGGTGTGGAGAATGTTCCTCTTTGAATATTTTCAGGGTGAAAGTGGTGTTTTTGAGCACCAGGATGTCCATAGATACATCTTTGGAGCCTGTCAAAGCCTTCCTGCCTCTCCCATAACTGAGAAGTTGATATACTGAAAAGTGAAAGGCTGCCTTCCCGTATTTGGGCTCAAAAGAGTGTTTGTCTGTTCCAAAGCTCAAACCCAAGCTTTCCTTGTACTTAGGTTCTAGCACAAGGTACTTATCCCTTGATCTTACCCATGGTCTTCTCAGAAATGAGTGTTTTGTGCTTGGCTGTGCTCACCATGGCTCCCATCTATGAATTGGCAAGCTCCTTCCTATGGCAACCATTCTGTGAACATCCAAAGCATTCTCAAAATTCTAATTTGCCCACTGACTCAAAGGCTGGGACTCCTAGTTTGGGAGATAACTTCAAAAAGTTCTTCAGTGACCTGGTTCACACATAACACTAAGCCACTATGCTGTTTGCTGAAATCTGGTTGGTCAACCCTAACCCATCCCTTCAGGCAAACCATGGTTCGATACCCAGCTGCAAGCCACAAACATGAACCATGCTTCGTTGTTGGCTTACAAAGTATTGTTTATTTAAACAATGGCTTGTGATGTATGAACCGACTCAAAACTTTGGCTTATGCATGGCTCACTTGTGCCTGAAACAGAGGTGTCCGGTAAGAGCAATCTGAAAATGAAGTCATACTGAAGGATGGAAAGTAGGGTGGAAGAGAAACAAGCCATTGTATGTTTCCTGCTCTATAAAAGAGCTCATGGCTAAAGCAACAAATCACAATTAAATACAGCTTTGCACTATAAGAGAAGGTAGCCAACATTTTCTCCAGCATTCCTTTTAAAAATTCTATTTTATAAAATCCTATGCATGTTGAGAGAGAGAAAAATCCTGCCACTCCCAAAATTCACCAGGAAGCATTTTTTTTCTCTCCAAACATGATTCTTCTTTCCCCAAATTCATCAATATTCATGTGACCAGCATTTTTTCCTACCAGGACCAGCAGGGTCTCACCTACATGTGGTCAGCTTTCAGACCAATGGGGTACCAGTTTTCAGTGGGAAGGGCCAAAGGCAAATAGTGGAACTGCAGTCAGGCACGGGTTCAGAGGAACAGTCAAGGGGTTTAGAGGCAGCTGCTGTTGTTCTTATGTGCTGTCAAGTCATCTTCAGCTTATGGTGACCCAATGAATGAAAGCCCTCCAAAATGTTCTCTCTTGTTTTAAATTCAAGGCTGTGGCTTCCTTGATGAACTCAAGCCATCTCATATTTGATGGTCTTTTTCTGAATTGACTTTCCTTAGCCTGATTGTCTTCTCCAGGGAGTCTTGCTTTCTCATGATGCATCCAAACCAGGACAGCCTAGGTTTTGTCATTTTTGTTTCTAGGGAGAGTTCTGCCTTGATTTCATCTAGGACCAACTTGTGCATCTTTCTGTCAATTCACAGTATTCATAAAGTTCTTCTCCAGCACCATGTTTCATATACATCAATTTTCTTCCTGTCCCAGAGGCAGGTATCATAGTCCAAAATGGCAAAAAAGTTAAATCCCCAAAGCAGCAAAGATTTTTTGTGTATACTAACCAGAGAATCTTGGTTATGGGGTAGCATTAAAAAGCTGCTAATAAAGAAAGAAGTTGCAGTGCCCCCTTCTGGCCATTCTCTAGGTGGCATCTCAGAGCAGCAGGTCAATCATTCCCAGTGCTCAAAAGTAGCCCTGGTCATCTAGAAGGCAAACTGACCCCACCATCGGAGTCAAGCGTGCCGGCACACGGCCATCTCTTAGTTTGTTACACAGACAGAGATAAGTTTCCATTCTAGATGTCGTGTTAAGATGGACCCGTTCTTGAGACACAAAATTTGTAAACCAGTGTTGCAGTGTGTCTTCCACACAGGTAACTTGACAACATGAAATAAACTACAAGAACACTCCAGAAAAAAGATAAGAATAAGAAAACCTCCAGAAAAAGATAATATTTGGGACTTTCGGTGGAAAGTTAAGCACTTGCTTTGATCTCTTCCTCTGAAAACAACAAATATTAGGGCCAAAACAGACACTGCTTTACATAGCAACGGTGTGTTTTATTTTCATATATTTACTTTAGAGCACAAGCAGAGGTAGTTCTGCACTGGGAAACCCACACCTGACATTTCGAAGGCAAACATTGTAATCTATAAACCTGTGGGCCACTGTTTTGCAAAAACAATTGCAGTTGCCCAATCCAGAATGTGCCCACAGAGGAAGAAAGACTGAAAGTCCTTTTGCTCCACCTGCTACAGCTCTGATCTGCATTGGCAGCCCCTGCACCTACTCTACTAAAGAAGCAAAAATGAGAATTTGCTTTCAAATAATATCTGTTCTGGCTTTCAGAAGGACAAAGTTAGGTAGACTGTTCTTGACTAGGGGAAGGGGGTGCTTCTGTTGGCAACATAAAAGCTTTCCCCCTTTATATGTTCATCTAAGCATCATCACCGTCCCCAAGGATGCAGGAAATGAGATTTTCTCAAAAGCTCGGCAGGAAAGGGGATGTGAGAGGGAAAGGATGGGCAAGGGAGGTGACCAGGGGCTTGGAGGTAGAGATGGTTGTTTGGATGTTTTTGATTCCTCCAGCTGTGATCCTCCTGTATGGAATAATTCAGAGAACCAGACAAACCAAGCATTCTCCCTGTAGCTGGTGCATGTTTAGGCAGAAAAGGCCCTGCATGGCTGGATGGGGAATGCTGGGACTTGTAGTGCTTTTTTCTGTCTAAACATGCACACAAGAGCACCCTTAGAAACTTAGATGGTCCTCACTGCAGAAACTAGCATATTAAAACAACCCAACACAAACCATGGTTTTGCTACCCTTTTGCTCTTTGCTCATTTGGTGTCTAAACAGGATGCAGTTCAAGGACAATCGCATTCTTATCTCATCCTGTTAACATTGTTGGGGGACCCATAGACATCATGCCTGCCCCAACCAGGTTCACGCTCAATTAACAATGGTAGTCATTATTTATAATCAGAGTCACCTTTAATGTCCTCCCAGAGCTCTATTGCTTCTACTCGGAAACCTCATCTGCAAACCGAACATTGGATTCATTAATCATTTCTATTTAATCCCCCTTTCAAATAACTGAACCTCGAACCAGACAGGCACCACTGGGTTGCGCTAATAGTTCTGACTGGTTTATTCATTAAGAAATAATGACAGAAGCTTTCTCTATCAGCAGATCTTAAAACAGATGCTGAAACTTCCAGCACTGAGATAGGTGGAACGTGTCTGTAGTCTGGCTCCTATCATTTCTGCTATCATTTCTGCTATCATCAGATTGGTTATTTGGTTTATGCATGCACACGCACACATGCACACACACAGGGAGACTATTCCCATTCTCAAGGACTTATCTGGCTATACACATGTACCAATCTCTCCATGAACATTTGCAGTGCTTTTAGCTTGGACAACGCAGACCATTTCCCAGAGAAGGACAATCCATGCAGGCGCAGAGAATTCAGGAAGCAGTCTCTGCCACCGCTGAAGCAGCCAAAGCTCAGAAACTCCTTTGCAACTCTGAGAAGTCAGGGCTAGTCCTAGCAGGCTCGTGAGCCCACTGGTAAGACTGACAGAAACAAAATGAGACCAAGAACCTAAATGCAAGCTGGAAATGAAGCTGGGAAATGGATCTCCCTCCCTCTCCCTCTCCCTGCCCCTTCTCTCCCTCCCCCCTACTCAAACCCAAATCCTACTTTTAAACCCAAATAAAGATGGTACTGTGACCATCTTGGGCTTGGGACTGAGATACCTGAAGAAACGACTATTCTCATCTGTTCCTAGCCAATTACTAAGATCAGCATCAAAGGTCCTTCTCAGGGAACCACCTCCTAAAGCAGTGGAGGGGAGGAGGACTGGCAAATAGGAGAAGGGCCTTCTCAGGGTTGTACCCCGTCTATGGAATATGCTGTCAAGGAAATATACCTGATGCCTTCATTACTACCTTTCTGGTGCCAGACAAAGACATTTTTATTCTCCAGACATTTTAAGAATTGCTAATTTAGTATATTTTAATATTTTAATAATAGTTGTATCACTGGTGTGCCTGAGTAATTTTAATTGACTGTTGGAGTTATCTGTTGGGGGGTATTGTTACTGCATTTTACTGTATAAATTTTATGGTTGTTCTTTGTGCATTTGTTCTGGTTTGTACAGCACCCAAGGAGCCATGGGGGTGGGGGCACTATAGGAGTGATATAAAATGCAATCAGTCGATCAATACTAGAGTGCAGCTTTGTGCTTTGCAGCAGGCCAGCCTCCAAATTAAAAATAATATTACTATCTTAGAAAAACTAAGGTCAGGACGGGCAAGGAACTGTGTGGATGCCAAGAGAATTGTCCAGGTGTGCACTGATACGCATGGGCAACACTCTGGAGACTGCAGGTGCAGACAGAGTGCAGGTGGGGGCAACATGGAGCTAGGTGGAACCAAGACCTGGCATAAAACAAAGTCCTGCCTTCCCAGTCTGGGCTGTGCTTGAAACTCCTGGTCCAGTCATGGGAACCCTTTACATGGCCCCAGGGGCTGAATGTACCATGTAATCATGTTCGCATTATGGGGTTCCAATACAAAATACACATATGGTAACCACCTCCTTCAACCACCATCATCCTGCAAATGTGCTACATTAACATCCTGTGGCCAGAACCTGGTAAAAAGGTCTGAAGAACCATTGATTTCAGTTGCTTTAAAGATGCAAAGTTAAAGGGACTTTTTCCCTCTGATTTTTAAAAGTCTCCTACATTTTCCCCGCTAGTTTTTCTCCAGGACTACAAGTCTCTCCTATGGGGACTAACATGCCCTACATTAGGAAGACAAAACAAAGGATGAAGGAGGGGATTCTGTTATGTATTTATTCTACCTACTTGACATTTATGTTCTGCCTTTCAGATAAACTCCTAAGACAGCTGAGAACAAATCTTTACTGTCACGAGACGCAAGACACAGGGCAGACTGGATGGACAGCAAAAGACATTCAGATGGCAGGGCAGGTTATGCAGATCAAGAGAGTTTGCTGAAAACAAAAACAAACACACACGAACGAGAGGGGGGAAACAATCTGGAGTCACAGATCAAATCCCTGATGGATAAAGAGAGTGTGGTTATTTCAGGCATTTTTAGCAGGTTCTTCATCTTTGGTAGGTATGTGGGAGGCAAGTCCATGGCATGCTGAATTTTGGGAATGGTTGGTGCAGATGGGTGAGAATTAGGATGGTGCAGAAGGGAGAAAATTTTGCTTCGATTCACCTTTGATAAGACTCAGCCAGAATCCACAAATATTTTCATAAACAACAGAGAAAGAATTTGAGATTTTTTAAACCACGCCCCCCCCAAAAACCCCCCAAAAGCAGAAGAAATCAAAATGGATCCACCCAGCTCTACTTCTGATTGTGTAAAACTCAGTGTAACAAAGGCCCAGGAAGAATTAAACAACAATTTAAGTGAACAACTGAATTTCAGCTGCCAAGACTGAGGGAGTGATTTGTGCTTCCAGGTTATGGTGGCTGATGGGCCCAAGAACACCTGGCTGAGAACCATGGGCCTTGGACAATAATGGTGTGAATTGCTAGCAGCTGGGAGAGCTGCAGCCTCTGGGATTGGTGGGCTGGCATCATTCCACCTGCCAGGTGAGGGGGCTCCAGCTAGGAGAATCTTCTGTCTCCTGCTGGGTTTCAACCTGGTGCAAGGTCTCTTCCCCTGACCAAGTTCTGGAGACTTCATTGCAAGGCAACCTTCTGTAGGTAAAGATGAGCTTAGTACTAGCCAGATTATTTTATCTCTGTGGCACAATGAAGTGTTCACAAATGTGGGGCAAAGACACTGTACTCTGCAATGTCACACCGCTCTCTCCTCCTTAATGTTCAATAAATGTTCTTTGATCTGGTTTGGCATTTGGGTGAGTCATGGTGCTAAATCTGGTGCCTTAGTCACAGAGGACTGTCCAGCAATGGTGGGGCTGAGGAGGGGCATTCTCTAGCTTATCATCACACTCAAACTCCCTGGTCCAACAGAGAGGAGGCATGCTTGGAAGCAGGTTTCGCATGAGACTTCTGGGTGAAGCTTTCGCAGAAGGCTTTCTTGGTGGATCGGGCCCTGCACACATAGAAAGATGTGGCTATAATTTGGATGTACGCTCTGCATGGCATTGTGCAGCCAGAGGCATGAAGCATTTGTGGTGATCCTTGATCAGACAG
The DNA here is from genome assembly GCF_004798865.1 of Varanus komodoensis. NCBI lineage: Eukaryota > Metazoa > Chordata > Lepidosauria > Squamata > Varanidae > Varanus > Varanus komodoensis. Next base: position 22,084,600 of record NW_025336598.1, read on the forward strand.
GAGGACCTACTGTAGAACCGACATGCTCAGATATCCACCCCTGAGTGCAGGTGAGATTTTGTGCATGCCCAGCCACTTTTGTAGGCTACTAATCCCCTGCTACAACCTTGTTGCATATGACTATAGAGTAGCTGTCTTGGGAGTAATCCTGTTATTTGAACCTCTGTTGTGCTCTATGTCTGAATCCGGTTGTCTCCCTCTGACAGCAGCAGTGTTTCTTTATTTAATGATCATTATTGCTGGTACACAAAGTCTCTGAGCATACAGCACGGGAAATGTCAACACCTATCTACAGTTCATTGCCCAAAGCTTCCCTTATGAACCCTTCTGTGTGCCAACCCAGAAGGAGAGGCGCTGCTGAATCGTCTTTGTCGATGCTTCTCCCTCTCCCAAATGGGCCTCATACCAACGTTGGTGCCTAACCACCCGGTCGATGTCCACAGGCTCCCCGCTGGAGGAACTGGCCATTTCAGCACCCTGCCCTGTGGGTGGTATTGTAACAGAAAGCCATCAGAGATTCCCTGTCCCTCCGGCCAGCTATGCAAAACCCCACCCAGAACTTCCCTGGTCCCTCAGCCCTGGACTGGTCACTGGATTCAGCACACAGCACACTCAAGCTTGGGGAACAAGCTTAAATATAAGGGTAGAGGGATCCAAAACATATGAGCTAAGAGGATAAAATAGGGGAAGGGAGGGGGAAAGGGAGACTGGACAGCAGCAACATTACAGTATACAGCCAACCAAATAACCCCAGCTCTCAGAGCCTTCTTGGCCCACTTGGACAGACAAAAGACCAAGTCTGTGCCTGGCTTCAACTGTCCAGGAAGAGGTTCCACCTTCCACAGGCTCAGGATGTGCAGAATAACACTGCAGTCTTTGGCACGGAGCGAGAACAACAAACCAGAACCTTCCAAGAGAGCAGCAAAGAGCCTTTCTTGCTCCAGGGTTACATCCCGCAAGCCTGGGTCAGCTGCGGGGTGATGGACCCCAGTCCTTGGGGCCAGTCATTTGCTCCAGTGGCCAGTTGTTAGCAGGCCAGAGCTGTTGTCTCTGGCATCCTTGAGGCCATAGTTGTAGATAGTTCTCTTCACAAAGGGAGGAGATGACTCTGAAGGCCTTGGGCACCAAATTCCCGGTAGGTTGGCACTCGGATTGGCAGCATTTCACCAGGTACAGAAGTAACTTTTCCCTTTCTTTCTGGAGCCTACTAGTCAGTTCATCGTACAGGTACCTCAACACTTTGCCAAGACTCAGGTTGCTCTGAGACAGCCCCCATTTCCATATCCTGCACAGCAGGAAGAACCTCTTCCACTTTCCCAGAGCTCAATTATTGTGGTTGTGCTAATCGCTTCCTGTGGCAACCTGTGCCTGGTCCCAAGACCTTGAGGCTCATCTTGAGGGTTGACCATTTGACAAACTATCTCCCCTTCTGCCTCAGAATATGAATCCCCACAAGAATGGGCACTGAGCGCTCTGTGCAAGCGTGCCTGAACTTTGCACATGCACAAGACTCTATCATACCAATTGTCTGCATTGTTTTATGGATGCTTTACCTGTTGCATTTGTATTATTGCTTGTTGGACTTTTCAAAAAGGGTTTCATGATATGAGGTCTACTTTAAAAAGAAAATATGTACATATCCATCGACTGTGTTCCTATGGAATCACTTGTCACATCAAATTGGTAATTATCAAGTAATGAGATTTTGAAGGGAGTAATGTGCTTACATGAATCACCCACTAGAGGCAGAGAGGTCAAACGTCTTGGAAGTAAGGACTCAAACTTCTTTTAAGGTATCAGATATGGGGCCAAGAATTTTAGGGGTAAGCATATGCCAAATCCTTCTAGGGCAAGGTAATGCAAGTAACGACTGTTCAGCTAGTCTGGTCCTAAGCCATGTTGCCAGAGAAGCTGCTGTAACAAAGGAGATAAGTGCTTCTTGTAAGCAACTGGGCAGAGAATTACATGAGTATTATGGAGGAGTAGCCATTCAAGTTTGCATTGCATTGATGCATCAATACTCATTTCCCAAGAGATGCATCCCAAACATTTTCCACACTATCTTTCCCTGCCTTTCTAATATCTCCTTATTAGACTTTCCTCAGCTGCAGACTATAAACTACTGAGAAAACTGTGATAGCAGTGACAGATATATGTTAGTATATTGGCCTGTAGGTGAAGCACATCCCTTGCATACCAGCAGTTGCAATGAATCTGTACTGCATTCTTGAATTAAATTCACAGCTGGTGCAAGTCATAAAGTATTATATGGTTTGCACTGATTTATGTTTTAGTGGGGATGTGAAAGGAATAAATTACATCTGAAGGATGTAGGAGAGAGGTGAAGCAACTCTTCTGAAATCTTATAAGATTTTGCCTTAGAGAGTTTGGCTCAATATGGTATTTCCACCAAGTTGTGCTTCTAATCTGGGCTGGTCACAAAGAGAGGAGAAGAGCCCTTGGTAGGCTTGACCTGAGGTTTCAGCCATGCTGTCTTTCTCATGGGAAGGTTCCCATGACATGGGAAGGTTCCCATGACTGTTCCTCTTGCCTTGCTCCTTTGTTAGCAGTCCTGGTCCTGTGGCCCAGAAGGGGAGCACCAGCAGGCAACGAAACAGGTTCTGCCACATCTTCCTGGGCAGTGGAATGGATTCTGATCCCAGGCACAGAGTGAGCAAGCAGACAGGGAGGAAGGGAGGAGTATCTTGTCCATCTTGCCTGTAGTTTCCTGCCCTTGAGGTCAAGAATCCAAAACCTAATGACACTAGACTCTGCATGATAGACGATCAGCTTTGTGACAGAGCTCATGCTTTGTGTACCAAAGCAACCAGGTTCTAATCCTTGGTGCAGAAGACTAGAAGTCTCCCAAGTAGCAAGACCTTATTCATGCCTACTCCCTGCTCCCAGGCTTGTACTAATGCACTAGTATGTGCACACGTGAGTTTGCTTTGGTAACTTTTTCTCCTTTGAGGAGATCTCTGAACCACACCACAAGCTGTTTGTGGAGCTCATCTCAGTTTCAGACATCTTTTGTTACAAATCTGCTCTTTTAGTCCAAAGCATTCATGGGCATTTGGAGTAAGGGATGAGTTCTTTGTATCCCAGTCATTCTTTCATCTACATGCTTGTCTCTCTCTTGTTCTGCGTGTGACTTGCCTAAGGGTAGTATGCCATCAAACAGAGAGTAGCCTTCTTGGGACTAAGACTAAGACCATGATCCATTTCCTATTCTGTGGACAGTGCCATCCCAGTAGATAATGTGTGTGTGTGTGTAACCACCATCTTGAAATAAGGCACCACTGTCTTAGATGGGGCAATGTTCCCTGGTTCCATATTAACCCAAGGAAACGTTGGGTTCAGACAGAGCATGAGTTGCTCTTGGCTCCCCTTCCTATACCATCCCAGCCGATGGTGCAGCTTTCCCATCATCTGACTCTGAGGATGGCCCTCCTGTAGCTCCTCCAGTCCCTCAGCCAAGCAGGAGCAGGATGGCTGTTTAAGAACTGCAGTCAGCATCCCTCAGGAGAGAGCAGTGGAAGCCCAGGCTCCTGCAGGCTTCCCGAGGCCTTCATTGACCGCAGTCCTTTGCTGCGACAACAGCTAGTGCTTCCTGTGGTGTGCTGTCCATGGTGCTGCCAGGATTCCTGCTATGCCAGATGTGATTTTGGACCAACAAGGAGCTCTGTGTTATCATCATTTTCCTCTTCTAGCTCCATTTTTTTTGTTTAATTAACACCCCATCCCAGTCTACAGCTTCGGGCAAGACATTTTTCTCAAGGTGGCCCTGGAGACTGCGTGTGATGGATGAAGGGCCCATCCATCTAGTCTTTCTCTGAGGGAATCCCCAGACTGAGAGATGGGATGGGGATGAGGTGCATCCTCCCACACAGGTGTCAGACCATGGCACATCATCCAAGCCACCTGCCACAATGCAGGGTCACTCTGCAGCACCATTGATTACAGAGCCACAGAAAGGCGTTTTCTCCTTAAGCTCCATTTAGAGTTGTCTCTAAACATTTATCCCAAAGTGTAACTAGAATACTGCCTTAAGGACATTTTTTCGTTTAAAAAATGTGAGGCTAGACTTTTGTTTAAAACATGTGTCCCTGGCAAGGACAAAACAGATACGGTATTTTACAAATTTATTGCACATGGTGGGCTGTAGACCATGCTAAGTCAAGGAGAAAATGTACCCTTGGAAATTATAAATCTCACTAAGCGTGGTATTAATTTATGTCTCTGCAGCAGTATACAACAATTTTACTAGTGACAGAAGATTGATATTAAATGCCTTTCATTTAAAAAGGGTTTAGTTCTTCAAGCCTATCTAGAAAGTTCAGAATATGGAAGCTTTGCCATTGGTGACCCAGCAAGCTGAATGCAGCCCAGTGGTTGTGCCATGTGACCTTCCAGAAACTTGGCAAAATGCTCTGGTGACACGGTATTAGTTTACTATTTTGTGGTGGATGATGGGGGAGAAAGTGATAATGACGATGACAACGACAACAGCAACAGTGGTGAAGATTTCTTTCATTTCTGTATCTCCCCATAGCCAAAGCTCTCTGGGTGGTTTACAATATATAAAACAATGCATTGCTTCCCTGTATAAGGGCAGCCATGAAGAGGCTTGCCATTGCACAGAAATCCATAATGTCCCATGCTTAAATTTCCCTAGCATGGTGTCTTGGACTACGTATGTGTGTACCAGATTGCAGATCTCTAGGACTGCAGTCCTACATACACTTATCCATCAGTGACATCCATTTAACATGCTGATACTTAACTCTGGTTAGACATGACTAGCATTGCACTGTCAGTAATGTGGTGACAAGCTAGCCATACGTTTTTAATTGCTTCTTCATGCAGGACAGGTCTGGGATGTTCTGAATAGGAAAACCATTCAAAAAGAGGGGGATGAGGGAATGCCTTCCTTCCCCCAGCAAAGGATGGTATAACCTAGGCAGGGATGGGAGAACAGTGAGAGGCAACAAAAGGGACAGATTAAAGCTATTAAAATGAGACCTGATGATCTGAGTTTTGGGACTCTGCAAGCTCAGAGAAAAGCCACTCCTGGGAAGGTAGCGAATTCATCATCATTATCATCTAAATGCTAGAATGAAGGAAAAAAGCAAATCAACATCTGTTGGAGTGGTGCTTCCACCTATGCTCATAGGTTAGGCAGCTTGTTCTATGTGAGGTTTCCTTCTGATGCAAGTTTTTCAGATCAAACCATATTGATCTACCAATTGCACTGGCTTCCAATGTGTTTCTATCCCAGTTCAAGATGCTTGCCTGTATAGGGAGGTATGTATAGCTCCCTTAAGGCCAAGATGCTTAAAAGACCACATCATCCATATGAATGGACCTATAGGCCTGTGATCTTCACTATTTTTCAAGTGGGAACCACTTTGGTGAAATCAGTCTGGCAAAAGAGTTTGTCTTCCATGTCCCCCCCCCCCCCCCGTTGCCTTTTTGGATTTTAATTTCTGTGAGTCATCCAAGTGAGTCTTGGCTATTGGGTGGTACAGAAATGAAGATGATGGTGATGGACATGACATAAATATATGCATAAATGAAGACTGCAAATAAACAAACAAGCTGGAATGCTACAAAGTCCCTGAATCCTCTAGCAATCCTCTGGAAGACAAGCTGAGCCCAAGTCCGCACTGTGCCCTGAAACTTCTCTCTGCTTAGCAAATGGGGCAAAGATACCGATGCAGACATATCATAAATGTCACCAGTACTATAATTTTAAAGCACTGATAATACTTTCAGTGCCTTTAAAAGATAATTGGAATAATCTACATTAAAATCCTAATCACCCCACTGGAACAGATAAAGATGTTTCAGTGAAAATATATATCTTGAAGTGACAACAATTAATTTGATGCTCATTCCTTCTAGTATAAATCATGATGAGAAATTGCACCTTTACAAAGTACTCCTTCTCTGAGCTAATGCCCCATTGTTTCAATGTTTTAAAGAAGTTAATGAAACAATTTGTTTAAAATACAGCCAATGTTGGAATTTTCTGCAAGGATAATTTAGTGCATATAAAAAAGAATTTCTACATTTCTTAGCAAATGCAGATACAATATTTGCCTCTGAGGCACCCTGAATTAGAAACTTGATCTCTTTAACTGGCAGGTGTACAGCAAAGGACCTCTAAATCAGGGAACTGCCCTCTGTTCTCATTTTAAGAGTGACTTATTTATTTATTTATTGAAAGCTTTTTTATGCCATCCTATTATACAAGATCTCAGGACGGCTTACAATATTTAAAAAGACAATTAAAATAACAATTTCAATAAATAATAAAACAGAACAAAACAGTAAATCACAAAACAAACAGAGCAACTAAACTTAAAAACTATTAAAGTTCAAAATACTGTTTAAATAAAAAGGTTTTGGCCTGGCGCCGAAAAGAGTAGTACAATCCAGGTAGTACAATCCAGAGTCTGGGTGCCATTGCAGAGAAGGCCCTACTCTGAGTTGATGACCTTTTTACCTCTCCTAGAGAGGGTTCCTGGAGTAGGGCTTCTCCCATAGAACTTAAGGGGCGTGAGGGCATATAAGGAAGGAGATGTTCCTTCAGGTATCCTGGTCCCAAGCTATTTAGGGCTTTACAGGTCAAAACCAGCACCTTGAATCGGGCCCGGACTTCAACTGGGAGCCAGTGGAGCTGGTAGAGGACCAGCATAATGTGAGAGTAACGGCCGGTCCCTGTCAGCAGCCTGGCAGCTCTATTCTATACCAGTTGCAGTGTCCAGACCGTTTTCAAGGGCAGCCCCACGTAGAGCATGTTGCAGTAATCCAAGCGGGAAGTTACCAGAGCATGTATCACTGTTGCTAGGGAATGCTCATCCAGGTAAGGATGCAACTGATGGATCAGTCAAAGTTGTAGGAAAGCACCCCTTGCCACCGCCGCCACCTGGAACTCCAGTGACAGCTCTGGGTCAAGGAGTACCCCCAAGCTGCAGACCATGTCCTTTAGAGGGAGTGCTACCCCATCCAGAACTGGGTCAAAATCACCTACCTGGAGACATGCACCGCCCACCAACAGGACTTCCGTCTTATCTGGATTGAGGCTCAGTTTATTGGCCTCATCCAGGCACTGATTCAGTACAGCCACCGCCTCATCTGGAGCAGATGTAAATGAGAGGTAGAGCTGAATGTCATCAGCATACTGATGACTCCGCAGCCCAAACCTCCTGATGACCTCTCCCAGCAGTTTCATGTAGATGTTAAATAGCATGGGGGACAAAACAGAGCCCTGTGGAACTCCATGGCAAACTGCCATGGTGCAGAGCTATAGTCCCCCAGCACCACCATCTGGAATTGGCCAGCCAGATAGGAGTGGAACCACTGCCATGCAGTGCCTCCTACTCCCAAGTCAGCCAGCCTATCCAGAAGGATACGATGGTCAATCGTATCAAAAGCCACTGAGAGGTCCAGGAGAATCAACAGGGACGCACTCCCCCTTTCCCTGCACAGGTCATCGTACAGGGTGACCAAGGCAGATTCAGTGCCATAACCAGGTCTGACGCCAGACTGAAATGGGTCCAGATAATCAGTTTCATCCAAGAGTGCCTGGAATTGTCCCGCCACCACCCGCTCTAACACCTTGCCCAAAAACGGAATATTGGCCACCAGTCTAAAGTTGGTGGCCACTTCTGGGTCCAGGGATGCCCTCTTCAAGACAGGCCAGATCACCACCTCCTTCAAGGGGGCTGAGACCTGCCCCTCCCTCAGTTTGCCATTAATAACCTCCTGGACCCAGGGACCAATCCCATAACTGGCCTCCTTAAGTAGCCAGGAAGGGCAAGGGTCAAGAAGACAGGTGGTAGGATGTACCATCCCAAGCACCTTGTCCACATCATCAGGCCACATTAACTGAAACTCATCCATTAAAGATGGACCAGACAGAGCTCTGGACACTTCCCGTACTGGAACAGTATCAACTGTGGAGTCCAGATCATGGCGGATCTGAGCAATTTTTTCCTTAAAGTGCTGGGCAAAGTCGTCACAGCAGGCTGCCGAAGGTATGACCACGTCATTTTCCTGGCCAGCGTGTGTTAGGCCTCACACTATTTGGAAAAGCTCTGCCAGACGGCACTGTGAGGAAGCAATGGAAGCAGAGAAGAACTGCCTCTTCGCCACTCTCACCACCACAGCATAGGCCTGATAATGAGCGCGTGAGTGTGTTTGGTCAGATTCGTCTCTTATCATTTGCAGAAGGATAAGGGAACTGGACAGCTGAAAGGACCTGGAAAGACAGTCTTAGTCTGAAATCCCTCCCCAGCCGTTAAATTTATTTATTTGTTTGTTCGTTTGTTTGTTTCATTTTTGTAGTGCCCAATAACCCAAGACTCTCTGAGTGGTTAAGAAAAGTTAAGAACATGTAAACAGAGAGAACGACACATAAAACAATAGGACAATGAGACAGTAAAACCAATAAAACCACAATAGTTGCAATTGAGGTAAACAGTTGCAGAGGTATAGCAGAAATACAAAAAATACAGTAGGAAAACTAAGATTAAAAAGTTAACTATTGAATATTTGGCTAATAATAAGGTTTCTACCTGGCACCCCTGTTTAAGGAGCTAATTCCAGAGCCGGGGTGCCACAACAGAAAAGGCCCTTCTCCTGGTGGCCACCCTCTTCACTTCCTTAATAACAAGACATTAACGATACAGTCCTACATGCTTACCATAAGGTATGGGTCCGATCAAATGTCCACAGTTCCCACTTGATGCCTTGAGCCCAGCAGCCAGAAAAGGAACCCTTTCCTAACCTAAGACTATTTTCACTATTGGGATCTCACCCTTTTAGCAGCCGTAATCCAGCCCTGGTCATACCTCAAACCAATCTTCATGGTACTCTCATACCTTAGCAACTAGGAACAGAGAGACACAGGACTGGGTTCTGCAGTTATGTGCCTTTGCCCATGATACAGCAGGGAGGCTGCTGTACTTCAAGCACATCATGAGAAGGCAAGACTACTCCCTGCAGAATACAATCATGCTGGGGGACGTTGAAGACAGGAGGAGGAGAAGACCGCACATGAGATGGATTGATTACTGAAAGGAAGCCGCAGCCTTGTGTTTGCACAAGCTGAGTCGGGCTGCCAAGGAGTGGACAATTTGGTTTGGAGGACGCTCATTCACTGGGTCACCATAAATTGAAGATGCCTTGACACCATGTAGCAACAACAATATTGCTGGAAGTAAAACAAACCTTATTGTCCATTCAGGAAGTAATGCTCATGTTCAGGAAGATCAAGTTACATATCAGAGGTATTTTATATATTTTAATCTGGATATGTGTAAGGAATCCAATACAGGGTGAAAAAAACAACAAATTTCCAGTTTAGTCTCAGGGGTTTCAGTTTGTTAGCCCTGTACTAATACTTACTCATTGTAGTACAGGCTACAGATAGCTCGAAGGTTTCTTTCTATAGGGGAGACTGCAGTGTGTGTGTGTGTGCGCATGTGTGAGGTTTAATGGCCAGTGAAATTTCACAAATAAGCACCTGAAAATCATGTGGCTATAGTGTGATTTATGCAGAATCACCCAATTTTCAAAATTCACAATTTCCTCAAAAAGTATTATGTTGTTGTTAGTTGTGAAGTCGTGTCCAACCCATCCCGACCCCATGGACAACATTCCTCCAGGCCTTCCTGTCCTCCACCATCACCCGGAGTTCACTCAAGCTCACACCAACTGCTTCAGTGACTCCATCTAGCCACCTCATCCTCTGCTGTCCCCTTCTTCTTTTGCCATCTATTGTTCCCAGCATTAGACTCTTCTCCAGGGAGTCCTTCCTTCTCATTAGGTGGCCAAAGTATTTGAGTTTCATCTTCAGGATCTGGCCTTCTAAAGAGCAGACAGTGTTGATCTCCTCTAGGACTGACCAGTTTGATCGCCTTGCAGTCCAAGTGACTCACAGGAGTCTCCTCCAGCACCACAATTCAAAGGCCTCAATTCTTCAGCGCTCAGCCTTCCTTATGGTCCAGCTTTCACAGCCATACATTGCAACTGAGAAAACCATAGCCTTGACTATACACACTTTTGTTGGCAGGGTGATGTCTCTGCTTTTTAGTATGCTGTCTAGATTTGCCATAGCTTTCCTCCCCAGGAGCAAGCGTCTTTTAATGTCTTGGCTGCAGTCCCCATCTGCAGTGATCTTGGAGCCCAGGAAAATAAAATCTGTCACTACCTCCATTTCTTCCCCATCTATTTGCCAGGAAGTGAAAGGACTGGATGCCATGATGTTAGTTTTCTTAATGTTGAGTTTCAAGCCAACTTTTGCACTCTCTGCATATCTGAGGCTGTTGATATTTCTCCCAGCAATCTTAATTCCAACTGGTGATTCATCAAGGCCTGCCTTTCTCATGATGTGCTCTGCATATTAGTTAAATAGGCAGGGTGACAGTATACAGCCTTGCCGAACTCCTTTCTCAATTTTGAACCAATCAGTGGTTCCGTGTCCAGTTCTCACTGTTGCTTCTTGACCCGCATATAGGTTTCTCAAGAGACAAATAAGATGGTCACGTACTCGCATCTCTTTAAGAACTTGTCACAATTTGTTGTGATCCACATAATCAAAGGCTTTAGCATAGTCAGTGAAGCAGAAGTAGATGTTTTTCTGGAACTCCCTAGCTTTCTCCATGATCCATCCCATTTGCAGATTTGGCCCAAAACCCAAAATTTGTGCAGAGTCACCCAATTTTGCACAAATCATAGATCATACAGGTTACCATTATATCAGCCAGTGCTACATTAATCATGCTTAAAGCCCTATCTTTTTCCACATCTTATTTGTAGCAATGTCATTAATGGTTGAAATAGGCACAAACATAGTGGTGGGCATCTGTGAGAGACGATCCAGCTCAACCTGCTCCTGGTCATTGGACTCAAGTGGTCAGGCAAACCCTCAAGCTCAAATGAGCAGGATTTCCCTGTTTCACTCCATCACCAGGGAACCTGTCCATCAAAGGCAAGAGTTGGGCTCTCCAGCCAGCACATGAAGGCTTCAGGCTTCAGCTGAGGCAGCTCCTCTACCAAGACCCCTCTCTCAGAGAAAGAGGGAGAAAGGAACTATGCTGAGACATGCTTGATTCTTTTGCTCCAGCCTTATCTTGAGAAGGGAACAGAGCTTGGTGAATCTATTTCACTCCATGTTCCCTGCTTGGGGACCACAGGGAAGGAGCAATGCTGGCACCTGGGTGGGCTGTACTCTACCCAGACTTGTCTCTGCCTGCAAAGCAAAGATGCCCCCCACCCCCGAACCAAGACACCAGCTTGTGGAGCATTCTTCCAGCCAGTGCCTCAGCCTCAGAGCAGTTTCTGCCATCCCAGACTTGTCCCAGTTCAGGAAAACCCACACAGAAGGAACAGCCCCCCTAGCTCAGGTGCCACAAACACCTGATGTTTGAGGATGAGGCCCTGCCTCCGCTGTCACAGATGCACTCCCCCCAGCAGCATCCAACCTTTGGTGGGCTGTGAGAAGAAGGAACTGGCCCATGGAGTCAAGTGCTGCTCCTGGTGTGCCTCAAGCCCTGACTTCCCAACTCTCTATGGTAACACAATCTGCGCGCGCGCGCACACACACACACACCAATGCTGCTATATAATTAATGAATAAAACAAAGTGTATGAAGAGCAACAGAACCCTTCAAAATAATAGTTTAATTGGAAAGGATAAATAAAACAGGTGAAAAATAGTGAAGCATAAGGTATAGCATGTATAGAGGAGGAGAAGTTAATTGCTTCTCACTGCTCAGAATTAGGTTTGTAGCCAGAGAAAGGCATGAGGATATAATTGGATTAGGAAGTGAAGCAGAAGAAAAGTCCTGGGTGGGAAGAAAGACTGAGTAGGAGTGGGCTTCCTTTTGTTGCTTATTTGTTTAAAACATGCATCCCCCCCATTGCATTAAGAGTGCAGAGCAGAGAACGATAAGGAAACTCAAGATAACAACAGTGTGAAAATACTGACACACACATACACACAGAGAGAGAGTCAGTAAAAACCACATGCTCTGTTTGGCCTCCTAGCAGTGTAGCACTTTGTGCATTTGTTGCTTTATGTAAGCCTTGATTAAAGCCCAACAGTCCCCTATTGTGTGAAACAGATAAACAGGTACAAATTGTTCTCATGTTCTCAGATGATCAATGAGGTTCCTGAGGTCAGTGAAACACACACGTTATAAACGTTCTGTAAAATGCTGGTGGCACTGCAGGAGCTTTGGCTTATTAAGCATACTATTATTAGGCTGGAAATGAGTCAGGAATTGGACGGACTAGACTGATCAGGAGCAACTGTGTGTGTGTGTGTGAGACATGTATGAAGTAGTTATATGAAGGGAGGAAATACCCATTATTCAGCATTCATTGGGGATTTTTATCATGGCAGCTGACATGCTTTCCTGTTTCCCCCTTTGCCCATTCCAGGGCCAGCCCTACCATGAGGCAAAGGGAGGCAGGTACTTGGAGAAGCACCAGTGAGGTTTTGGAGGAACTAGCTATGGATGCTTCGCTACCCTGTAAGTTATTTTGCTGTTCTTAGAAGTGATAGAGGACACTTTCCCTACTGTGTTAAAGTAAGATTCAACTGTCACTCTGATTTCTGTATGTGGAATCGAATGGAGGTATTTTATCCTTTGCCTCCATCCTGTTTAGAAGTAAACAGAAGGCTGCATGAATGGAAAAAGAAAAGGGTGACCACATGTATTCTTTATCATCACAAAAGAGTTCCTGAGGCCCTTTCCACTGTGCAATCCAAAGGCAAACTTTCCACTGAATTCACGAAATTTTGACTAAGCCTTGGGCAAGTGCATACACCATGATCTTCCAGCAATGCATTAAGGCAAAGGAGAGACATAATGGAATTTGGATCAATCAGCAATAATGGACATATATATAATTCAGTTCCTCTGAATTACCTGGGCCTTGTTACGCCATTAACAGGAATGATACTCTGCTGACATTTGTCAGCAATCTTGTTCAGAACTCAGGTAGTTCTGAATGGAAACATGCATTTTTCAGGAAGAGTCAGACATAGGTTTTATGCTGGGGAAAAAGAAGAGATTTGGACACTAGCTTTTGAAATATTTTTTAAGGAAAGAACCCCAAATAGGTCACTTTTAACACCTGAAAATTCATGTGAGTTCTGAAAGGATGGTTTACAGCAAAAAACTATTTTATGTAGTATCAGAAATATCGTATCCAAGCACTTCCAAAAGAGCGAGGAGGTAGATGGGTGAGGTGAAGTTATCAGACATATATGGAAAAGTAACATACTGGGAACTTGCAGATACTACTGAGTGAAGTTAAATAGGTAATACTGCTATGCAGGTTACTGACCAGAAACTGAGAGAGTTTCCTTCCTTTCCCCCAGTGATGCAAACATGACCCAACTGCAAGGGCAACACTTATAGGTTTCATGGGGCTACTTATTTACTTAAAGATCTATTGACGAACATCACAAACAAAATTTCACAAAATAAATCTTTTCTTATTCACAATTACTTAACAGACAACATGAGCAAATATAAAAACACCAAAATGCTACAACTTGCGCACGCAAGTTCTAGGCAACGGCACTAATGCAGAAGTTGCTTGTAGAATTGCAAAGTTCAAGTGTCTTTTTGAATTCAAATTCAAACAAAAATCCAAGATGTCTTCAATTGCATATCCATGAATTTACCATGTGGATTCACCCCTCCAGCACAAATATATAGGAATTATACATAACCAAGTGAGCAAGGGCCTTAGCAGTCTAAGTGGCAACAGCAGCTCCGACCTCTTCATCTCTTCACTCTTTCTGATTCAAAATATCTTACTCATGGCCCCACTCTTTCTTAGTCTCATCCCTTTGAGCTGAACCAGAGCTTCACAGGGGTTACACAAGCAGGAATGCAGTTCTCTGGAAATGCTCACAATATCCTGAGCTTGTGCTCACATTCAAAAGAGCACACTTCTGAAATTGTGAATTCCATTGCCCATGTGTTTTCGCACCTTAGCCTATGGGAGGAAGTGCGGGTTTCCATGCTTAGAAATGTGAAATATTTGCTGTTAGGAGAAAAAGAGAAGCACTTGGGATTCAGGAGCAAGACCGAGGTACCATTAAAGAAAAGGAAGAACCTCAAAGAGCTTGAAAATCACTTGCTCTCACATCCCCGACTTCCTGGTGGCATCTGGCTCACGCAGGAGCTACTGCTTTAGTTGAACAATTGTAATATTGTATAGTCAAGCATCAGTTTGGATTATTGGTGTTTTTAATTCAGGGAAGCAGGACCTCAGTGCGTGGAGCAAGCTGGACACAAGACTAGGGAAATTCTCAAAGCTCATGATGAACCAACTTAAGATTGGGGCAAGGGGGAAGGAGTGAGGGCAACTGAAATGGAATGATTCATGCATCTGTTTTCCTGTCTGCTATCAGGAAAAAGAACCTCAGGGTATGACTACGAGGCTTAGAAGAAGCAAGTTCCCATTTCAGTTCAGTCTCTGAAGCCCAACCCTGTGACTGGCTTATAAAAGCTCAAAGATGTACCTGCATGCTACACATTCAGTGTAATAGTTTGGCCTGCAACCCCCAGGCCAGCTGTGAAGCAGAAGGCTATATAAGTTAGTGTGTGTTAACAAAGGTAGCAGTAACTACAGCAGCACCAGGAGGGCAGCAACTGCTAACAGCAGACTTCTTGGATTTGCTGAGTGGATCCAGGATGGATGGTCCCCCCAAGAAGTGTGCAACCTAAATTTCAGGAGGGAAACCCCTCTATGAAAAGAGAGACAAGGCTAAGAAACCACAGGGGAAAGGGGAAATGGATGAAACTTGAGGGGAAAATAAGGTAGTTACTTAGGGCTTCTTTTAGTAGGTATTCAGAAGCAAGGGCTCACCCCATTGGATTCACAGGCAAGGGTGGAAAGGAAAAGAATGTGGTGGTGTCCCAGGGCATTCTGGAAGGAAGGGGAGAACATGGGGATGTGGGCAGAGAGTCATTTCAAAGACCTTTGGGCAACTCTCTACTGCAAGCAAGCAACTTATCCACGTCCAGACAGTGGAAAAAACAGTATACCAGAACTTAGCAGATGACTAAAATTATCTTTCTAAACAAAATGCAAGCAAATACAGTCCTATTTTCCTTCCACTATATTCTTGCTTCTAGAAAAGCAAAAGGATGAAACACCGGCTTCCCATCTGCCCACACCCTTTAAAAAAGGGCTGTTCAGAGAAAGTGCAGGCTCACCTTTCTGTGATAATGCCTCCATCAGCTTTAGGCACAAAGGTGCATTTCTGCCATCGCTGTTCAGAATGGGATGCTGCAATACTTATGCCATTCAATGATTGTTTTCTTTCCTCTTATTTTCCTTCCCCTAGAGACAGTCTGAAAAAATCATTTAAAATATAATAAATAGCAGCTTTTAAAACATTATGATACATATTAAAATATTATGGGATCACGATCCTTTGCCTACTTAAAGAACAACCTATTATCTTGTCTTTCAGTTCATTAAAGAGTAACACGACATCTGAATACTTGATAAATTTGATTGTGGTAGGGAATTCATTATGATTTCTCTGTAATTAAATTTTAATTTTATTCTGTGTACATGATCATACCCAATGCAAGTAAGAGAAAACACCTGTCTCAAAGATCTCACAATCTAATTGTGATATAAGATAAACTGGTTATGAACTAGTTCTTGGGTTACCGCTGAAAACAAAAGCAAAATCTTGCTGGCTCTGAGCAAGCCATTCCAGATAGGCAATTTCCAGCAGAGGTTAGTTTCTGGCAAGCTTCTGTGAAGATCTATCTCCTGCTTTTTGTCTCAGCCTGGAGTTTACTGCCTCTGCCCTTGGAGGTACCATTTTGCTACCATGACTAATAGGCACTGATCTTTTTCGTATAACACGATATCCAATCATGGACTAGTTAACCCTCAAGGAGCTCCAGTGTATCACCAGCATTACGAATATGCAGCCCCTTAACAGGGACTGGTTGTGTCATATGAACCATACTCTTTTATAGGAACTGCAGGTCCTCAAAGATAAATTAACCCATAATGATCTTTCATGCTGCACGAACTGATGCAGCGTTAGACCAATCCTGCATGGCTCCATCCAATCCTGATCCTTAAACACAGACCAAATAATAGCAGGAGCTTACAGGTTAGACTTGATCCTACTGGTTGGACTTCTACCGGATTAAACCAAACTGTGAATCCTTCCAGTGGTGGGTGGAGGTCCAGTTGTACATGGTGGGTCCATAGTTCTAGAAGGGGACAATTTGGAGTTACACAAACCTGTAGTGACCTGTCTATAAATAGGGGCTGCCCTCTGGGGTGATTTTACCACCACTTTCAAGTCCAGCCTGGTCTTTCCTAAGCATGGCCAGCATGGCAAGGGATGAGTTCCAAAATGCCTGAAGGCCACCAGGTTGGGAAATGCCATCACACCTCTGTGCCAACCTTTGCTGGTGCAGAGGTGTTGAACCTCTTCCAGCCTGAACTCTGAATTCTATTTGACAGAAGCTCTTGGGGGCCTGTACAGGCTGCCAGGACTCATGGGATCAGGTTATGCTCTGGCTTAACACCCACGTCACTAAATCTTGGGTGGAATGGAGACCTGCCTGAAAGGGCTTCAAGGGTAGACTGCCCAGGTGGGGAAGAGTGAAACCGCAGCAACAGCAGCTGGGTCTCCTCAAGAGGAGACTGTTAAGTTGGAGGATGCAGTGGAAGGAAGGGAGGCAGGAACTGGAAGGGAGCTGGATTTTGCTCTTCTACTATTCAATTATTTCAATTCATTTAACTATATTTAATTTTTGTTGTGTCAAGCAGAGTTATGCTTATATGGCCACTGTTAATATGCAGGTGGAGTAAGAAAAAGTACCTTGGTGGCTGATAGATTTATAGATTTGAAGTGGCCCTTTGTAATTATGTTTATTTTATTGTTTTTAATGTTGTAATTTCTGTAAGATGTTCAATATTGTAATTATTAATGTCTATTTTTTAGTACTGCTTTTTTGCAAACCATTCTGGGAGCCATGCATGGCTGTAGAATGGTATATAAAAGCAAGCAAACAAACAAAAGATCCAAGCAATCCAGTAACTACTGGTGGTAGGAATTCCAATTTATCCTAGACAAATTCCTATGTTACCCTATTTTGTCTAAGACAGGTGCATCAATAATTTGGAAGAGGCTAATTTAATCTAAGCTGTGGTGGGGATCATGTCCAGACTGATTTTTAGAGATGCCCCTGGGGGTTGCATTCTGGAAACTAACAGCAAAATAAAAGGGGGCTTGCCAGGAACTCTATCTTAGGAGAAGCATTTCAATCTCTTTGAATGCAGGGAGAATACACAAAATCTGAAAATTCTCCAAAGGCTCAGTGGATGGGAAGGAGCAGGTGCATCCAGGAAAGGGGGTGGATATCTGGGGAAGCCCAGGTGGGTTAGATTTGGCCCTGAACCTAACCTCCCTATTCCTTCACTGATGTCTTCATAATGAGATTCCCAGTAAGACAGGAGAAGTTCACATTTAGCAACTGCTTCAAATCCTGCTCCAATTCTTGGCATTTTCAATATGCATTGTACAGCAAACTATTTCTAACACTCCATCTTTATAGCTAAAGCTCTGAAGTTATAAAGCCATATAAATGCAATATTAATGCACCATCAAAGCAAAATTAAATGCTGCCCTGTCTCCTGAGATGGCTATCACACTGCCCTGCTTCTCTTAGGCACGCTTCTTCCCCCTGAAAAAGATCTACACATTTTCCCAGATTCAAAGCTTCTAGAAGCAAGAAAACCCTGATTTAATAAGTAGCTCTTTGCACCTGCCTAGCTGAAATTGAGCAGCTTCCAGAACTGCTACAAAGTGTGGTTGTCCCAACTACTTGAGCAGTAGTTTTGAAAATCAATCATGAAACTGAACACACTGGAAGAGACAAGTTCATTAGAGAGGCATCATCTTAGACTGCGTTGTGAATGCTTTTGCACTCCATTATGTACTCCTTGAACCATGTAGTCTGAATTCTATTATATTTGCTGTAAATTGATCACCCGACTTTTTCATGCACCTTTTAATTATATATGAAAAGTAACAACAGAAAAAGGTATACCCACTCTAGCTTTTCAGGAGTTATTAATATTTTCAGGAGTCTGAAAATAAACAAGAATAACTAAACATGAATTTAGGAGAATAATATACCTATCCATTTCTATATATCTGTCTCTCAAATCTACCTAGTCATTTAAAGACTTAATATCAGAATATGTTAGGAAAAATAATTATCATCAAAGGCCCCATCAGTGGAATCAGCTCTCCTAAAAGTGTTGTCCTCATCCTTGCTCCTCTTGATTCATGACGTCTCTTCTAACACCAGCTCTTTCTGCCTCCTCATTGCTTTGGGTGGCATTGTTGGATCCATTCTAATGTCACCACCAAGGTTTCACAGAGATTGTGGTACCATTATTACATTGCCAGCATTTCTGCTGGCTGATAGCTGAGTTCCTGTGTCATCATAATGAAGATGAGCAGCTTTAGCCTCCTTCAGAATGCTAAAGGAGAGTATGGTCATTTTAGAATACCAATAATTTCAAATCGCCTTCCACCAAAAAGCATTTGTAAAAGAAACCCATGGAAAGGGGAAATCATTGTATCCAAAATCTAGACATGTTACCACATCAATGTGTTTAACATTGGACTTTGGCTATTAGTTGCAAGTGCAGTTCCAGCAGCCCTCTGTTATTCAAGTCAGGGCTTAGTTGAAAGAGAGATATTTCCCTAAATTAATAATAATAATAATAATAATAATAATAATAACAACAACAACTACTACTACTACTACTACAACTACAACAACTACAACTACAACAACTACAACAACAACAGCCTTTCCTTTGGGCAAATTTGTCACTGTAGGATTACAAAAGCAGGGAAAATTCTTCAAGGAGAAGGGAATAATTGCCCTCTCTCTGAACTGGTCACACAGTGTCATTGTGTCAGCTTTGACTAGATAACGACATCATCGTATATCTGGAAAGCAAACCTCTTGCCCTCATCGAGTGTCATAACAGCCTATCATTCATGGCAGGATTGGCACAGCCCACGATGCCAGAAAGAGCATCAGTCTGGAGATGGGGAGAGAGGAAATACTGCTGAAGCAGAATACCAAGAAAATAAGCCATCAGGAACAAAAGGTGAAGGAGACCAGGAAATTCACTGACCCCTGAAAGGCCCTCTCATTAAAAAAAAATCATATAGGAATATCTGTCATAGCCTTACATTAACGTCAGTTAAATCTGAAAATCTAACTTGCATAGATAGATAGATAGATAGATAGATAGATAGATAGATGAAAGATAGTTACAGTGTTATCTCTTAGGCCCTATCTTTTTGATAGCTTTTGTACTCAAAGTTCTTCTTGACAACAGTTACAAGAAATCCTCTTAAGCGCTGACAGGAAATCAGATCTCTTTCATTTTAGTCTATAAATTTCCATTATCATTGATTAAATGCACATGGAAGAAGAAAAGTCATTTTTTTTGTGTAGTGTTAACACTGAACTTTGCCGCAAGCAAAATTTGAGACAATTGTGAAGAATCCTGCTCTGGATAGATAACTTTTATTCCCCCTTTTGGATTTAAAACAAATGCTCTTTGCTTTCTTTATTGCAAAATAATGTCCTATTTCTCTACAAAGGTACAATCAACCTAGATTTATTTCAATAGTATCTAAAGAAAGAATGCTCAACTTTGAATGGTCAGCTGGTCACAGGGAAGCATTTTGCGTCAAAAAGTCATATCTCTGCTGTGTAACATGAGCAGAAAAGCCCCAAATACTTCTAAAAGTGTGAAGGTAAAAGGTATGAAAATTCTCCTACAGCCAGGGATTAGCAACTCTAGAATATAATTTCGCTTTCTGAATGCTGCCACGTGATCCCAATAATTACCATAGCTATCAAGCAATTTCAGATGATTTTGAAACTTAGTGTTCCTAATACATTGTGTGATGACCTCTCTGGCTTTAGCATATTCCAACATCTGTGTGGCATCAACCGTAAAGCCTAGGCGCTCTAATTTTATCACAAATGAGCGTTTCCATTTGGACTGAAATGTATCAGTCAGAATCAATGGGGCAAGGCCAAAAGGACGAAGTATCAGCTTGAGCCAAAAATCCATCTTGTATTCATGCCTTTATAATGACTTGTCCAGCCGTGAGCCATAAAATCATGTTAGGCGTACAAGAGGGAACTGCTAATATTGCTCTTAAATGCATTGCTTGTGCAACCTCAAAAGGTGTGTGGTCCTTAATCACACATATCTGACAGGCATACAGTATCTGTGAAATTATTCTAGCAGTAAAATCCTGTAAGGCTGCAGGTTTCCTTCAGTATGAAAAAGGAGAAGAGTGTTCTAGTGCTCCTGTAAGCATTTTTAAGGCATACTTGATCTGGGCCTTCCACAAGCCCGATGATTCGAAGGTTATGCCACAATTTTTGTAGGAGGGAACCTGTTCAGCCTAATGTCCATTAATCTGTCATCAACACTGAGTTTGAGAATAGTTTATTGACAGATGTTCATCTTTACAATAAGAAGCTAAGGCTCTTAGAAGATGCCCCAAGGCTATGCTTGATAAGTAGAGGAGAGGATAATCAGGCCAGGGTGACTTCTTTTATATTGTTATTTATTTTATATCATTAATTTTATATTGTTATTTTTGTATTTTATTGTATTTTATTTTGTGTTGTGAGCCGCCCCGAGGCTTCGGCAAGGGGCAGCATAGAATGTTTTAATAATAAATAAATAAATAAATAAATCAGCATGTATAAGAATTTGTAGGTGTCTGAGACCATATGGTCTGATCTAAGAATCCATTATTCAAAAACTGTATGTTAATGAATGATGTAAACTTAACATTTCCTTGGTGACCTTCTGTTCCTTAAATGTAGCTTACCTGCCTGGTTCAGGATCCCCTCTCTCTCCCTCTGCCCATTATTGGTTTGGTGAACCTACTAGAATTCTGGGCCCTGAACATCATTTTAACTTTCTGTACATTGTCCTTGGTTACTGTATTATTTACAGCTTTTGGCTCATAGGTTAAACAGACACATCACTGGAATCCTGGAGAACACATTTTTGTTGCCTGCTCTCTCTGCTATTTTTCTTCACTTTGGGGAAGGGAGAAATGAAGAAACACATCCTCTTGCAGTGAAAAGGTTTTCAGAGCAGCTCTCAGGTAATGATTCTCTTTGGACATTTTTCAGTACTGCTGTTTGCAATGCCTTCAGCAGCTGCACTGACACCTCCAGCCCCAACAAATCCCACAGCCACTTGGTGTTAAGCCTGCTTGTCCTTGGAGACACAGGTCTGAAGGAGCTGGCAGTTAAACAGGCCCAGCTATTGCTTACTTGCAGCAAGCAGGCCTGTTCCAGTGTAGAGAGCATTAATAAAACTTAGGATTGATGCTGATTTCCTAGATCAGTTTTTATCAGGCAGGGCTCTTAGAAGCAGAGGCACATATGGATGGCTCTCCACAACTGGCTACAAGTTGTTGCATCCATTTCAGCTAACTGTAGTGGTACCAGCACTGCTTGCATTCACTGGGCCATGAAACAGTGGGAGTTCCTCCATAAGGCCAAATGGGATTTCCTACCTGCACCTCCAAATGGACAAAAAGGGAAAAAATAGAGTTAATGATTAGAATGCAGTTGGAGACTGTCCAATTGTGCGGCC
Organism: Varanus komodoensis; assembly: GCF_004798865.1. Lineage (NCBI taxonomy): Eukaryota > Metazoa > Chordata > Lepidosauria > Squamata > Varanidae > Varanus > Varanus komodoensis. The sequence continues at coordinate 22,106,341 of NW_025336598.1, forward strand.
TAAGAAGTCACCTACTCATGAATCCTGTTTTCTTTGGCTGGTCAGTTCCACTGCTGCTATCTCATGTCTGAGTCTCTGGTTCAAGCCGGCTTTTCATCCCAGCCTCTCTGGCCCTGTTAAAGCAAGCAGGAGGACTAGGACCCACCTGGCAGGTCTTCTCAGGACCAGCACAGCCAACTGACTGTTTCATTCCGAGCTCTCCTCCTCTGAGAACCGTCATCAGCAGAGCCTGCCAGAAGCTGCAAGGCAGTTTTCAGCCAATTCAGTAAATCCAGTAAGCTTTGTGTAAGGCTGGTACCTTGGATACCACATCTGCCTTTTAGAACAGGGCCAAAGGAGAATCAATAACCATATTGTGTGCTCCTTCCATATACGCCTGCCCAAACTTTAAGATCTTCTGCTGAGGTCCTTCTTCAGAAGTCCTCCTTGAAGCAAGTTAGAAGAGTGGCTACCCAGAGAAGGACCTTTTCTGTGGAAGCACCTGGCTCTGGAATCTGCTTGCCGGACAGGCGCACCTGGTGCTGATGCTTTATTCTGTTCCACACCAGAAACCATTTTTATTTTCCCAGTATTTAAAGGGTTGATTCCTTCATACAGAAATTTTATCTTTGTATATCTTATTTAAATATGCTGCTGTCTTGAGACCTGTTGGGGGTATAGTCCAGATAAAAATGTTTTAAATAAATAAAATATTATGAATAAAAGGAAGCCTTTAAAGAACAGATCTGCCTGTCATTTGCAAGAGGCTTGGTTCTTATAAGAAGCCCAGGTCATGTAAAAAAGTAGGTTTGGCCAAGAAGACTTTGATGTTCAAAGATTTACTCCATTCAAGATATTTTTCAGAACCAGAATTGGTATCCTGAATGGGTATATAGTTGAACATCAACAACATGAACAACTAGTAAGCTAGATCTACCTTTGAATACCAACTGGGCCTCTTAAAAGGACCAGGCCTTAGGAAACAGAGAGATATTGTAACAAAGAAGTGTCAGATTGGCAAAAATAACGGGGAAAATAGCCATTCTAATCTATACCAGCAAAATACAGGAAAAGGGCAGGAAACCAGTAAACAGAGGAAACAATGAGCCTATAAAATGTCACAGAATAAACCTCAATCTGCTGGAGAGGGTAGCAGCAACTGGAAGCTTACTTCCACATGTGGTGGAGTTGCGAGAAGGTTCAGTCTTTGGAGGAAATAATTATGAATGACATATGTGTTCTTACAGGACAAATGGTACCTTATGAACCCAAACTAGCATCATGACTCTTGTTTGTTAATGATTTAAAAGATTTAATGATTAAAGATCTACTAATCCTCATTATGACTGCTGCCAGACAAATTCTAGCACAGTATTGGAAAACAGCTGGTATATTTTTGAAAATGTAAAGTACTCAATGTCTGCTCTCTCCCTACAAGGAATTATGTTCCAGTTCATGTCCCTTCCTCCTAAGGAACTCTAAGCAGCAGGAAAGGAATTCCCTCGGCCCCCTTTTATCCTTCAAACATCCTGTGGTTAAGGCAACAGATAATGAGCTCACCCAGGGAACTAGCTGCATTGCTATGTAAGGATTCAAAGGGTTTCATATTAATTGTTTCTTGACAGATTAAACACACACATTCTTAAGTGCATAAATTGTGGAGTTCTGCTAGGGTTGTCATCCCTCCAAGACTGGCCTGGTATCTCCAAGAAGCAGCCTCAATTATCAGGGCATTGCTGCAAGCAGTCCTGGGGATTTCAACAACTTGGTGAGGTGTAAAATATTTGGGGCAGAAGATGGAAATCTTCAGGCATAACTTCAGTCAGAGCTGGGACTGGGGTCCTTGGAAACTTGTGCTCTGTGTTGTCTCTGTATTACTGTCTTACATAGCCCCTAATAAGGAGATGACTTATTATATTATACCGGTTCAGAAAGGACTTAAGTGTGAGTGGAGTGAATAGTAGAAATGTGTCTATAATGTGCTATATTTGTTTTGTCAAAGACATTTCTTCTGCCAAAGATATGGACGCTGGTATTCAGTCTGGAGAACAGAAATGGTGTTTACTTAATCATAAATTTGTATTGTATGCTGTTTTATAATTATATGTACGCATTATACAGAATAATTAAGTCATGTATTTATTTATCTAATAGGTATAGGGGTGTATGGGGTGATCAGGGAGGGGTAGCACCTCTGGTGTAGGGGCATGTCATGTCCTCTTAGGGCATCTCGTCCACCTCTGGTCCGCACTTGTCACCCAGCTCTCACCTGTGGCTCCCAGTAGCTGTAGCACATGCAGCGGCCACACCCCGGGCAACAGCTTCGACAGGCTGGCCAAACCAGGCAGAGGGTAGCCATTGGGTCAAGACCTTTGGTGAGATAGGGATTTGTCTGTCCCGAGCATGTGAAGACAGACTCCGGCAGATTGAGTGGATGAGACCTACTAGAATAGGACCAACGGTCATGAAGGCGGTTTCTGCAAGTGTTGTGGTACGCTAGGAGCACGGCAAGATGCAAAAATGCCCTGGTCAGCCACTGTGCCCAGCCCATCTCCAACCGTCTTGACTCTTGTCCTGTCACTGGAGCAAGATGGATTCTGGGAAGAGAGAGTGAGGCTGACTATGCACACCTCTCCCTCACTTTAATCCAATCCATGCGCAAGTCTTGACATGCTCAGCTCAACCTCAAAGTCCTGTGGCGATGGGCAAGCGACGAAGCAGCAGGTGCGGATACACTGGGAGCTGTAGCTGCAGGCCTGCACACAGGTGGCTCAGGTCTAATGGTCATCTTCTTGCTGACCGAAGCAACAGTTGGATTCAGCGTCTACAGTTGGACCCTCACACAGGAAACAGCAGGACTGGTTTGATGAAAATAATGAAGAGATCAAAGCCTTACTTGCCGAAAAGCACCGCCTTCACCATGCTCATCAGAACGACTCGTTGTCAACAGCGAAGAAAAACGCCTTCAACAACACTCGCAGGACTGTACAGAGCAAGCTTCGCAAGATGCAGGACTCCTGGTTGAGAGCCAAAGCAGATGAAATCCAGAAATTTGCTGATAGAAACAATGCCAAACGGTTCTACGAAGCCCTCAGATCCTTGTACGGACTTCAGCCTTCAGGGAGCTCCCCTCTACTGGACTCAGATGGTGCAACTCTCATTACTGAGAAGACTCTGATTCTACAGTGTTGGGCTGAGCACTGCCAATCCGTACTGAACCACCCATCCTCCATCAATAACGAGGTGATTGACAGAATGCCCCAGGCGGATATCAACCACAGCCTGGATTCCCCACCATCAAAGCCTGAAACCCTACAGGCCATCAGCCAGTTGTACAGTGGCAAGGCCCCAGGATCTGATGCGATCCCAGTGGAAGTCTATAAGGAAGGTAGTGCAGTGCTTGTCGACAAACTCACTCAGCTGTTCCAGTCCTTCTGGAATCAAGGATCCATTCCTCAGGAACTGAAAGACACATCCATCGTGCACCTCTGCAAGAGGAAAGAAAATCAACAAGTCTGTGATAATCATAGAGGAATATCACTGCTCTCCATCTCAGGCAAGATCCTTGCACGTGTGTTGCTGAATCGCCTGACTGAACAGGGTCTACTACCCGAGACACAGTGTGGCTTCTGCAAAGAGCGTGGCACTGTGGACATGATCTTTGCAGCCCGACAGCTCCAAGAGAAGTGTCAAGAGCAGAATCGTGAACTGTACACCATCTTTGTGGACCTCACCAAGGCTTTTGACACTGTGAGTCGCGAAGGTCTGTAGCGCATCATGTCGAAGTTTGGGTGCCCTGACAGATTCATCCTGATGGGATGTCAGTTCCATGATGGCATGACAGCTCATGTTTTGGATGATGGAGAAGCTTCAGAGGCCTTTCCCGTCACAAATGGCTTCAAGCAAGGGTGCGTGCTGGCACCGACCCTGTTCACCATACTGTTCTCAGCCATGCTGACAGATGCCTTTCAGAACAACTCCTTGGGAGTCAGCCTGAAATACAGGACTGATGGGAAACTGCTCAACCTGTGAAGACTCCAGGCTGTCACCAAGATAAAGGAGTCTGTGCTATGAGACCTCCTTTTTGCTGACTGTGCCCTGAATGCTGGATCAGAGCAGGAAATGCAAGCCAGCATGGACAAATTTGCAGTAGCATGTGACAACTTCGGCCTCCTCATCAACACAGAGAAAACCAAAATGATGCATCAGCCAGCTCCGAAAGCCCAATACCAAGAGCCTACCATCACAGTGAAGGGACAAAAGCTGCAAGCAGTGGACCAATTTACATACCTTGGCCGCACCCTTTCCCGCGCAGTGACAGTTGACATCGAGGTCAACTGCAGAATCGCCAAGGCAAGCTCTGCATTCGGCAGACTGCAGACCAAAGTGTGGCACCGCTGTGGAATAAGTCTTGCTACAAAGCTTAAAGTCTACCGAGCAGTAGTGCTAACTACCCTGATGTATGCCAGTGAGACTTGGACAGTATACAGGAGGCACGCTAGGCAACTGAACCACTTCCACACGACTTGCCTCCACAGACTTTTGAGGATCCGGTGGCAGGACAAGGTGCCAGACACAGAGGTCCTCTCCAGAGCAACCTGTCATCAGTTCACACCCCGCTGATGAAAGCCCAGACACGTTGGGCAGGCCATGTTGCAAGGATGCCAGACCAACGCATCCCCAAACAGCTCTTCTATGGTGAGCTGTGTCAAGGAAAGCGATCGCCCGGAGGACAAAAGAAGCAATACAAAGACACGCTGAAAGCCTCTCTCAAGTCCCTGGTTATCGACACCACCTCCTGGCACAAGACCGATCAACTTGGTGCATGCTGATCCACCAAGGCTGCCAAACTTCTGAAGCCAGAAGGACAACAATAGCACAAGAGAAGCGAGCACTCTGTAAAGTCAGAGTTGCAAAAGTTGCAACAGTGGTGCCCACACATGTCTGCCTGACATGTGGCAAAACACTCCGTGCCCATATCGGCCTTATCAGCCACCTGCGGACACACCGTAGACACCTCACAACCCGGTAGATGTCAAGGTCCTCATCGAAAACAATGGACGAACATCATCATCAGGTATTTTATAAGTATTTCGCTGATGTAATTTAAATCACCATGATAAAAGATGTTCCTCATAGCTTATCCAGGGAAATAGAATTAAGTGATATCACATTGGCTACATATTAAGCCTTCTTTCCTTTGTGTAAGGGGAAATCCCTGCATTTTGGGGGAAGGGGTATGTGACAATCCCAAAGCTGTGTTGTAGCCTGGACTCAGGGTGCCTAACTTTATTTACAGAAATGTAAATAAAAAATGGATAAGTATTGAAGCTAGTGTGATCACAAGACAAGAAGTGGCAGATTAATTAGAGAAGGGGCAGATTAATGCTTTTGAAAAATACTTTATGGGGACAATGGCAGTAAAGGGCTTGTGTTTCACCCACGTTCGTCACAGAGTTCATCAGACTATGTTCCCCAGGTGGGTCTCAGGGCTGCAGCCTGCCCAGTGTCTCTCCGCTTCACTGTGGCATCAACAGATGGATGGAGAACAAGGCTAATAATGAGGAGGAGGAGGAGGAGGAGCTTTAAAAATAGGAAAGAAAGAGGAAAGAAATAATGGAAAGAAACATAGAAGAGGGCGTGAATGTAGAAGGAGCAGTAGAGAAGGAGGAAAGAAAGCAGTTTGGGATGAGGTACAAATTCAGTGTGGAAGGAGAAGAAATGACAGGGGACCGTTAAGCATATGGGTGGGGGGGCACATATGAAGAGTTTCCTTTACTTAAATCAGCGCTTTCCAACCTCTCTGGGCCATTGGGCACTGGACAGCCTTCTGTTGGAATCCGACCCTCCAATTATTTGCAGCCTTCCTCTTGTGCTCAGCCTGGACTTCCGACAGGAGCCAAGGGGAGAAGAAATCTGCAAACACTGGTAGAGCCCCAGCTTTGGAAGTTGTGCAACCGGCAAGCTTCTTCCATGTTGGCTGCAGCAGTCGGAGAGAGGCTGCTTTCCTAGCAAGTGAGACCAGCCTTTGTTGGCATGGAGAGCAGCCACCATGGCTCTCCTGGCATGTGAACGGGTGCTGCTTGCACAGCACCTGCAGGCTGGTTCCTAGCTATTTCCACACTATTTCTCTAATATTTATTAAATTTCTGCTCTGGCTCTCTGGGCAGCTAACCAGGAACTTGGACTCTGGGCCTCGGCAAAGCAGACTGGATCCTAGGGAGACACACCCAGGGATTCTGGCAGATTCCCATCCCTGGGTGGTTCCCGAATGACCAGTCATATAACACTCTTTCTCTGGAAGGCAAACTGGTGAGGTTAATGGAAGAGTCACTAGCTCTGCAGCGGGACAGACCCCACTGGCTTTTAGAACTCAGCGTCCCTGATTATGATGGGGATTGTTGCATGCCCAGCTGGACTTCCCTGCCTGTGTAAAGGAAATGACAGAGAGCCTAGCATAGCTCTGAAAATCATCATTCTGGAGAGGGCCCATCTGTGCTTGGACTGCAAGTCCAAGAGGAAGCCCTGGGCTTAACAGCTCCTTGTTCAGAATCATGCTTCTTCATTTCTCACAAATCTTATCTGATCTTACCAGATCTGAAAAGAGAGCTACAGAAAATAAATGAGAAGAACACAATCATTCTCATTTGAACCTCATCCCCCTCCCAAATGGTCAAAAACAAAACTGTAAGCCAAGCTAAGCTCCCTGGTGGGCAAAGCTCTAACATAGTGTACTTGCGACATGTTTGTCCTATTGTTTCCACCTCTCACTATGCCTAGAACTTGGGAAAAGCTTCCACCTCATCCAAACTGATCTTCCTTTCTTTGACTGCCTGCCAAGCCATTCACTCTCTGATGTTGGACTATTTAAGAACATTCCATGGCTTACTCAGTCAAACTCAGTCAATGGCTAGAAAGGGACAGGCACCAAACAGCCACAACTGTAAGTTGTTCTATATTATATGGTTCTTCTTCTAGGAATTTTATCCCACCTTCCTACCCAAAGCATGTTCCCACAGTGGGTGAGAGCATTTAAAACCATTGCAAAACTTTGATATCTAAAATAAGATGTAGCGGTGGCATAGGAATGAAGCATGCAGAGCAAAAATGGGGGAGATATAGTGCATCCATTTAAAAGTTATGCAACCTGACAGTCTGAGGTTTCCTATCTGCCATGCTGAGTAATATAGATCCATTTGACATGGATAGATCAAGCTCAAAGTATGCATTCAGATAGTGTTTTAATACTTTCATTAAAATCCCTTTTCTCCTTGGCTGTACTGAAGACACAAGGATATGAAAGCAAATAATCCATTTTCTCTGTCCCTTTTGCATCATCTTCATCACCTTTATTCATCCTCTTTACTTATTAATTTCCTAATTTGTCCAAGTCCAGAAGTACCATAGGCAGAGGTTGGATTAAAACTAATGGCCTAGAAGAATTCTGGCAACCTCCAGATAAGTGGCACGAAACAGCAGCCAGAGAAGGTATCTGACTGTTTCACAGCAATCCACACTGACCCGACTGGGGTTACGGTGTAATGTGATCAGAGCTCTGGAGCTATTTATAAAGAGTTGCTCCAGCACATTTATTCATCATTTGTATTCCATTTATGGCTATTCTCCTTCTCTGGAACAAGGACTCTTATTTGTCGCTTGGGGGCGTTCTTGGCTGATCTGATAAATTGTGGCGGGACATAGGAGAAGGCAATTGCATGGGCACTTATCATTATGGAGTCTGTATTTATTGTATGGCCAAAATGTCTATCTCATTTCTTTTTCTCTGGCAGGAGGACCTGCCAGACACTATACAATGCCAGCATACAGTGTAAAATTCAGGTATGGCATAGGTAACAAGAAGGGATTTTAAGAAAAATCAGATTCATGAAGCATAGGATTGTAAACAATGTTGCTTAAATAGCTGAGACCGCAATTCAGTGCATGCTTATGTGGGAGTGAATACCATTGAACACAACTGGATTGAATTGTGCAAAGGTTTTTGCAGTTAGCCTTTCCAGTAGAGGTGCTCAACGCAACATTCCTGTTGCTCTGCATTGTTTTTTTATTTATTTTATTTTTATTTATTAAAACATTTTTATGCCGCCCCATTCGCCGAAGCCTCGGGGCGGCTTACAACAAAAAATTAAAATAACATTTTAAAATATATACAATAAAATACAAATATATAATATAAAACATACACTATAAAACAAGCCGCCCTGGCCAAATAAAATTCAATAATATTAACATTTAAAATACTGCTTAAATAAAAAGGTCTTCGCCTGGTGCCGAAAAACAAATAACGACGGCGCCAGGCGGACCTCTCTGGGGAGCGCATTCCATAACTTAGGCGCCACCGCTGAGAAAGCCCTCCTCCGAGTAACCACCCTCCTAACTTCTTCCATGGAGGGCTCCCGGAGAAGGGCCTCTCCCGCCGATCTCAGGGGGTGGCTGGGCATATAAGGATGTAAGCGCTCCTTCAGGTAACCAGGACCCAAGCCGTTTAGGGCTTTATAGGTCATTACCAACACCTTGAATTGGGCCCGGACTTCAATGGGAAGCTAGTGAAGCTGATGGAGAACTGGAGTCATGTGAACATAACGTCCAGTCCCCGTCAGCAGCCTGGCAGCTCTATTTTGGACCAATTGAAGTATCCGGACCGTCTTCAAGGGTAGCCCCACGTAGAGCGCGTTACAGAAGTCCAGACGGGAAGTCACCAACGCATGTGTCACTGTCGCAAGGCAGTCATTCTCCAGATAGGGGCGCAGCTGATGAATTAGCCGAAGCTGGAGGAAAGCGCTCCTCGCCACTGCTGTTACCTGAGCTTCCAGTGAAAGCTCTGGGTCGAGGAGCACTCCCAAGCTGTGGACCTTGTCCCTAAGAGGGAGTGCAACCCCGTTCAGGACAAGGTTCAATTCACCCTCTCCGAAGCCCGATCCACCAACCAACAGGACCTCCGTCTTGTCTGGATTGAGCTTCAGTTTATTGGCCCTCATCCAGCCCATTACCTCGGCCAGGCACTGGTTCAGCACAGCCACTGCCTCACCTGGATTGGTGGAAAACGAGAGGTAGAGCTGGGTATCATCAGCGTACTGATGGTTCCGCAGCCCACACCTCCTGATGACCTCTCCCAGCGGTTTCATGTATATGTTGAACAGCAAAGGGGACAAAATGGACCCCTGCGGTACTCCATGGCATAGCTGCCATGGCGCAGAGCCATAGTCCCCCAGCACCGCCTTCTGGAACCGGCCATTGAGATAGGAGTGGAACCACTGCAAAGCAGTGCCTCCAAGCCCCAATCCCGCAAGCCTATCCAGGAGGATACCATGGTCGATGGTATCGAAAGCCGCTGAGAGGTCCAGCAGAACCAACAGGGACGCACTCCCCCTGTCCTTCTCCCTGCACAGGTCATCATACAGGGCGACCAAGGCAGATTCAGTACCGTACCCGGGTCTGAAGCCGGACTGCAATGGGTCCAGATAATCAGTTTCATCCAAGAGTGCTTGGAGTTGTCCCGCCACCACTCGTTCTAACACCTTGCCCAGAAACGGGATGTTGGCCACTGGTCTATAATTAGTGGCCATCTCTGGATCCAGTGACGCCTTCTTCAGGACCGGTCGGACTACCGCCTCCTTCAAAGGGGCAGGCACCTGACCCTCCCTCAGAGAAGCGTTAACCACTTCCAAGATCCAGGTTCCAATCCCGTGCTTGGAATCATTTATTAACCAAGACGGGCAAGGGTCCAAAAGGCAAGTGGTTGCACGTACTCGCCCAAGCACCTTGTCCACATCATCGGGCCGCAGTAACTGAAATTCATCCAATAAATCTGGACCAGACGGTAGCGTTAGTGTCTCCTTTGAAACCTCTGAATCAATAGTGGTGTCCAGCTCGTGACTAATCTGAGCGATTTTCTCCCTGAAATGCCTGGCAAAGTCGTCACAGCGGGCCTTTGAGGGTGGAATCAGGTCTTCCTTTGGACCTGGACGGACCAGGCCTTGCACCACTCGAAAGAGCTCCGCCGGATGGCATTGTGAGGAGGCAATGGAAGCAGAAAAGAATCTCTTTTTTGCCGCCCTCACCGCCACAGCATAGGCCCGATAGTGGGCTCTTAAGTGTGTTCGGTCAGATTCATCTCGTGATTTCCTCCACCTACGCTCTAGTCGTCTCCCAACCTGCTTCATCGTCCTCAATTCAGGAGTATACCAAGGGGAAGAGCGGGCTCTGCCCAGTGGGAGAGGACGCTTAGGAGCGATCGTGTCTACAGCCCTGGTCATCTCCCCATTCCACAGTTCGACCAGAGCCTCGACAGGAGCACCCATCTTGTCAGCTGGAAACTCCCCCAGGGCCTTCAGGAATCCTTCTGGATCCATCTGGCTCCGGGGGCGGACCCACATAATCGGGTCCGCACCCTTACAGAGGGAGAAGTCGCTCTCGAGCATAAACCTCACCAGGAAGTGATCTGACCATGACAGGGGAGTCAAGCATAAATTACTCACCCTCAGATCACCCTCTTCCTGCCCCGTCGAGAAAACCAGGTCCAGAGTGTGTCCCCGTTCATGGGTCGGGCCGGTGACATGTTGAGACAGCCCCATGGCCGTCATGGAGGCCATGAAGTCCTGAGCCGCCCCGGTCAGACTAGCCTCGGCATGGAGATTGAAGCCCCCCAGGACCAACATCCTGGGGGTCCTCAACACCAGGTCCAAGACAGTCTCCATCAGCTCAGGCAGGAAGACTGTTGGGCAGAAGGGTGCACGGTACACCAACAGAATCCCCAGTCTGTCTCGGTCGCCCAACACCAAGTAGAGACACTCCAGCCCTGGTCTCGAAGGGACCGGAAGTCCTGACAGATAGATGGAAGCTCGGTAAACCAAAGCGACCCCCCCTCCCCTCCCTTCCGGCCATGAGCAGTGCTGGACCAGATACCCGGGAGGGCACACTTGGGAGAGGGCAACATCCCCCCCCCGCCCAGGTCTCCGTTATGCAGACCAGGTCGGCCCCCTCATCCACAATCAGGTCCTGGATGAGGGCAGATTTGTTATTGACCGACCTGGCATTAAGCAACAGCACTGTCAGGCCGGAGGGGCGACTGACGAGACTCCCTGGCACCCTCTGGCTGGGAGCAAAACCAGAAGTAGGGACAGGTGTCAGCCATCTGTCCCTCCTTCTTCTATGTGGACACATTAAGCTCCCACCGCTGTTACGTCCCCTGCCCATAACCACCTCAATGGCGGCACCCGTGCGCTCCCCAGGAAACATAAGCGGCAGCATGGCCAGGGACGACTCCATAAAAAGATTTAAAATACTACTAAAAAAAACACACACACACACACACCCTCACTCACAGCCCAGCAGGAGGGCCTACTATCGCCAAGCGAAAGCCCCTGGCCAGCCCCGCCCCCTGCTCGGCCACCCGAACGGCAGCGACCGCCCTTTGGCCGACGCCCTTTGTAGCCGCCGGCCCTGCGTCCCCCCCCCTCGTCCGGAGCACGCCTGCCACACGTGCTGGGGCGTGGCGGAGCAGCCAAGTGGGCGGTGGATGGCGGCGTGGTCTTACGCGGCGCGGCAGCGGCTCCCCTCCGGCGCGGCGCGGTCTTACACAGCGAGGAGGCGGCCCTCCTCCGGCATAGGCTGCCGGGCGCAGTTCTAAAATCTTGTTGTCCCCCAAGGTTTTAGAAAATGTGGCATCTGCAGCAGCTGCAGCTCTCCCAATCACATTTATCTTCTTTGCAAGCTGCTTGGCCCTTTTGCTGCTCCATTACTGCTATAGAACTCCCAAAATGTTAAATTTAGCTTGCAACGTGCTAAATTCAGCCTCTGAAGCAATCTGTAGCACTACAAATTGCTTCACCGCTGAATTTCCAGGTGTTGTCATGGATGGAGCTCTTGAGGTCCCAGCAGGTTTGTTAATATGATGTTATCTGGCCTTTTTTTTTTTTTTTTTGCCTTTGGCCCATCCTCTACTGGAATGAAGCCCCCAGGACTTTCTCTGAAATGCCTCTTAGGCCAGAAGAGATTCTGCACTCTAGATTTAGAAGGTTTAGAACTCCTGATTACATGAGTAATACAACTCATGTACAAGAACCCACCCTGCACCAGGTTTCTGTATCTCAGGAAGTCACAATGACTCTCCAGGAGGAGGAGAATGATGTAAGCTGCTCTGAGCTCTTTGTCTGAAAAAGATGGTGTCAGATAAAAAGAATCTGCTAAAACCAGTTCTGATATAATTCCCAGTCACCTTATGGGCAAAAGCCAGTGCTTGGTCAGGAGACACTACAGCTGATGGGGAAGACAGATGTGAGCATACATCCTTGTCCTGGACTGCAGTAAAAGCTGCTGAAACCTGCTTAGTTGCACCATATGGGCAAAACAGTGAGGCTTGATTTGTTGATGGGTCACAAAGTTCATCTAGTGCAGCCCTGGAACTTATGAGGTTCAAAGAAATAAAGGACCACTGGGCAGGTGCAGAGTCCACACTGGCCATTACGGCAGAGGTGCAAAGCCTCTTTCAGCCTGAAGGCTGAATTCCATTTCAGAGAAGGGGCTTGTTCCAGCCGGGGCTGGAAGGGAGTGTGCCAAAGGCAGGTGGGGTCGTGCCAAAAATACCACCATATTTTAGCAGGAGAGAGTGATCCTTTAGCCTTCAGATGGTGTCTAATAGGCAGTGGATATTTTGGATTCCCAGACAGAAGGCCGGGAACATCAAACTGACCTTTGGAACTGGGAAGTGGAGCTCCCACCCCCTCCAAGCTGACATGGGAAGAACTGCTCTGAGGCTGGGAAAGGGACCTCAGAGAGGGAAGAAAATTGGGTGTTTTCTTGGGTGAAAATTGGGAAGAGATGGGAGAGGCCAGGATGTGGGCTTTCCTGGAGCTTCTCCAGCCTCCTTTCCTCCCCTCTGAAAGGCTCCAGCTAGTGGGGAAGGAAGTCCCTCTAGCAAAATAGGCAGGGCAGAAGGATGGGAAGGCTCTTCCCAGTCTGCACAGGGTGAAATTCAGCCTCAGAGCTTGCCACCATAACAGGACCGTGCTTCCTGCCAGGATCTAAGCCTTCAGTATCGCACATCAGCCTATTCAAATGGAGAGGAGACTGCACAAAAGCTGGGAAACTACTCCATGATCAGTGGATGGCCATGCCAGAGAAAGGGCAGCTTTGCTTTCTGTGGAACTGAAGCGGGCTGGTTGAGCACCCCCAGAGGATCGAATGGTCATCCTTTCTAGAAAAGGTCTAGACACCAACAGCAACTTAGTCCATTTTAACTAAGGTTGCCATAGACTGAGTCACTTGAAAATCTAAAGCCCTGATATATGCTCCAGTATACAGGTTTTCTTCTATCTGTGTTAGCTGTAGAACTTAAACTGACATTGCTACCAGAAACCAGCCTGTTGATTAATAGCAAGAGAATGGCTTTGTTTTATGCACTCCCTTTGTGCCACCATTGCTCAGACATACCTGTCTGTATTCATATTTCTCTCTGTTCACTTTCTACAATGGGGGTGGTGGGAAACAGGTACTTCCCCAGGAAAGTAGAAATGAGATGCTTTAGCAATTACCCACCTGCATATGTATCGGAGGGCAGAGTCTTCATTCAGAGGCTGCCAAATTATGTGCATCCATCAGACTGATCTCTAATTACCATTACAGCAAACCACTTGACACATCTTTAATTAAATCTCTGTCACTCTGGTGATGTACAGTCCTAATCACCCAGCACTCTAAAGATGATTTATAATAAAGGTAGTTGTCTTGATAACATGCAATTGGACAGCTACAGACAAGGAACAAGGACAATTATACAGTTGCAGATATATATTCAGAAAGAGCAACTCTCAGGGTAAACCTCTAACTTTGTGACTCTGAGAATGAGAATGAAATGCAATCTCTCTTGTCGAGGCTGAAATTTCCCTTTCTCTCTCTCTTTTAACAAACATCACCAAAAACAAAAGCAAAACAAAGGAGTTTTGTCAGGGATTCTAAGGCTTAAACTGAGAAAGAGCCTATGGAGCAGGGGTGAGCATCTTGTGTTGGACTGCAATTCCCATCAGATCTAGTCCATGATGCAAGACCAAGTTGCAGTCCACCAATGTTTGGAGGGCCATGGGTTTCCCAGCTCTGGTATAGAACTACTATGAACTGTTTGCTATCAGACCTCCGAGATTATGCAGCAGCACAAGGGCTGGTTGGTGGCTTGAAGCCTCAAGAATGGGATCCATTGAAGTCCATCCACCGTACCTTTAAAAGGCCATCAGGCAGGTAGCATCTGCAGTGAAAGTTTCAATCAGCTATAAAAGAGCTAAAACGGATTCATTTTATTCACCTTCAGTAGTAGCATTGATCTGCCGCTTCTCTGTCTCAAACATTTGTTTCATGGCTGGGGTACATCTTCAGATAGTGCCGTGTCAAAGAGAAACAAGAAATTAAAAAGTAGTGAGTCTAAGGCTTTAGATGAAGAGATGCTCATCCTCGTTTCTGACAGTGGAAGCTAGAGCATACACTCTAGGCTTTTGCCAGAATGTCAAAGGAGTTCAGAACTGCCCCCATGAAAAGGTTCAGCACATTAATGGATAGCACCTTAAAAGTTCAGGTTGTAAGCCAGAGTGGATACACTGCCCCTCTGGCAGCCGCTGCTGGATTCTGAGCAGATTCATATGGTTGCTGGTTCTTTAAATAAGTTGGTGCTGAACCAATGAGGCAGAGGCAGCTTCCAGTAGTTCTCTGTCTCTGCTTTCTCTGAATTTATTTCTGGTTGGTGATTGGAACTAAAAGGGTATAATGGGAACTAAAAGCAGACATGAGTTTCTCACTTGGATTTGCTCATATGTAGACTAAGTCAGAACTGAGCTGCAGGACTCAGAATAGTTGCACCAGGGCTTACTCCTAAGTAAACATGCACATAGTTCATTAGTAATAATTTATTTAACTCCTATACAGCCCAATAGCCAAAGCTCTCTGGCCAGTTTGCAACAGTCCATTAAAACACAGTTTAAAATGCACCACAATATAAAAATTAGCTGGAAAATTACCATACAAAAAGATTTAAAACCACATTTAAGACACATATAAAACTCCATTAACTTAAGAAGATAAACCCTGACTGAACCTGGATTAAATGCTAACCAACCCCCAACTAATTAAATGCCCATCTGGTCAGTTGTGATGATATAGCTGTGTTTTGTCTGGGAGTTGTAAAATTACATTGGTCCTTGGTCTTGCCCCATGTCCTTGCCCTTCCTTTTGCTGTAATGACCCTTCCCAAACCAGCCCTGGCCTGAAAACATTCCCTGCCTTGTAATAAAGGTGAATCCCAATACTTGAAATAGCAGTCAGGCAACAAATACTGCTCCCAATGCAAGATGAGTGCAATAAGGACGAACTGACAATCCCATTCTGGTGGCTGCGTAGGGTACCTACTAGTGACAGATCAATAAATCAAAGTACAGATAGACTCTCTCTCTGGATCAGTTCTGATGATTATATGGAATGAATGGAGGGCTTCATTCTCTGCTCTTCTAAATCGATTTGGGGAGCTTTAGACTGCAGCCCTCTGGCCCCTGAGCTCTCGGCACACCCGGAGCCTTGTGTGCAGCCTAAGCCCTGAACCAGGTTCAGCAGTGGAAATCTCTCTCCCACTCTGATTCTTATCCCAAATGCTGTTTTTGGCTGCCTGGAGAAAGCACCAAGGAGGGGGATGGAGAGAGGATGGGATGTTTATAGGAACGAGCGCAAGGCTTCAGCCCCCACCTCCTTCCCTCCCCAGCTCCTGTTCTGCCCTCCAAGGTGCATCCGTGACTTCATGGGAGACAATCCTTGTGAGTGGGGAAGGGTGGGATCCTGGCCTTAGGAGTCTGGGCACTGATATTTCAGGATCTGGGACTCCAAATAACCCTGTGCCAACGTTAGGAGGCCACTGAAGTGCTTGCTTGCTATGTGTGATCTTGAAATCAGCCTTTAGTAACATAAAACAACACTGATACATACTTTTCATCATCTGACTCCCTTTTATTTGTTTACCATATTTCAACACTGTCCAACAGTCATACTTCTTGGCAGATGCGAACCTTATTTGTAAACCCTTGCCTTTCAATAAGATTGGGTCCCCAACATGGCAATGAGTTCAAGCGTGACTCTGTGGGCAGGTTGCTTCCTTTTTTCCATCTCTTTAGCAGACTCAAAATGAAACCATGAAAGCGCAGCTCTCTTATTGAAACTTAACTGGTTACAAAACAGTCTAGATCACCGTTGCATATTCTTTGAGATGCGGGAGAAGCATCTGCCCATGTGAAGAGTGAACCCCTTCCCTCTCCTTCAGTACAGCTTCTGGTTCCACCCTCAGGGTGACTCCTGTGGCTTGAGACCAGACAGTGAGAATGACAGGGGCTTTGTAATCGGTCTGCTCACTACACCTTCTGTCACCTGTCCAGGTCAAGGAGCATCTGCTCCCCTTTACACCCTGAAAAACCTTCCTCCTTTTTCAATTTGGGCAAATTCTCATGCTCTACCTGAGAAGCATCACTAGATAATCTTGGAACTGCAGCCCCCCATTGCTCTTCTGCCTTTTCCACAGAATCCAACTCTGAACTGACCATAATGTGTGAGAGGTGGACCCCCTCTCTATGGTGTTTAGAAGAGAAAGTTCTTGCATATTTTCACCAGGGCACTTCACAAGTCCCTATTAGTGCATTATATCTGAGACATGTAGACTTAAACACCCAGGATCTTCTTCAGCCTGCAGGAACTATTAGATTTCTGAAATCCACTAACTGCAGCATGGTTCAAAAGAATTTGCATTTAGAAATAAAAAATCCTGAGCCAAGGAATTTGTTCTGAGTAGTAGAACTGAATGGAGCTGACAGTCCTTCCACATGGAAAAATTCATTCCTGGTTAACCCTTCCTAACCCTGTAGGAAGAAATTCCCAAGTAGGAAATACTGGATAAATTGCAATAATTTAAAGGCTCAGATTTGTGCCCAAGTAATACTGCTATATAAATCAAAGGAACCTCAAAAGATCTCCTGTTTCATGTGTCACTCAGCAGTTAAAAGGCAATTGAATTATCTTTGCCCAGTTATAAGGCAGTAATACTTAAATCAGAAGGGCACCCTCTTATGGTCTCCCTACATCATCTACATCCCTACATACATTATCCAGAGCCCCAGCTCTGAGGTCCTATGATATGAAAGCTGGGACTCCCAAGGCTGAGCCCCTTCTCTGGCCCCTCTTGCAACCCGCATGGAAAGAACTGTACCAGGTGCCTCTCCAACTGTCCAGTCGGGCCTTGGAAAGAGGGAAACAGCAGTGCCAGAGGGCAGGGAGCAAAGGAAGCTGGGGTCAAAGGTTTACACCAATTCCCATCAGCACTCCAGCCTCCTTCCTTCCCCTAAGCTTTATCTAGATGGCTGAAAAACACTGTCTAGAGAAAGGACACAGAGTGAGCTATGGTGGAGGGCACTGCCCCTGTGCCTTGCTACATGCATAGTGAGCCAGGGACCCTCTGAGTTCAGAGGGGGATGTGCATCCAATGTGGGATGGGGGGGGGCACTGGATTTCCCGAAGGTGTGGAGAGGTTCCTCCACTTGCTCTATTTGGCTTAAGGTTCAAGGGTGCCACTTGTCTCTGGGCCCAGAAAGGATCAAAAACCCAATCAAACAATGGAGCAGAAGTGAAGTTTGCCCTCATTAATCTTGAGAAACCATTTCACACTGACACACACCATATACCTTTAATGCAAACCTGGAACTGGCCTTTGTTGTGTCTTCCTCTGAGCTTAATAAATGCACAAGGAAAACACCCTATCTCCTGTCAGGCAGCACGAACCTTTCCAAGATAATCAATGTCAGTGTCTTTTCTACAAATAAAATGATGACAAAGAGCCCAACTTAAATGTTACGTTAAAAGTCACCACTAGCAATAGATGCAGGTTCCCCGGAGAGTGTGATTTTTGGCTAATCCGCACGACACACAACAAAGAGGATCTGACTTTTGGAGATAAAGCAAAGGATGTGTATTAGTTAAGCTATGCTATCAGCAGTAATAGGCACTCTCCCTCTATTACTTTTCCTCCTCTTTTGTGGCAATGCAGGGGCCCAGCCTCATGTTAGAGAGGGCAACTCACTTCTCTCACAGCTGGTGCCTCACGCTACTTAACTTTGTGAGCCTTTTTAGTTAATATAACCTGCAAATAAATAAAAATATGAATTTCTGGATAACAGTATTGCTTGCACTTTCCCATCAGGAGGCAGCCACAGAAAGGTCCCATTTCTGTTGGGGTGGGTTGGGGATTGCAGGATTTAAGGCTCAAATCAAATCCAGAGGCCTGCTCTTAGATACCGATCTTAAATATTTTGCAAATCTTTGTTGCTGTCATTTTTATACCTTATAATAACAGCACCATTATTGGCATAGGTCAAAGAGTCCTTTTTTAAAGAAGCAATTTGTGTATTTAATATGCATGCCTAGTACACAGTCTGGCTTAGTGTTTGCAACAGTATTGTCTCAGATTGCTTTAATAAAAGCCAGTAACTCGGCCAAAGGTTATTCTCTGAAATAGCTCACTTGTGATGCAGAATGGAAGTCATTGTTCCTCTTATCCTTCTTAAATGTTTGTGTTGCTAGTCCACAGTAATGTTCAGGGTGGCCCATTTCTGTTACCCAGAAATATATCAGTAGTCCTGCTTTGCAGCCTTGATGAGCAACATGGAAAATAAGCCAATAATTCAACATGTTGAAGAAGTACCAACACAGCAAAGGGAGCTCATGGGCAGTTTCCATGCGCATAGATCAAGTCAGCTATTAGCAGAAACGTGCTTTTTTTCAAGATCAAGGCCATTTTTTTTTTCCAGATCCAAGCTTTGAAAACAACTCTGTGTGTGTGTAACTGGCCTTTTATTAGATCACCTTACATTTATATCACACCTTTTTCTTATTGCAAGCAATTCAAGGCAGCTCACATAATTCTCCTCCACTCCCTCTTTATCCACACAATAACAGCCCTGTGAGGTGGGTTCAGCTGACAATCCATGACTGGCCTGAAGTCACCTAGGGTGACTCATGGCTGAGCCAGGACCAGAACCTGGATCTCCCAGATCCCTGGGCCAACACCTTCCCACCTCACCACATCGGCTCTTTAGCTAAACTTGCTACATCAAGTAGATAAGCACTGTTTGTGCAACAGTGACCAACTGTTGTTATGTTCAGGGTCACATTTGGAAATAAAATCACACCACCACAAAACTCTAGTGCTCTTTTTTCACTTGAAAACCCTTCTTGCCAAAGCCTAATTCCCTGAAACATCTTATTGCCCAGGGACTTTGGGGCACAGCACATAAGTTTTTTAAGGCTCAGTTGAGGCTGTTGTGAGGTGCAGCTTTCCTCGCAAGAAAACACACTACTCCCAAGTTGCTTTTCTGCAAGGTTTTATTGTTCCATATCTCTGAGTTCACCCAAAGTATAGTGTTGAGCCCTCCAATAGTCTTCTTCCTCTTTATACCACTTTCATCTGTGCATTCCCGCAGGCGGAGCACTGTAAAAGCTCATCCTTTCGCGATCCTCCTGCTTCTCAATTAATTGAATCTCCTGTCTATGCTGTCTCCTAGCAACTGGCATCACCTTCTCAAGGGGAGGGACCTCTGTGTCAGACTGCTCAACTCCTGCTGGGAGACCTGTCCAGCCCCCATCTCCTTCTCCTGGACTGCTATTGGTGTACCAGGCCTCTTCTCAGCCCTGCCTGTCAGCTCTCCCTCCTATTCCACTACCTCCTCATTCCCACAGGCCAGTGAGCTGTCATCCCCATTGTCTTGGACTCACAACTCCTCTCCTTGTTCCCCAGACATTCCTTGACTGTGATCTGATACTGGGACTGTCGAGATTCCACAACCATTTCATCTTCACTGTCAGGGCTTGCAGTCCCATCAAAACTCTACACTGTTCATGCACGTTCTGGCACCTAGTCCTGGTGCCCATGCACAACAAACAGATGCTGGGATTTGGCAGAGGCGATTTCTGGTCAATTCAGCTTGTTAGGAGCTATCCATGGTTCTGACTGCCACTAATCCAGCTCTACCAAAGCTAAGCTAATAGTGAAATGGCTTGCCTTGACCTATCACAAGGGCCATGATTTGATATCTAGCTTGGGCTTTTGGGGTAGGGGGAGAGGGATGTCTTGTGACCAGATTGGCTTAACCTCTCTACTTGGCTCAAGCTGATTTACTGTACCTAGACCTGTTTAATCTGCTCCTTCCTAGCAGGATGCATGAGGTTACCATGAAAAGAACATCCTAGATCGAGTTCTTCCCCTTTGTGGTGTGTATTTTGACTCCATGTCTTGACATCAAAAGCATGTATTTCCCAGCGACTCCTGAAGACAGAGATGGCATAGGTGGTAGGGAAAGCACAGAACGTAATATTAGCACACATTATGGAGGCAAAGTGATAGAGATTCCATTTATGACAGTAGCCCCATATCTGTTGTGACATCTAGTTTTGCTGAATCCTTCTGGGTGGCCTGGAGAATTAGTTAGGTCTTCTTGGTTTCTTCATTGTTAATACTTATTGTCTATCTGAGAGGATGGAAATGAAGACTGTGAAGACTTTGCCACAGTAAAAGTGTTCTGTAACTGATTGATAATGGCATGATTGCTGAAGGGATGTAACTATCCAGTTTCCCTTCAGAAAACCACAGGGCTGAACAACACGACTTCTGCAAATCACCCCATTTACCAAACGTGACAGAGGTCCTCTGCTGGTGGAATACTGCATTTATTCTAGCTGCCTCTTTCAACTTACACTGACCTTTTTATATTTAACAAATCGGCAACTTCATCTTTTCCTCCATCTGGAAACCATAGAAACCAAAGCAAAAGTACAGCCAAGAAGTTCGTCATTTGACTATCTCTTGCTGATCGCCATGGAAACATTTTGGGTGGATGTCTTTCTTGGTGTGTGTGTGAAACTGAAAGACTTTCAAACTAATCACATGGCCATAGGTGGCTAGGCAAGTGATGTCATCAGTAAAGCTTTATGCAGAAGTCTATCATGCCAGGAGTGCATATTCCTTTCATAGCCAAGACCATCAGTAATTATTTTTGTTTAGCTTCAGTGATTATACTTATAATTTTTCTAGAGTTAGCAGATCAAGATTTGGGGAAACATGTCTGCTGTCACTAATCCAACGTTACTAATTTATGTAGATGAAAAAATCCTGAAATTATGTTATGCATATTTCCTTTGTGCTTTATTTTCTGAGACAGGGTACCGGGTCTGTTTGCTGGGCTCAGTAAAGGACTGCCACCAAAACAGAAGTGTTGTGTCAAGCTTTCCCCCTTCTTCCTATCAGATCAAATTGCCTTCACTTTCATCACTTGGGGCATTTTCCTATCGCCCTTCACAGGATACACTGCCATGGACCAGGAAGTTCAGAGCAAGATGCCATTGGGGCATTTTGAAGGAAAAGGACAAAACCTCCAGAGAAGCCATCTGTTTTGGCTGCAGCCCTGTGTTGAGCAAAGCATGCAGCTCTGCCTGAAGATAAGAACTTAGGTCATGGCTGTGACTTTTTGAAACCTTTAAGCTACTGTAAATATGGAGCGCACAAAACAAAGCCCCAATCCCTCCCTTCCTTCCTTCCCTTCCTTCCTTCCTTTCCTGCATTTGTATGCCACCCCATTACCAAAGGCTCTCTGGGCAGCTCACAGTGCAATAGAAATATATTTAAAACACAGATAAAAATAAATAACAATAAGAAAAAAACCATAAAACAGAGTAAAATTAAAACACAATATAAACACGAGCATATAGATAGAAAACAGGAGGAACATAAACACAACGTAAAGGAGAAGGCGTACCTTCAGATACACAGGCCCTAAACCATTTAGGGCTTTATATACCATCGTAAGCACCTTAAAGTGGATCTGGAAGTCAACTGGGAGCCAATGAAGCTGATAGAGTACAGGTGTCATATGATCTCGCCTTTGCAGGAACTACTGGCAGTGACGCACTGGTTGTGGGAAGGTCAGGGGAGATAGCCCACCCTGGCATTGTGCTACTAAGCACAATCGGTGCAGCCAGCACCCATGAACACAAAAGAGCCTTCCTCTGGCATCCATGCGCTATGAACCCCTTCAGGAAATGGCCCATGCACCTAGAGTTCTGCATAGGTAGGCTTCAGACACTGCATGGGTAGGGCCATGAGGCTGTGTTGCCCTCTCCTTCACCGTGGCAGCTGACTTGTTCACCTTCTTTTGCCCAGACAAGGATGATGGGCTGGAGGGCAGCAGGAGATGCCATGGCCTCCTTGCTCACTGCCTCTCTGCCTGCCAAGCAAGCAATCAAGTGGTAGCAACAATGAGAAAGATGAGAAGAGCAAGAACAGCAGGTGACTATGGTGGTGAGAAGGTGGACATAATGGTGGGGGGGGCATTGAAGATGGCTTGGGCCCTCCAAAACCTAAGACTAGTGACTCCACAGCCCTGTCTAAGCATGTTGCCCCTTCCTGCAGTTCAGTCATTGATAGATGTGAAGTTCCCGTCATGCAACCCTCAGTTATTCTTACTCTGTCTGGGGCAAATGGCTTTTGTCTCATGAAGTACGTTGACTGGTGATCACATCAGCTGTTTCTCCAGTTCCAGGGAGGAGGAAAAGGGGGAATTAAATAAGATGCATTCAGATCAGAAACACACTTTGCTGGGCATTACCATAGCAACAGAAAACACTTGAACTCTTTTTTAACATGTATTTGCTCTGAGAGTCAAATTAAAAAATCCTTGCATGGCAGCACTAGCCACAAACAAATATTTAGCATCATAAAGGAGAGAAATTCACAGTCCACTCTCAAAGGGGAAATGAGAATCCATCTTCATTCACAAGGAGGGATTCTGTTCCACATCACATCAAAGAATACAAGCTTTGGCTGGTATTGTGCAGCACAGTTAATAGGGTTTCGTTTCCTTTATTTTAGGCAGTTGTTCCAGGATTTCTCTCACTTTAAATTTGCCTGTCTGTCTGTTCTTCCCCACATGAGCAGAAACAACAGACGAAGCTGGACATTGCTCTCTTGTGCCTCTACTCACCCATTCCTTGATTAGAGTCCCACGATCCGGCAGCCATATTGAATGGCACCTTTATTCCATCTACTGTTTCCAAAAGAGTTTTACCTTTGGGTTTGTTCTTTGCTGTTGTTTGTTTTTGCTTTGGAGTGGGGGTTTTTGGGGGGGTTGGGGTGGCACACAAATCACACCTGACAAACATTCTGTGCCATAGCAGTCCTTCCTGATTTGTGAGAGTATCCGGGACCTTTTATCGCCTTTGGCAATGCATTTTTTCTAGTTTCTTTCAATCACTAAGTGCACTCTTGGCAGCCAAAGTCCAGGGCAGAAATAAATAAATCTGAATTGCTGAAGCATTTTTGCCCTTAACTGTATAAACTCTATAAATATTCCATCATAAAAGCATAAACATGGACAGAATGCATATATGCACATGCACACATATCAACACGGCATCCGTCTCTTGTGTTTGACAAACCGCCAGTGTCAGTGGTTGTGAATGGGTGATGCATCAGCTGCTCCCAGGGCCTTTGTGCTCAAGTCCTGTATTTCTCCTGGCTCTTTGAGACTGTCTCTGATTGTTCATTAATGAGATACTTTAGTCCATTCAGGAAGACAAGCTCCCAGGCCTCTGCTCCTGCCTTAGTCATCCATTCATCAAATGCTCCTGTTCTATTCAGACAGCACTGATTGTAAGTGCAAAGCCTATTTTAAAAGGAAATGTGAACTTTCTTCACTTTCCTAAGGTTTGTCTGACGGATAGAAAACTCTTTACCAATTCCTAACATTTTCTCTTCCTTTTTTTAAGGGCTGCTGTGTATCTAACTTACACACATTTCCCCTTCTAGCCAGAGTTTCTTGAGGGCATAAATTCACCAGAACTGTGATAACTTTCATTCAAGTTCTTCTTTCCACCTATCCATTCATCCTTTGTTCATCTGCCTTTCCTGCCTAGCCCAAAATTGCCTGATCATTACTCATACCTTCTCGTTCACATTTTTATGCGATTCCAATCCAGGCAGGGCAGTATTTTCTTTCACTGCTTCTGAGTTATGATTTATAAGGTTCCGCTTCTGTACCAAGACTCTGTTTTCCTGCTTAGATTCATGAACTTGAAATATGGGGTTTGTACACAAATGGGACAGGTTTATCTAGGCAAATGATGGGCTTTGGAGGAGGTAGGGCAGGGCAGGGCAATCACAGGAGCCATTTTCATCCCCTAGAGCCCCCCACCCCTGGCAGCACGCTCCAGAGGGTACCATGCAGTCCATGGGATACCCCTACACCCAAATTTTAAGAAAGGGGGGACTGCTGGTTTGCTGATAACATTGTTGTTGTTCCACAGTGCTACAGAGAGCTACAGGGTTAAATCTAGTGTGCTGGATTGGCTACAGTGACCTAAAGTTTCAACTGTACTTTTCAAAAAAGCTAAATTTGACCTATACTGCCAATTTTCATAGAATCATAGAATAATACAGTTGGAAGCAGCTAGAGAGCCATCAGGTCCAATCCCCTGCTCAGTGCAGGACTTCAGGTTAAGCCAACCTCCTCAGATGGCTGTCCAGTTGCATCTTAAATGTCTCCAGTGTAGGAAAGCCTGCAACTTTCCTAGGTCATTGGTTCCATTGTTGCACTGCTCTAACAGCCAAGAATTTTTTCCTGATATCTACCCAGAATCTGGTTTCCTGAAACTTGAGTCCATTATTCCATGTCCTACATTCTGGGGTGATCCAGAAGAGATCCTTTCCTTCATCTTCATGACAGCCTTTCAAGTACTTATACAGTGCTATTGTATAACTCCTCGTTCTTCTCTTCTCAAGGCTAAGAATGCCCAGTTCTTTCAATCTCTTCCTGGATCATCCTTGTTGCTCTCCCCTGAGCCCTTTCCAGCCCGTCTACATCTTTCTTAAACTGTGGTACTCGGAACTGGACACGGTACTGCAGATGAGGCCTAACCAGTGCTGAGTAAAGGGGATCTAGTACTTCATGGGATTTGGAAGAGATACTTCTATTAATGCAGCCTAAAGTAGCATTTGCCCTTTTTGCAGCCACATCACGTTTTGGTTCAAACCAATCATTTGGCAGGGGGTGTCAGAGGCAGCAAGGGGAGTCGCAGAGGTGATAATTAAGAAGATGTTGCTTTTGGCCAACAACCAGGATTCCCCCCCCCCCCCCCGACACATTTTGTTGCCTGAGGCAGGTCAGCACATGGTTCTTTGTCTGGTCAAGGTACATAGTTTAGTTAGTTATCTAGTTCCTTTTGATCCCACTCTTCCACTATGGAGCCCAAGATGGTATCCATGATTCTCCTTCCCTTCCGTTTATCTTTAGGGCAAACCTGTGAAGTAGATTCATTTGAAACCAACATGGGGTTAGTTTTAAAACCAGATAGCCATTAAAATCCATTGTTCAAATAACTGGAGAAAAGGTGAGTCTTCACCTGGTGATGGAAGACTCATTGCTAGCAGCATGGGTGGCAAGTGCACCTTTCTGAGGAGCCTCTTCCAGAGATGGGGCACAACTGGCGAGAAGACTCTTCTTCTACCCAGCATCCCCCTCAGTTCCCTAGGGGATGGCTCCCTAAGAAGGACCTCCTGACTCAATCTTAACAGATGGGTAGGGCTTTTAAAAACAAGTAAAGTAAAACAACATTCTGTAAGGAGCCAAATACTTTACCATATTATGGGTGTCTGACCTCTAAAAGTTAAAAAGAACTGATTACCTACTTATGGGCTCTCAAAAAAACCAGCAACAACCAAGGACTATGCTCTTTCTTTTTTCTCAGACTGTCTCTGAGTTCCCAATGTCCCATCACACGTTAAATGCAGAGGAAGCAACCTAGTGTCCTCTCACAAACTATGACCATTGCTAATGCTGGCCGGGGCTGGTGGGGGCTGTAGTCCCAAACATTTGGAGGCACCAGGTTGCCTATCCCTGCAATGTGATCAAGAAGCAGAACCCAGTATGAAGATACATAGGGGACTGGACAGTGCTTGGGAAGAAACAGGCATGAGGTAGGTTATAGCCCCCAGTTCAAAGGTAACCTGTGGTATATCCTTTCACTGCCTTGAGTATGAATGAATGGTTGTTAGTCAGCCTGATAGGGAAAAGCAAAGTACTGGGCCTGGGAAAATTGATATCCTGGGCCTTCTGTCTCCCTCCACACTGTATGATTTGGCCTATAGGGAAATGCCTGTGCTAGAGGCTTTCAGGTTGCATCTGGACAGCCACCTGAGAGGGATGGTTTAACTTGGAGTCCTGCACTGAGCAGCGGGTTGGACCTGATGGCTCTCTGGTCCCTTCCAACTCTACCATTCAATGACTCTATGATTCTATTCTATGAAAGGTATACAAGTAACTTTAACTATGGTGTTTCAGTTAGGGATGAGAAGGTACCTGT
Source organism: Varanus komodoensis (assembly GCF_004798865.1). Classification (NCBI taxonomy): domain Eukaryota; kingdom Metazoa; phylum Chordata; class Lepidosauria; order Squamata; family Varanidae; genus Varanus; species Varanus komodoensis. Next base: position 22,132,756 of record NW_025336598.1, read on the forward strand.
ATTAAATCTAGTCCCCATCATTGCTAACCATTGCTAAAAGGGGAGAACTGCAGCAAAGTGGCTTTTGGATGGGCAAGTCTGGGGCCTTTTCTTTTCATTGACAGGATCAGGTGAATAAAACCGTAGAGGCCATCTTCAACCTTCCTGGCAAGAGTCGCTCAGCAATGACAAACCACACAGACCACAGAAGGAATATTTCCTTATGGCAGGGTTTGAAATCCACTGAGCTGCCTGAGAAAAGGTTTTGCTTTTTTCAGAGCTTGCTGAATATTCTAAGGAGTTAATTTCAAGAATCCATTTCTTAGCACCTGCTGAAGTCCTCTCTTCTCTTGTTTCTTCTTCTTATTGGTTATTCCTTCATTTTTCCTTTGAAAATTGCAACCTGACATTTTAATTATAGAAACTCTGTCCTTGACTGATCAGACAAGAATAGCATTTTATTTACAACACTGGTTCCATTTCCAACAATTGCCAGCATCTTAAAATTTTCTTTGCTGTTTGTCATCACTAAATCCATTCACCTTAGGTTTTGCAGACTATTTTTCAATTTCGTTTCAATTTGTATGGAGAGACTTATGGAGTACAAAGGAAACTGCTTTCTAAATTGCCCTTTTATGGTTTAAGAAATCAATGTGCTTTTGTAAATATACTTTCTTCATGTCTTCAACATCCAATATGCCAAGCCTCTGTAGCAAAATGATTTAAGCATCAAGACATAAAACACTTGCAAAATGTGTGGGATATAAAAGCAAGACGTATGTCTTTTTAAAAATCAAAAGAATCGGTAAGAAATCAAGGCAATAAAATGCAGAACAAAACCCATAAACTATGGCTAAAAATGGCGCTAGCATTCTCATCTTAATGTGTTAGTTAGGTTTCTCTATAATAGATTGCAGTTCATGACTGACTCATAAACAATGTTCTTTTTTACCTAGTCCAGAAAATGGTCAATCTGCGGGAGAAAAAGCAAGAGGGAATGCTAGGAATGCCGGTGAAATCTGCAGTGGATTCAGATGACTTTGGGTTCCTGTGAAGTGATCCATGAATTCTGTAACATACTGGCTCTTTTTTTCGGTCATGCAGATTTCATGAACTTTCTAGAATTGAACACAAACCTGTTTATACAAAGATATGAATATTGTTGGAAACTGTGCTTTCATATATATGCCTTTAAAACACCCCCCCCCCCTCATCTCGGATTTCTCTTCAATGTCTGCTGTGTAAAAATATTTTCTGTGTGTGCAAGATCCACTCATTGCTTGGTGAGTTTAAAAAATACACAAAATATTACACGCCAGCAAAAATTCCATACATTGGTTAATTGCATACTTTTTGGGCGGAGCGGGTGGATACAAATCCACTCATGAGAAATCAACTGAGCAAAAGATACCGGACCATCTTGTAACATAAGCACCCCATAAACACCCCAGTTTAACTGTTCAACAAGGCCTCCTGATTCTCTGCAGGCCATTTACATTGGATTGAAGGGCTACCATAAGAAGGAGGAAGTGGGGGAAGTCCATTCTATCAGTGCAATTGATCTAGTGTAAACCTGGATCCAACCCCTCTCCCACCCGATAGAATGATAGATATGATCACATTGGAATCATTTTTGCATGGTGTTTTCATAAAATACCTCTGGATGTAATAGTATAAACTGTTCCATGTCCTGCTTTTGTATCCATTTGCTTTGCTTCCTATGTGTTACTGGTGTACAAAGAAACATATGCCCATTGAAAAACACTGTGAAAAAAGAAACTTGATGAAATCATTTATAAACTCACATTGTGCAGCATTTGGTCAGTCTGCACAGATACCGGGGACAATGCAAATGTGTGGAAGAAACGAAAACATTTCTCTCACTGCAGCACAAAACAAGGGGCCTGACAAAATGAGCACGTAAAGAAAAGGTACAGCAAAGATTTGGCCGTCCAGGCCTGAGGTTCTCTGCTCCAGCTTTGCTTTCATCAGACTTACTATAAATATTAGACTTCAGCTCTTCAACCTCTCATGTGTCAACAAGGGAGTAATTTCTCTCCACTCGATTTCACGCTCCAGCTTCCAGCTTTTTTGGCTTCCAGCTCCAATAGCAGGCTTTCAGAGACTCTGAGCTGTGGGCACAGACTTCAGGAGTGGGCTGGGCATAGCCCCCTCTACCACCTCAACCTGGCCCTAACATTAGCACGGCCATGAAAAACCAATCCAACGGGCTCCGTTGTTCTAGCCCACAGTTACACAAATACACACACAAGATCAGTGTTCTCATTCTGATTTAAATCAGGGATGACGGATGTGTGAAGGAGAAATCAGAAGAGTGTAGAGAATAATATGAGGAAAAGATACAGAATAATGAACAGGCATCACCCAAAGTAAATCACAGGGAGACAAGCTGTCATTGAATCGGAAAGTAAATCCGCTGATGCTTTTTTTAAAACCATGGATGAATGTTAGAAAGATTGTCATGAATTATAGAAGTTAGAAAATCAGCCGTCAGTTGTTTTATAGGCTTTCACCTTGCTGGCTGACATTTACATGTCTTCTTCTCCATGTGAAGGTGATTTTTTAAAGAAGTTGTTCAAAGGGAAATAGGCTACTTTGAGCAACCCCATCCACCCCAAAGGAAGAGGGACAGAAATTGCTGTTGTTTAGCTAAAAGAAAGTTAAATGGCCATTGACTCCTTCGATGTCTGCTCAGAAATAAGCCCACTAAGTCCAGATAATCTTCCTACCAAATAAGCAAGCATATGTGATATTGATTAAACATTGATTAAATATCAATATTCTCTAATATTCATTCTAGTTCATGTAGGGTCTTTAAAGGTAGGGTCTTTATATTAGTCACAAACTTAAGCCCATTCATTTCAATTGGTCTACTCTACATAGTACTAATACCAAAGGTAATCCCGTCTTTTTTATACTCCTTCAAAAACTAGTCAAATGAAGCTCAATGATTAAAAGAACAGAACAGTAATAGAGTTGGATGGGGCCTATAAGGCCATCAAGTGCAACCCCCTGCTCCACTTCCACATGTGGTCCTCCATCCAGCTGTAGGCCCCCACCTTTTCAGCTTAGCAAAGGTGGCTTGGCATTGTAGTTTGATGCAGAGCTATGCATGCAGATTGGCAATGCTGCTGAAATTTTTCTCAATGGGCGAGAGGAGAGATAGGGAAGGAGGCATGGAGGGCCTGCTCCAGCAAGAGTTTCCCCTCTCTGCCAGAGGGCCCTCTACCTGTGGGAAGGCTTCCAGGATAAAGGGAAGGCAACAAGTGCCATCTACCACCACCAAGCCAGGAGGAAAAACCATGATTACTTTTCCTATGCTTACGTTGTTTGGTGACATTTTATTAATATATGTTGATGTGACTTATAAGCCACCATGAAAGGATTTATAGAGCCACCATGAAAGAAGGGAGAATAATAATTGTTTATTCTTCCAATTGTTGGTCTAAAAATTATCTCATGGACTAAGAACAGGAGAAGAGATTTCTCAAGATGATAGTAGTACAAGCTACTGCTGTTTTCCAGAAACAAACTACTGAAGGATTGGCATCTGCTAAATGTGATGGAGACATCATCTTGAGGGTCTCTGTCATCAAATGAAGGATTACCTTTAATAGAGTCATATGCTGTCTTGGTAATAAAGCACATGCTTATTACCAAATACTGAACAGGTTGACTAAAGGTGACAAGCTAGCAGAGAGTTAAGAACTGTGAACCTAGAAGCATGTCATAGGAGCAGCGGAAGCTGTTCTATTCAAGTCAGACCCCTGGTCCTGCTGGCTCAGTTTCATATACACCAGCCTCCCCAATCTTCCCCTCCCAATATTTTGGATTTCAGCTACAACCAGCCCACTGCTAACGAATTCTAGGAGTTTTCACTGAAAACCTTGTAGCGGACAGCTGCCCAGGATTCCCCACTCCCTGTGGCCAACTGGGCTAAAAAATCTGCCCAGAGCCTCCCTGGTCCCGAATCCCAGACCAGACACTGGATTCAGCACACAACAGCCCAGGAAAAAGATGGGGTAGATGGTACCAAAGCAGCTAAAACACACTAGGTACCGAATATACACAAAAGAGGGAGGAGAAGGAAAAGGAATTTGAAGAGAAACACTAATCCACTTCACTGCCAATCAAAGCCCCCAGGCTGGGGTGGCCTTCTCAGACCTAAAATAACAAAGCTTCACCTAGCCTAGCTGTACACACAGATTCTCTACCAGTCAAAGCAATCCAGGACAAAGGGTAGCACAGCATTCTTCAGCAGAGCTTCTGGCAGCAGGGGTGGAACCTCTCCCCAAAGAGGTCCTCTGAACCCCTGCAGGCTCTCTTCTTTTATTCTCCATCATCAATCAGATAGCTAATGGGGTGGCAATGCATGAAGGATCCCAAGTGAGGACAATATGCCCTTATTGCCCCTGCCCATCTCCTGTCCTGTCCTTGGGAGTGTGAATTCCTCTGTCCTTGGGTATAATTTACAGTATCTCTCCCTTCTACACTCCTAGAGCCTCTCTGGCCTTGGGCACCAGCCTCTCCCAAAGCAAACACCTGGCAATTGCAACATTCTGCCCTGGTTGTCAGTTACCACTTCCTTCTCGGGCAGGGCCTATAGCCAGTTCATGTTATAAACACCTGGAGGGCACCAGGTTAGAGAAAGGTCTCCCTGAGTCACCAGGGTCTGAAGTCCTTTCCCAGTCCAACCTGGAGATGCTAGAGACTGACCCTTCTGCATACACAGCATGTACTCTACCACTGAGCCCCAGCCTTTCCCCTGTCCTTTCAGTCCCGGCTTCTTTCAGCACAGCTTTTCCCAGCATGCCACTCTCCTCCAAATGACTTGACTGCTACTCTCATAATTTGCAGCCAGAATGAGTTTGGGCAATGCTGGCCTGGAGTTGAGGTAATTGAAGTCCAACACACCTGGAGCAATTTTGTTCTAGTGCTACATGTTCCTTGTCCTTGGGATGAGCCCACTTAGTCCTGTTCCTCTTTTCCCTCAGTCTCCAAAACTCAAGACAATACTTCACGATGCAGATTTTACCAAAACTTCACAGTGATCAAGACAATGTAACTTGAAATAGCTTCCTATCAAGCTGAATGGATAAGTCTCTGCCCACATAAACAGGAAACTCCTTCTCAGCCCCTCTCTTTCAGTAATGCTGCTGTCTCCACATTCAGGATGGTTCTCACCTGAGGAGAGCCAGATGGCACAATCTATGGAGGCCTTCCAGTTGGGCAGCTTGTCTTTCTCGGTGCCTCCTTACTGGATCAAGAACTGGGTCCCATACCTGGTCCCCTTCACCTCTTGAAAACCTTCCCTTCCTGCTCTCACAGTTGGCCTTGCATACTTCAGGAAGTGACTTGAAGGAGCTTGAGGGAGCTTCAACGGTTTCCGCTCCCCTCTTGCTCCTCCATGTAGGAATATGATGACATGTCCCCCTGGGCAGTCTGCAGAGAGCAAGTGCCTTCTCCACCCACTACACTCATCATCACAGCTTTCACATGGAATGGTGTCAAATTAGTGAATCGCACCAATCTCCTCTCCTGATTTTTTTTTTTTTTTTAAGAAAATCAATTCCGCATCATTTTCTTTCTAACTCGGTATGGCACCAAGCAGCTTCTTACACATTTGGATAAGGCCTGACACCAGATAACTCATCTAGCCATACATCTTTAATGTATGATGACAATGTCTCAGCAATTTAGGGTAGAAAAAAGTAGATCCCCTGCTGCTTTTATTAATCCATTCATTTTACTTCTGTGACTAAAGCAAGAAGGTGAAAAGAGACATCATTTGTCTAAATTGCCCTTAGCAAACCCATTCTAAGATGGTTCTCAAAGTGCTGTGCATCATTTTCACATGCATACCCTCTTAATAAACTTGCATTCTGTGCAGTCCAAGTGCTTTTTATCATCTCTTCCCTATTTCCTTTCCAAGACAGTTGATATCTCCACATAATTATATATTAGGATATGTTCAGGTAGAAAGCTCTGGAAGCCATTGCTGAAGAACTGAAAACGCTATAAATAACACTTTTAGCATGAGGAACAGAAGGAGATGGAAATGTCACATCATGCACATGTTATCATTGTTATTTTTGAATTTTAAACTCTTCCTGTCAGAAGATACAAACACTTCACATCACCTGTAGGAGATCACTAGGCCCTTCACCATTTAAATTTGCCATCCGTTCATTCTAGGACCGAGTCCACACCAGGAATGTGTGAGGAATCTGTTTCCTTTGGAAAATCTGTCCAGTTCCTTGCTCTTGGCTTCCCAGACTCTGGTCCACTTTGTGCTTGAGCAGAGTCTGAGTTCCTGGTGAGCACACCCCGCAGTCACAGGGCACTGACCAGGAATCGAGTCCCATGTCCTGTGCCGTGCCATCCTTCTGCGCCCACAGCTGCCATCAGCAGCACTGAGTGGAGAAGAAGCTAGGCTGCCAAGACTGGCATGCCCACTCCCTGCACCCCTTTTCCCAGCATGCTGTGGCTGCTGATAGCAGCAACTGCGAAGAAGCTTGGCCTCCAAGAACAGCGGCCAGCACACCCATTCACTGCATGCACCAATGCCTTTCCACAGGTGCTGCCACCAGCAGCAGTGAACAGGGAAGAAGCCCTGTTACTGGGAATGTGTCCCATGCAGAGAGGGCTAAGTTCCCATTCTTATGGTTCCTACAGGGCCCAGGTATTAAGATAAGAAGACACTGCAGTTTTGGTCTCTCATCTGCTTAGGCAGCAGAAGCCCTTAAGGAAATGGGCAAGTCATGGTTCATTGATGGTGTAAGTGGGACATCCCTGCTCCAATAAGAGAAGAGAACATGGTTGACCCTAGTTGCAAAATAAATGGTGCCAAATCTAGTCCTAGGAACCCTGTAGAGATTATTCCCTGGAAACAATGATGGTCCATTTTAAAACTGGACCAAACCCCTGAGATTCTGACAGATGATGGAGTTTGGGATATTTCAGTATGTACTGAAATCAATATACACTGACACTGAAGATAAAAACTACAGTTAGGAAGCGTTTCATCTCTAAATTAATGGTTCCAGAGAGACCCTGTGCAATTGTATGTTAAAGATGCAGAAGTCACTGTTGCACAAGTTTAAATAAAGTGACAAGCGGCAGAAAGATGAGAATGATGCTCTACATCAGGGGTGTCCAACATCTTGGCTTCTCTGGGACACATTGGAAGAAGAGGAATTGTCTTGGGCAACACGTTATATACACAAACACTAATTAAAGCTGATGAGAAAAAAAAGTCTGCGCATAATTTTCGTGAAATCCACCACCACAGATAAGCAAAAAAGTCCTCACATAATAATCCTAATTATGCAGTGCCTCATTTGGAAAGTCTTTTAAAATCATTTAGCAGGTCCCAAGTTTGCAATCCCTAATAAAGAAAATGAACGTATTTAAGTAATAAAATTTGATTGATTTTTTAATATTTTTATTATAAAAGTAAAAAAAAAGAGGGCAACATGTAACTAGTGGGATGTTTGACATTGTATTTCTCAAACTAATGCATCAGTATCTGGTTTGATGGAAGTAGTTGCAATTCTCAGCGAGTTCTCAAGGTGCTCATCAGATATTTTGGTTCTCATTTTACTCTTAGTGTGCTTCATTCTTGAAAACAATTGCTCACAAATGGAAGCTACACAATGCCATAAAACTGAAGCTGCACATGCATACAAATATTAAGAGCATTTATTTTATGTGACATTGCGACACAATGTTGTCGTCTACAAAGTTCACAATCAAGAACCATGTAATCGAGTTGCAAAAATAATCTAAAAAAATCTCATTATGTTTTAAGTAAGTTTACAATTTTGTGTTGGATTCATAGCCATGCTGGACTACATTCAGCCCATGGGCCAGGGGTTGGACACCCCTGCCCTGCATAGTCCAGGCCTCACATCAGCTCTCATGGTCAGCATACAATGTTAAGATGCCACCAAGAGAAATCAATATAGACATGAATAGGATTGCCTATGCAGTTATACTCATAGTGTGAAAAGAATTAAGCCCTGGCATCCTTACAGCTTGATAACAGGCCATTATTTTGCAATGTAGCAACAAGGCCTATAAAGCTGTCCCACATGATTGGCTTGGGAGATTTTTGGCTTGGGAGTAATTTATCTTACATTGTTCCAGACTTTGCCATACATCCACAAATCCACTCGCTTGACCTCAGAAACATGGAATCTTCTGCTGGGAAGAAAAGAGATATGGAACATCCTTTAACAATTAGAAATATGGGGTTTTATTCTTTTGCACAGGCTGTTGTCCCTGGATTAAGAATACGTGCATTAAAAAGAGGTATCACTAACTTGTCTGCAAGTATCGAGACTATAGAAAATAAACCCATAAATTCATTAAAGGTTCTTCAAACAGAAGTATCCTTCTCGTCTAGAGCAGTTCTACAAAATTTAATTTATTAGCAACAAATTTAATTTATTACCACTAGCTCATGTGCTCTGCTGAGCTGAACCTGTTCTACATACTTGATAAGAAAGGGTCAACATGAATGAGATTATAAAACAAGTTTGAATTCTACACAGAGTAGCAGAAGCAGAATGTAGGACTAGAAGTGTTGGCTGCCAGGACTTCTGGATGGTCCCATAGACTATTTCCAGCAGTGCTAAAGGACCTGGTAATCCTCATTGTTAGAACTGTTCCTGTCTATGTGCGTTCCTCTCTAATCAAATGCAGTGGAATTCGCTTATTAAAGAGAACAGAACAAGTTGTAAGTGCAGAGAGCACTGATCAGATGGTGATGCTAGAATTTAAGCAGAATGACAAGTATCTTAAGATCATAGGAATAATGAATATTAATGTAGAATGAGGCTGTGAGTTACAAAGAGAGGAATAATAGAAGAACGCCAGATCCAAGAAATTGTCTTAGAAATGGCTTCCTGAAGGCGGTCTGTTGCCTTTTGCTGACCACTATTCCATGTATCCCCAAGTATTACAAGAGGAAATTTGTGGCAGGTTGTTTGTGTGAAAGAAAAGTACAGCTGGCCTTAGAAAAGAAAATGTACAAGTTGGCCATTGTTCCAGAAGAAAAGAATCACCACTGCTTGAAGAAATTGCTAACTGGTACTGCTTCAGAAAATATTGCTAAAAACTAATGAACAAGTTTTTCCTTCAGGCTGCTCCCCTCTCCCTCTTCTACATATGTAAATGTTTCTTTAACTGCTATAAATATACGCCAGGTAATGAGAAGAGCAAAGAACTGGCCATAGAAGTGTTTTGTGGAGCTAGATTTTCTCTCCTTGCAATGCTGCTTGTTAGTTTTCCTTTTCAAGAAAATCTCTGACAAATTATAGTCCTAAACAGAAGTGAAGCTTATTTTCTTCAACGCACTGAAACCCAGTGGCAAGGCAGCAACACAAAGGGAGTATTTTACTTTATGAAGGAAAAAATGTACTCCTGGGAGCTACCGGGAGGGCCGTCTTGCTTGAGATCAAGCCCGCTGTCAGCCTGCTATGCTCCACACAACTACGGCAAATTTGGGGAGGGGGTTGGGGGGGAGAAAAAAGGGCCAGGTTAGTTCTATGCAGCCACTGCCTCTTCATTCCTTTAACAGGAAAAGCTAAAGAATGAACTAAGTAAGGTCATTTCTCATATTTCCAGTTTGTGGTTCCTGAATTTTGAGAATCTTTCCAGTCTTAAGTTTAATTCATTCACAACACTGAGAAGTTTGTTTTTAAACGTTTTCATGAAAATTTACATTTTATGCACATCTCTGTTAATAGATTTCTGAGCCCCTTTCCCTGAGATCAATGTTTTTCCAGGTAGTTTCCCTAATATAATGCATAGTTGAACATCCTTTTCTGCAATATGCACATGTTGACACCTCATTTGATTTGAGGATTTTGCTGCAAAAATTGGAAAATTTCAAATTTCAAAGGATGGCTGAGTTTTGGTATATTCAAAAGTGCACAATCAGATATTTTGCATTAAAATGCCACAACAACATTTTCTCTCTCCCTCTACCACTGTACATGTCTTGTGGCCAAACATGAAATCTGCATTTTTGCTCCTCTTTTTCCCCTTCAAAAATACAGAAATTCTTGTGGCAAGTAATATATGTTTGTTTTCGCACATTTTTATAAGCAGAGCATTGTCACATTCTTGACAATCTCTCCAGTGAATCCTTAGAGAACAAAACACCTTTTTGCAGTTGAAACCATGCCCAGACTTTCTTTCTCTTCTTTGAATTCATAGCAATATGATGTCTTTATTTCCCTAATAATGTAGTACATGACTAAGTCTGGGTTTATTATACATCACATAAACATGGGAAAACTTCAGCTGCAATTGCTACCACATGGGGGCCTATATGTTTTCCTTTTGTCTTTCTGTGGTAATTGTTAAATCAGTATTATCCTTTAATAACAACACATTAATACACTGATAAGCTGAGATATAAGAACATATTTTGGCTGTGCAAACAGCCCCTTTGCTCCTCCCTTCATGTGCCAATGTAAACGAACCAGGAAAACATCGTCTGGTTGCAGCTTCTTCTGTCATCTGAACAGGCACACCATAGTTTGGTGTGGAACAACCAAGGATACTAAGCCATGGTTTGCAGTTGGCTTAATACTCTTGGCTGTTAATTCTATCTTAAAAGCAAACAGAAATCCCATCTCTGGGCTATCAACATTTGGAGAATATTTGAAGTAGGATATGCTTCATCCTTCTGCTCCAGAGCTATCCGTAACAGAGATGGGTTTTCCAATGGTCTTTCTATTTTCTGATCAACCATGTCTATAAGCACAGTGGTACCTCAGCTCACGAGCACCTCAGTTCATGACCAAATCAGGTTGCGAACAAAAATTTCTGAAAAAAATTGCCTCGGGTCACGAACTCCGCATCGGGTGACGATCGTGATCACACCCGTCTCCCCCCCCAGTGCACCCACCTCCCCCCCGAGAGTGCCCATGATCATGCCCGACTTCCCTGAGCGCACCCATAATCGCGCCCGCCTCCCCCTCAAGTGCGCCCGCAATCTCACCCACCTCCCCCCTGGAGCATGCCTGCAATCACACCTGCCTTCCCCCCCAGCGCACCTGTAATCACACCTGTCTCCCCACCCCCCCAGAGTGCACCCGCTTCAAATTTTTGTGATTAAAAAAAAATAGTTACAGAACAGATTAACCTTATTTACCTTGAACCTTATGGGGAAATTTGACTTGACTCACGACCAATTTGGGTCACGACCAGAGTCCTGGAATGGATTAAGTTCGTGAGCCAAGGTACCACTGTACCTCAAAGGCTGTCAGAAAGAGGAAGGGCAAGAACTCTTCTTGTTGATACCAGAGTGTAGGACACAGAATAATCAGTTCAAGTTGTGACAACCCAGATTCAGCTGGACATCAGGGAAAGCTTCCTCACTGTCAGAACAATACGACAGTGGAACCAGCTGCCTAGAGAGGTGGTGGGCACTCCCACACTGGAAACATTCAAAAAGAAACTGGACATCCATCTGAGTGGGATGGTGTAACTTGGTGTCCTGCAACAGCAAGGGGTTAGACCTTATGGCCTTCATGGCCCCTTCCAACTCTACTATTCTGTGTATCCCATTCAGATAAAATTGATAAAGCTAGAATATGGAATTTGGGAGATGCTTGAAGTGAAGGACTTTAGGTGGCTTTAAAAGGGATTAGGTAAATCCATGGCAGCCTAAGGCTATTCATGTTGACTAGTCCTGATTTCTGTATGTTGCCTCCAGCACTTGAGGTGGGCTGCCCCAGATATCTGTCTCTGGGAAACAACAGCATAAGAGGAGTACTGCTACACTGACATCCAGGCTGTGGGCTTCCCACAGCCTGACATCCAGGCTGTTGGCCACTCTGGGGGCAGGATGCTGGAATGCTAGATAGGCATCTGGGGCTCTTCCTTTGTTCTCTTCATACAGTCCCAGAAACACTGGAAGAATAAGGAACACACAGACTCATCCTGGATTCATTTACATGGAGGTGATGCTTTGGGATCAAAGCCTTATTTGAGAAAAGGGAGTCTTGGTTAAGACAAATGCCAAAGCTGGCCTATAAATTTAAATAAGAAAAATATGCAGTGAATTCCTCCATGTCTTGTGGGGCGGGGGGGGATACATTTTTTCCTGAGTGGTTCAAATGTCCTCAAACAGTTCTTCAAGGAAAAACCATTCAGCAGCAAAAAGTTCCAGCCAGTGCTTGCCAGGTAATGCTCAGACACCAACTTGCTAGCTATCAAGGACAGAGGAACCCACCCAAAATAAAATGTTGGCAGCCCTCAGTGTTCTTTGGATACATTTTTGGCCTAAATATAAAGATCTTTGCACAGTTTAGGGCTACCAGAATTTCACTAGAAACATAAAGGAAAAATTGAAGGAATAAGATCAACACAGAGTCAATTTTTGCTATTTGTTTGTTGTGTTTTGAATAGCAGGAAAGCCAAAATAGGGCAAAAATACAATATTGTAATGTGAATGTATTACACATACATGATACAGAGAATACTTGAAAAACTCCCGAAATAATTCTATTTTTAAGATACTTGTTATTGCCCCTCAAATATATTTACCCCTTCTTCATTGTTTAGAACATTTTCATTAAATTACACACCAATTTTAGGGGAGAATGTGCTGCCAAACAGGGCTCTTTCTCTCTGACTAATGTGAGGTGGGGGGGAGGGGATGCTGGTTTCCATAGCAAAAACTAAACTTGCTGTATCACTGCACCACTCTTGTTTGTACTGGGATTATATAAGAATATGAGGCATAAAGGTTGAGTAATGCACTGGAATAGTTGCACTCTATTTCTGAATCAGAATTATGACATTTTGGAGAATGATGGATTTTAAGTTTTGCAAATCCCTTTGTATACATCAAGGGACTAAAATTGCATGTGAAACTGTTCCTGGACTGGATTACTTCAAACTGCAGGCTCTTGGTGGTGGTTGTTTATTCAAATTTTCCAATCCTTAATCCAAAAAACCCCAAAACCTCACTACTTCTTGGAAAGCCCTGCATCCCTGTGGAGGTTTGGGCTCCCTTACATCCTTCCCATTGGATTCAAGTCCTACAGACCACCCTTCCCCAAAACACTAGCCTCTAGATGAGTCGAGTCACAAGTGCCATCATCCCCAGTCAGCTCAGTTGTTGGGGGTGATGGCATTTGTAATCCAACACACCTGGACAGTGCCATTTTGGTGGGGGAGACTGCTATATTTATTCACCTGGGGGAAGTTCCCTTGAAAATTCCATGGGAAGTTCCATTCACTTCATTCCAATTCCTTGCCATGCATACCATCCCAGTTTTTATATACCATATATATCAGCAAATAAGACAACCCATGAAAACAAAAATACAAAAGCAAAAATTGGGGTCATATAGTGCATGTGGAGGGCACCAGATTGAGAAAGATTTTGTTAGAGGTCTACATCCAAAATTTAGCCACTTTGCTCTAGAACTGTCCACAAAGTCTTGATTAGTGAGTATCTAATTTAAGTTTCATCTTTGAGCAGAATTTTTGAAAAGTACAAATGTTTTCATCTTTGAGATGGAAGAAAAGGAAATATTTAGAAAATCTTAATTCTGGAGTAAGTAAAGTGACAGACTGATCCATCCCAAGCAAAAATGTCCTCCTGAAATTTCACATTTCTTTAGATGGAAGAGAAGTTTCCCAAACATCCTTTAGGGCTGAGATTCACCATTAGCAGTACTGGTTGGAGCTCAAGTTCTCTCCTTTTCTTTTCTTTTCTTTTCTTTTCTTTTTTCTTTTTTCTTTTTTCTTTTTTCTTTTTTCTTTTTTCTTTTTTCTTTTTTCTTTTTTCTTTTCTGGTGGGGAACAGATGTTACTATTCCAAGGGGCAACAGCAATGGTACTGACAGCCTGACCCAGAATAACTCAGACCACCTCATTCCAGGAGCAAAATGACAGCTATCACCCTCAAAATTGGGCAGTGTCCAATGAAACCATACTGCTTATTCAAATTTGGATAATGCAGATTATCAGAAACAACCTCCAATGCAATGGCAATAGCACTTCTGGCACAAAAGGTTTCGCTGGGAACTCTGTCATGCCAGCAAGAGCTATTTGCGGTGCTTGAGGTCATTTATGCTAATACAACATAAGTAACATTAGCCAAAGCACCTCACCAAGCACTTGTCCATGGCGCAGAATACCCAGAGGCCATTTCCACCTCTCTGTTCACTTTTTATGCAGTGGTGCTTTAGAAGAGCTTCTCTGTTTCCCTCCCTGCAGAGGGACTTGCAGGTTCCCTCCGAGGCTACACTTGCCACCTCAGAAAGCAGCCAGGGCAGTTCCTTCTATGGCAGCCGAGAGGAGAAGGAGATCTGAACTTACAAAGCCCTTTCCAAGGTTCCAGCAGTGTTTACAGCCTCAGGATGCGTTTTCCAAGTGTTCCTCTGTTCTGTGGGGCAGTTTCTTGGAAGCCACAGGCTCACTGTCCTAAAATAAAAACTAAATGTAAGACTACACTATGTTAAAGGAGATCAAATAGCATTAGCTACAGATAGGCCTACTATCCTTGTTTCTCCTCCTCCTCCTCCTCCTCCTCCATTTGCCTGAGTGGATATCAATCTTTTGCATAAGTTTCCAAGTTTGCATAAGTTTCTGTTCATCTAAAGAGAGAGCATAACAAGAATCTAAAGGAGCTCTCTCTCTTAAGATTCAAGTCTCCCTACCCATTCTCGAATAGATGCTGTGAAATTTGCATCAAGGCTTGTTCTAGCAGTTCATCCTTTGTTTATGTGGGCACTTGTGAGAAGGAATATTTTCTTAAGAATCAATGAAATCTTTAGTGCCTCTAACATCCATTGGCAAATTATTTTCAGGATATGTATTTTGGCAATAGGCAGTGCTTCCCTTGAGCTATTCAGAAGCAATAAGTACACCAGTGGGTGAAGGAAAATATATATATTTACTTGAAACCAAATAATAAATTAGGGGTACAATCCAATCTGGATGCACACAACCCTCAGAATTTAGAGGAGTGCAGGCATCCAGTGAAGGCATCCAGGGGACAGAGGCTAGGGTTGCCTCCATGTATTGAGGAATCCCAGTATCTTATTAGATCAGCCCAGTCAGGGACTCTGCTTTCTCTTCGCCCACAAAGCATCCTAGTCTTTGAAAATCCCACCTTTACTGTCAAAAACTACCCTTGCCTATTGGAAAAACGACACATGTCCACAAAAAGCCAGATGGAACACCTGATTCTCAAAAAAATCTGGATGCAACAAGCCCACTTTACTTCTTTCTTCTGCAAAATTAGCAGTCCCCCAATTGCTAAAGGTGACTATGTACCAAAGCAATTAGAATACAAGTATTCCACATAGGCTGGGTTCACATGACATGACAATCAATGAATGACAAAGCAACCTGGTTGCTTGTTCTGTTGTCCAAGCCCTGTCATAGCGAGTGACCATTGTAACTTAACTGTGGTTGTCAACCACAATAAGATACAACTGTCTGTTCTAGGGCTTCGCCCTGCTACTATATTGTGTCATGTCATTTCCCCCCCCACACACACACACACACACAAAATGGTGTCGGGTACAGTTAAAAGAAGAAAAAGCAAGCCAGCTAAAACAACACTGTGCATGTAAAATATCTACAATTTCCATTTAATGTGAGCAAGCACATTTGAGTTCGGAATAATTAGTTACTGTAAAATGGGTTTGTGATCGTTAATGCTAATTCAAATGCTTCCACATTGCTTCCTTCTGACATGTTCAAGATCTTACATATATGACAGGTAAGCTTTCCTGCTTACTCCACAACTTCTCATAAAAACACATTTCCAGTGGCCCTGAATATTTATGGGAACTGCCATGGTGAGTCCCCACTTTTGAAGATTTACCACCGCAATATTACTCGGTAGGACAAAAAAAGACCATGCCTGGATCGGGGTCAAGCTTCGTCTAGTCTAGCATCCCACTTCCAACAGATGTTTCTGGGAAGTCCATAAACTACCTAAGTTTTACCTCCTGAAACTTTGCCAGTCAGGCAGCTATGAAAGCCACAAAAAGGTGGTTTCTTTTGCGGAGGTGGGCAGTGCAAGACAAGTGGGGAAGCCTCTGTCTAATAATGTTCAGTGTTACTATTTAAAACATGGACTGTGATGTGAATATACTTCCTAGATCAAGCTCGCATTTGGCCTGTATACACGGTGTGGTCTCCAGGCTTAGCAGCCATTTTTCAAGGTCTCCTGTTTCTGCTCTGGGGATAATACTGATCTACATATAAAGATATTGTAAGGATTTTTGAGCATTTCACACTGAGCACTTTGGGAAAATGTTATATAGATATTACATTAGCATATGTTAGTTTTCAAACTGTTGGCAAGACTGGAACATTAGGCCCTCTGTTGAGCTGTGCTCTAGGGCACCTATTCCTCTGGCGCTCACACAAGCATTAGCAAGCTCTCTCTTGCTCTCAGGAATTCACATAAAACGAGATGTGTGTGAGACTGTAGACACCACGACCAATGCACCCTATGCATTCGCTCCCAGCAATTCCCCACCACCACCACCCTATGGCTGCTAACTTCCTAGAAGCACAGTGTTGCGAGATACCTTGGAATTCTTTGAGTCCAGTTCCCCACTCAGTTTGCTAGAATCCCACTTGCCTCTGCTCTTGGTCCTTTAACAGCTCTTTGATATGTATAGACCAGCAGGTGCTTTCTAAGTCTGCATGCCAATGGGTAAGGGCATCGTCACAGATGCCAGTTGAAAAGAAGGCATCCCTGCTCTCTGGTTTAGTTCATACAAGCAGCACATGCACCAGTAGAGTTGCGAGTCATGCCACTTTAGCGCCTCCAAAGGATGGCCTGCATCATCATGCCAATGCATGCACGCAGACACCCATCCAAAACAGTGACTAGCATATCACTGAAGTTAGGGTAGAGTTTTTCTCCCTAATATCTATCTATCTATCTATCTATCTATCTATCTATCTATCTATATGAAGGACTTCTTTTGTGATGCAGCATTTAATCATAGGATCTGTAACCACATGCCTGGCATTCTCTATTTCCTGTAGCCTGGTGGAATGCCTTTCCCAGCACACTCCACCTGGCATTTTCTCTGTATATAGTTAGAGGCCAGGTTAAGTTCTTCCTCTTCTGGCAGGCACAGAATCTGGTGCTTTAGTTATTAATATTGCTGATGGCTCTTTAATGTTTCCAGTTTTAGAAAATAATAATATTCCGTTGCTGTATTGTGTTTATTGTTGTATTTTTTCTTGTGTTGTTTTTTAGGATTGTAAACTAAGGGCATTTGCCATTTGAGTAGCATACAAATCTACAAATGAATAAATAAAATAAATAGTTTGGCTGGACTGATATTAGATTATGTTTATATCCTGCCTTCTTTCCTCTTGTGAGGAATCCAAGACAGCTTACATACTCTTCCTCCATTCTATTTTATCCTCAGAACAACAACCCTGTGAGGTGGGTTAGGCTGGAAGTGAATGACTGGCCCAAAGTCACCCAGTGAGCCTCATCGCCAAGTGGGAACTAGAACCCAGATCACGTGAGTCTCCAGTTCAACTCTTTAACCACCAAACCACACTGCCTCTCTAAAGATAGCTTTCCCAACACAGCTGGTGTTTTTATTAGCCAGGTGTTCCTCTCTCACCCCAGACAATTTGTACTACAGTGCCCATAAACTCTGACTCTTGGCCATTTTGGCTTGGGCTGATGGGAGCTGTTGTTCAATAGATATGGAAAGCACTATGTTGCCTGCTCTGAATTATAGCATAATGCGTAATCTAACCCTGCATGTTTTAAACAGACCAGAGGCATACTTGGTAAAAATGTTCAATCATATTTAACTTCTAAACATGCTTTTACCCACCATCCTGTTCACTTTCCATATTAATCAATCCTTTTCAATGCATATTTGCTCTCAAAATTCATATTTAGAAGCATGTATATATTTATACAGCTAAGGACTGCATTGCAACTTTCAAAGAAATGCAAGAATAGCTAAGTTGTGGCTATTCTATTAGTAGAAGAGGTGCGAAAACACTTGTGCAGGAATTTACCAAGCTCAGATTCCTCAAGTGTCCTTTCTTCAAACAATTTCTCGTTTACACTGAGGCTTAAATGGACTTCTGACTATAACCAGTTCTTTCTGCACCACAGTGAATTTCAACACTGTTTTACAGCCCTGAAAAATGATTTCCTTGCTGGCTTCCTCATTGCCTTTATCTGTCCAGATTCATTTTTCATGTGTGCCTTTCCTCCCACAAAGTTGGAAGAGGAAGAACCTAAATAACCTAGGAAAGGTCTCTTCTGCTCTCATTTCTAACCCAGGCAGAAATGCAACATATGAAGAAGTAACACCAGAGAGGTTCTCTCTCAGTCTCCAGCACAGAACCATTAAATTCACAGAATTCAGACTGACGGCTTTTGTTCAACCAATTCTCAGAAATGGATGTGCAGGAGAAAGCTTGAAGGTCAAAATGGATGCACATTTGCAAAGCAACATGACGAGAAGATAGGCCAGCAGCAAGGTCTTGTGCAGCTAGTCCCCTCAGAGCAGCTGGGAAAGGAGGCAAGACAGAGAGCATGAAAGCTGGAGATAAATACTCCCCGTGTTCTCTCCTGAGCTCATTTAATCACAACCAGTCCAGGAGAACAATCTCAGAGGCCTAAACACACTGCATAATTTTGCAGCATTCTCAATATATTGCACATTTGCAGAAATGGATCTGCAAACCGCCTGGGATACTCGCTCAGAGTGGGAGCCCCTTTGGATTTCTGTCCCTCTACAGCATCCCTTTTTTTAAAAAGTAAACTTTTATTATTATTTTCTACAAACTAAAAAAAAAAAGAAACTAAAAAATATCAGTCATCAGAAACATCAGACCTACTGGGTCAGCCCCCTATATATTTTTATAGCAATTCATAAACATATCCAAATCTATGCATAGTCCCGTTTCTCTAGCCAATAATAAAAAGAGTTCCAAATTTTATAGAAGTATGTATCCTCTTTCTCCTTCAGAGATAAAGTCAGTCTGTCCATTTCAGCATAGTCCAGAATCTTTTTTAAAATCAGTTCATCAGTGGGTGGTTCTTCACTCCTCCAATGTTGGGCAAATACAATCCTTGCTGCAGTGATTACATGTAGAATCAAATGCATTGCTTGTTTATCTACATCATCAGGTACAATGCCTAGTAAAAAGACTTCAAGTTTAAATATTAAAGATTTTTCTAACATTTCCTCAAGCCATTTACATATTTTAGCCCCTCCCCTTTTTTTTTTGCCTTATCACAAGTCCACCACATATGATTACAGAATCCTTGCTCTTGTCTTCCAGGCACAAGGAGAAAATTATCCTGGAGTTGTTTACAAGCACCTTGCAGGTTGAGGGTCTGCAGACTTTAGGTCTGTGCCTTGTCTTTTTTAAAAAATTGAAACCCAAGTTCTACCACCTACAACCAGGTGGTCAGGATCAACACATGACATAGTCAAATGCATATTTAGATAGGTAAAGGCCTACAACTCCAGCAGTTGCAAACCTTTTTTTGTTTAAATATGAGTTTAAAGATTGGCCAAAGATTGGCTCAAATAGACTCAAAAAATTATCTGATTTCCCCTGGATTGATTGGGGGGGGGTGAGCCTTGGGGAGCTCCCCCAGCTCTACTTCCAAGTCCCATTGACTTCAGAGGCCAAAATGGCAGCATAATAGGCATGCCACTGGTGATCCAGGATTCTATTCTCATGTGTTTAATCACAAAGGATGAACGGGGGCGAGTGACAAGGAGTGCTGGTAACTTTCTAGAGGCCTGCAAATATAAGAATGAAAAACTGGAGGGGTTCAGTGTAAGTATCACATGATGTATGGAGAAGAGGGAAGGGAAAAGATTTGACATGCGTGGGTGTCTTGTGTTGCCCCATTTATAGATGGAGCTTCAGAGAAATCAGCAGTAATCCAAAGGGCTCTTCATAATCAACTGACAGTACATTATTATTATTATTGGTGGTGGTGGTGGCAGGAATGGATGTGCAGCTTTCTAGGGTTGGCTTATAGAACATGACACCTGCAACATGCCAATCTGCTACAGCTGTGGCACCAGAGGCAACGCACAGGTCTGCATACATGTGTTCAAGCGGGTGCGCATAGACTCCCTTGCTTGGATGTCTCACAGACACCTGGGCAGCAGGACTTGGTGGGAAGAACAATCATAGGCAAGGGTGGAGACTCTGAGGCAGTGCATGTATAGATCAATAATAGCACCATAACGGTTCGTTCTCAGGTCAGAACAGGCTGTCAAGCATGGGCCATGTTAGGTAAGCTGGATTTCAGGGGGAAGGGCCTACTGTCCTGGGGTAGCGAGTCTGGATAAGAAAGATGGTCAATAGCGAATGCTGAAATGCTTGAGGAGAAAGGGCCAGGCTGAAGACATTTCTCTTTCAAGAGATTATGCAAAGCAACCCTGTAAGGAGAATCACCTCTTGATCACCTCAACAGGTTTTCAGGGGGGTGAAAAAATTAAGGGTCCCTGCCTCACTCCAGCCCCATGATAATCAACTACCTTGTGTATGCCCAGTACGAGATCATTCCCAGGATATTTTCCTCCTTCTGTGTAATCACGGTGTCCAGACATGGAACAAATTCAACAGAGTAGCATTTGCGCCAAAACCTGTTTCTGCATGTGGGTGACCCTTCGCTGAATTGTGGCCTTTTTAACTATGTAAATATTCTCTGTTTAGTAGATCATAGGACTGTGTTCAATCTGTCAGCTTTCTTCAAGATACTGAGTGTATCTGGAATTCAATAATATACTTAAATGAGATTGGCACTAGAGGGAGTAGTAGCTACAATTTTTAGATCATTTAAGTTTTTAATAGGGATTCTACACACATACTTGTCACATTCAGGATCCTGAGAGTGACCACAAGCAGAATTGCATGTTCTCCAAAACTGGTTGCAAATTCCTGAACTTGAATTCACATCAGAAAAAAAAATGTGTACTTTTAAAATCGCAGTTTGCTCCCCCAAAATGTACAGTTTCATGTTTCAGGGAGAAAATGCACATTTGGGTTTGCTGGTTTGGCTGTGCTGTTTAAAACAAAACAAAACCGTTTTCCCCATTCAAAATGTGCACTTTTCCTGTTCAGACAACCTTTGTAACAGCTGAACATAGGAAAAGGAGCCAACCAGCCTTAAAGGTGGTACTCAGAAAAACTCAGTGATTGTGAAAGCTACTTGTCCTTCCCCACCATTGAATCCCACCTCTCACAATGCTTCTCAGCCTCTCTCTCTTTCCCTTTCCCTTTCCCTCTCTCTCTCTCACACATACACAAACACACATCCCCCCCAGCCCTGCTTCCCCCCACAATACACAGCAGACTATCAAATTAAGCCAACCAAAGAAATTTCCATTCAAGTACTAACCACAGCCTTAACGTCACTTCTGACAGCTTAATTGCATGCTTAACTCAGCAACCTCCGGGCACTTGAAGTACAACCTACAGCTAAGGCTGGAAATTGACATTTCTAATCTATAAGGATTTCTCAGTATTGCGCAAATATGGCAATCAGTTAATGAGTTGTGTTGCTGCTGTTGCGGGAGGGGACAGCATAAATTGCTATTATGCCTAAGACACTGTTTGCCTTGCAGCAGCAGTAAATTTAAAATAGCGATTAATGCACAAGGGGAGAGGCTTTTTGGTCATACACACGCACATGTACATATTTATACATACACACACTTGGAAAAGGAGAATCTAAGAGAGGCAGGTGTCCTCTCTTAGGTGTCCAAGGTGTCCAACTCTAGGATGGTGTCCAACTTCAAATGGGAGGAGCCCAGAAATCACATTCCCCCTGCTCAAAATGCCAGCCTCACTTTGAGGTGGGAGCAGCTGAACATGAGGCAAGCAGTAGGAAAGGGGGGCTATTGTGGCTGGCCTGTAATAGTCACCTTGCTGCCTAAGGCAGAGTACAAGATGACGCCCTCCTCCCAGTCCTGCTTTCATGTGTAGAAGCCAAATGGACCGACAGTTGACTCTTAAGTCAGTTCAGGCCACAGCGCATCATTTTCCACTCTCCTGAGAATGCAGGCAGGCCACTCAGAGCCCACTTCACTCTGTCCAATGAAAGGGCCATATTTTGATTTGACCCATCATGGTGAGCCTTTCTGTGCTTGATCAAGCTGCCAATCAAGGTGCCAGCTCATACTACTGGAACCTCCGCATGATTCCAACCGGGCTGCCATCCTCCATGCTGCCAGAGTAATATTCTCTAGAGGCTCTGAACTATGTCACCAAATCCTGACCAATCAAACCATGAGAAGTCAAGTTATGGAAATTTACTGTTTTTGGAGAGGTTTCAGAGAGTGGGTGGTATGGCCATGTCCCTAGATTGCCAGTATTTTTGATTTGGATTAACTGATTGGAAAAGAAGAGATGTTGCCTTAGAGTATTAGATCTGATGGTCTTGTGCTGTCTTCTTGTGGTGTTTTGGATCTCCCACACCACCACTTGATAGGCATGAGGGGCCCCATGGAATAATGCTACCCCCATGGGCCACTCTGGACTTACTGGCAAGGGTGGTGCTATTGCACCAGTCAGGAGAGTTCAGCTCAAGGGCCAATGGGGTCCCCTCTGGAGGGCTGGGCTGTCAGCACGTGCCCCATGAATCTCTGAACTGGCTGGGGAGGGAGACAGGCGGAAGGGTGATGATTTCAAGAGAAACACTTCCACATTCTTCAGAATTGACTTTTCTTGCTATGCCACAGCTCCTATTTCTGTGCATGATTTGCCACAATGGGGTAATTCATTCCATGTTTTGTATTGCTGCCCATGCATGTCCATTGGTCCCATTATGCACAGTTTACTCTCTGTCTTCCACCCATCTGTTTGTCCATCCAGCCTCCCCTTCCTTCTTCCCTGTGCTGTCCTGTGCTTATTCTCAAGCTGTTCCACCATGTCTCAAATTGTTGCTGAAAATCCCCTTCCCTCCCCTGTGACAGAAACTAATTGACATGTCAAGGAAGATAGATGCAATGGCCAATGGAGGAAACAAGAAATCTCACCATTGCTCATAAGATCAAATGGGCCATGCCTAAGAATGAGCACTGCTGGGGCAATGAATTACAGCAGAGACCAACATTTGGATTCATTTGATGGGATCCCCCCACCCCCACACCTGAAGGTCAGATTGGCTGGAATAAATGTTTGCATTTAAAACAGGTCTTCTCAACTTTGCCCTACTGGTGATGCTCCCGAGAGCCTAGGGGCATTCCAATCCAAAGTTTGTTCTTAACATTCCTTATGAAAATGCCGCAGACCATTAGCTTTCAGTTGGCCAGTGACTCAGGTGAGTGGCACTATCACTGTTTGCGGCTCATTTTGTTCCAGCCCTTTACTACATCTGCCTGGCCCAGAATCTGTAATCAGTGTCTTTTTAGCATTTGGAAGATATTTGCAGAATTTCACAAATCCTGTAACTGGTCCAGGTGTGATCACCAAGGAGCCCCTATCAGGCCTCCATCAAAGAAGAAAATTGACAGACATAAAACTATTTCAGCCAGCTCACTTTGATTTAAAAATGTAAAATTTCAATTTTAAAAAAACTACGTGAATGGAAAGGAGCTAATTCTTACACTGAAAAGAGCATGACCTTGGAGCCAGGTGTACCTTTGAGGCATTCCAGAGTTTTATATACCATATCAGGTGTTAATACTATGCTACCAGTGCAGAAGATCTTTAGAAGAGGCCTATCACTGGAAGACATCAGACAAAGTTCACATCTTAACACAGAAAACTGGGTTGCTACATGAACATGGAACACCATCCATTGGTTATTGATCTGTCAGATATGTGGGAACCAGTGGGCAGACATGCTCCTAATCTTCTCAACAACCCACAGTTTGTTAACCAAGTGTTTTTACGGCATGTGAAAACTGAGAAAGGAGAGAGCCTTCTCTGTAGTTTAGTCAGAGAGGCTTTTCCCTCTGCAAGGGTGAGGCTCCTATTAAAATGCTTCACCCCCTGAGGCTAATAGATCAGAATGGGTTCCAGTTGACGCAATTGCTCCTAGCACCTTCTCCTGAGTACAGCTTTTACAGGTCTGTAGTATACTCCATCACTGAGAGTGCTGAAGCAAAATAGGAGAATGCTAGAAGGCAGATGGAGAAAAACACTGAGTCGATGCAATTGATCACTAGTTTGTGCCTATGGTCACGTATATTCAGGGCAGTGAGTGCAGTGAAGAAATAACATCTCAGTATCTCTGCTGAATTGTCCATGTACGGCTCAGCCGGGCTTTTCATCCAGGCTTTCTTATATGGACGTTGTAGGTTCATCTAAGCCCTGCTGTATTACACTTGCTAGACCTAAGATAAAATCATTGCACTTGCTGAGACTTAGACTCCAGTGTTAGATTATCATGAGCACAGCTGAATCTCATTTTCTTGGATGACTTCCAGTTGGTATATCTTGAGGATGATGAAAAGGTGCTTAGACAGATTTGTGTAGTCACCTCCATATTGGATCCTTGCTGCTCTTGAAAGCTGGTCAGAAGGAAACAGCTAGCATGGCCTGGGAGGTCATCAGTGCCCTCTTGTGAGAGGGAGTGGTCTCGGGCTTCCTGAAAAAGGCAGTGGTGAGATCACATTTGAAGTACCCCTTCCTGGAACCAGAAAACCTTAATCATGTGAGACCATGGCAAATGTTCTTTTCCTGTGAAAAGTACTTGAATGGGATGGTTGCCAAGCAGCTCCAGATGTTCTTGGATGAGACTACTCATCTGGATCCATTTCAGTTGGGATTCAGGCCAGATTTTGGCAGAAAAGGCCTGGGTTGCTCTGTACAATGACCAGAATAGAGTCAGGGGAGTGCAGCCGTGCTGATTCTCCTTGATCTCTAAATAACTTTCAATGCCATTCAGCATGGTATTCTTCTAGGATGTTTGTCTGACTTGGGAGTGAAAAGTACTGCATGTGGTTTTGCTCCTAGTTGGTCAGTCTGCTCCAGAAGGTGGCACTTGTGAAATTTGGCTCAGCTCCTTCAATTCTCCAGTATGGAGTCCTGCATGGATTAGTTCTGTCTCTATGCTATTAAACATCATCCTTTTTCATTCATCATTTACTGCCTCTAACACAGGAACCAGGAGATGTCAACATTTAATACTAATTCCGTCCTGCTTACACTTGCTAACTGCCTGTCTCAAGGTGCTGGTTTTGACCAAGAAAACCATACATGGCTCAGGATCACAATTGTTGAAGGAATGGCACTTCTAGAGTGAAGGTACCCAGAACCTCTGCTCATCACTTAGGGCTCTCTTCCAAATATCCCGTCCAAGAGAAGTTCAGAAGCTGTGACAAGTGGGAGGGACTTCAGAAGCGGCTTCTTGATCTATGGAACCATTCCCCCAGTGAGGTCTGCCTGGCACCAACATAATTACATTTTCAGTGCCAGATCGACCTTCCTCTGCTCTATGCATTTGGCAACACAGAATCAGATTTTTCATTCAGGTCCTTACTGTTGGTTGTTAAAAATGTTTAGAGGTGTGTGCAAACTGCTCACATGTTTCTAGGTAAAGAGTTCATCTATTATGTACAATATTGTATTTCTAAAGTTTCTGATCTCTGTAAACCACCAGAGAGCTTTGACCATTGGGCACTATACCAATGGGATGAATGAACTGTAGTGGCACCCCAGCTTTGAAGCACCTTTCCAAAGAATATTCAACTGGCACTGTGTTCCTATTTTTGTTCAGTGCCAAATGCGAAGTTCCCTTCCTGTTCCAGCATTCAAACATGTTAATGTTCTGGAGTCTTACTATTTCAAATGTCATGCGTGGCTAAACCACCTCAGTTGTACTCTCCTTGCTGCTTGAAGTGTTGCTATTGTATAATTGTATGGTTTTTATATTTGGACTGGTTGGTTGTGAATCTTGAATACAGTACCCTGGGAGAAAGGGCAGTTTCTAAATTTTAGAAATAAATCAATACAGTAAAATTTTTGCATGCATTATCTCACAATAATACTCGCTTTATCTCCATACTGCTGCTGGAGAACCGGGAAGGGACAGTCACGTTTTGCTTGGCATGAGCTTCAGCCAGCTGCACTGGCTACCACACAGTGGCGAAGGCCTGGCACATCCACTGAAGCTATGCCCTCTTCGGCGAGAGTTTCGTGTAAGGGAGTAATTCATATTTCCACAGGGGCCATCCACTAAGTCTGTCGCACATCAAGGGGCAAGGAAAGTAGGGTCAGTGAAAGCATCTTGCATAGGTTGAGCTGGGGTGACAGGTTTCCTAATTAAGTGGTACCATCTATGACAGCTCTATCCAGGCTTCCCCCATTCAATTATTTAGAGCATCACTGGAGCCCCTGTCTAGCTTATGGCTTACCTCCCTAAGAATTTAATTAGACTGTGCTGCAGCAAACAAATCAGGCAGATCATCCCAGGAAAAGAACAAAAGATGAATTGTAGGAGAAAGCAAAGCCAGCATTCAGCAAGGAAACTGGAGTGCCAGGCATGTTAATTGAGACAAATATGAGCAGAGGCAACATAAAGCATCCTCCGTTAACAGGAGCACTCAGGTAAAGGTGCCAAGATTGTCCCAGGTGTAACTTTCTTAACCAGGCTATTGAGAAGTGCATACTAAAGGCATTCTTCAGAATTGGGGCAGGAGAATGAATCATTTTTCCTGCAGAGGAGATGCAAAAGCCTCCTTTAGCTAAACAACCATTTTTGACTGCTCAGAGTATCTATACATAAATATAACTTCTTGGGATCCTTCCAAGAACTCTGTAAGGTCACTTATATTATTATTTAATGTAATGTATTTTATTTCTGATAGCCAAAGCTTTCTGGGCAATTGACAACAATTTTTAAGAACACAAACCATAATACCAATACAAAACAGCATAAGCTGTTTGCATTGACCATCCCAAGACACTAGTCATGGGACGGTCTATAGAAACAATCAATCAATCAGCAACCATTCTAATATACAGAATTTAAAATACAATTAAGACTCTGAGCAGCTAAAAAGCAATTCATTAATACAGCTAGCGTAGCATAAAATGCCACCATATGCCATTAAATGCCACTGAATGCCTCAGAAAAAAGCAGTTTTAACCTGGAATTGAAAAATAATGAAGGTGGCACCAGTTGCCTGCAGTTGGGAGGGTCAGTACCAAGAAGGCCCTCTTCCAAGCATCCTTCAAATGGCAGTTGAAGGAAGAGCTTTAATGTTCAGTAGGTGCCCTGGTAGATTCAGGACAGCTGCTTCATCAGGTACTGCAGTCATAAGCTGCATCATCAGCATCAGCATCATCCCCATATTTACAGTTTGTGGCCTCAGCAACAGTGGCCTCTCTGGTGAATTCATGGAGAAGATGAGATTTGAACAGGGAACTAACTTCCTGATGTTTCAGCCAAATTCTGCCCAACTGTAGGTAAGACAGAAATGACTAAAAGCTTTAAATTGGTCTTTACTTCAGATGATCAAGCATCTTCTTTGACAACTAAAGCAGGCAATAAGCAAAAGCAAAGCTAGCTTGCATTACAGTGCACATAATGAGAATAAAATCACGTGTTCAACCACCCAGTTCCTACATTCATTACCAATGAAAGGCCATCCTGAAGAAAGCACCACTTAACTCAGAGGGACATACTTCTGTGTAGACATGCCTGGATTGGGTTCTTGGGGGGAGAGGGTTGACCAATATTTTCTTTCAGGACAGGGAGTTCTCTCAATTGCATTTTGCATATTCCAACCCCTTATAGCATGACCTTTTAGAATGAAACTGCTTGAGGGTGGAGTTCCTAATGACATTTTCCTTTGATAAAAGCAGCTGCAGGTGAGAGAAATCTAACCTTCCCTGTTCAAAGGACTGTCCCAGCTTTCTTTAGAAAGTTAAGTCAGAAGCTCCCTAAAAGATAGAGTTGCACAGTAATGTGGACCTCAGGCACTTCGGTACACTATAGATGAATTAAATGTGCAGAGCATCATCTTATAAGGCTCCCAAAAACTTGCATAGGAAATCAGGCTTGCTTCATATGGAGGGAGCAGCAGGAGCTGGTGAAATTGTAAAGTAGCATGCAGCCCCCTAACTAATTTCAAAGGCACTCCTCACATAACCAGCTCAGACCTCTGGCAAGAGGAATCTGATTTTCCCATAGAAAGAGAGAGAGAGAGAGAGAGAGAGAGAGAGAGAGAGAGAGGGAGAGAGATGAATGGGGGTCACCAGCTCTACTCACTTCAGGCTCTGGCCTCACCCACTGCTGAGGTGTATCCTCTGATTGATTTCCCCCGAGGGAAGAAGCTCTTGGGAAAACAACCTTTATCCGTCCCTACTGCTGTTGGGGCATTTAAATAACAACAGTCTCTGCATTTCTATATAGCAGCAGTTTTCAGACTTTCTGTCTTCCTTCTTGGCTTGCAAAGCAGGTTGCCAGCCTGGCCCATGGATAGTCCAGCCTTAGAGGTTATATTAGGGTTAGCAGTGGGCAATCCAACTAATCAGACAAGGGTGGGGAAGTGGAGGGAGAATGGGCTCCTGTGCCTTTAGCCACAGGCTAAGATGCAGAAATCAATAGCTGAAGCTCATCATATGTATATATGCATTTTATTGGCAGCTCAGGTGAAGCATATTGGGTACCTCAAAGACTGGCAGATCTGTTGCGGCATCAGCTCTCATGCACTTGTCCAGACTTCTCCCATCTCCCATCATCTCCATGCTGACTGGATATGAGTTTCATTCTAACCCATCTGGAGGCTACCAGGTTGAGGAAAGCTGGGCCAGATCTTCCTTCATCTGGTAACTGAATGTCCGTATAACACATTGTATTAGTTCACTACATTTTTGTTAGACTTTACAGTGCCATAAAACTCCTTGTAGTTTTTTGTTACCACAGATGAAGTCAGCAACCCTTCCTGGATGACCACCTGCAGGGAATGTCTGTCCATCGAGTCCTGTTAAAGGAACAGCTACAAAGCTGGTTGGTTCAAAGGGCTGCTGGTCGGCATGACCAGATTGGACAACTGTGGCTGTAACACTGGTGCAGTAAGGACAGTCACCAGTGCAGCATTCCTTATCCTTGCTTGACACGACACACGGGCGAAAACCTTCCTTTTGTTCCAGCTGGTGGCATGAGTTCCCTGGGGAAGGCTTCTCCTCTCCTGATGCCCCCTCAGAAGCCCAGCCTTCTCCATGTATCAGCACTCAGCCTAAGAGATTCCATCTGGAGCAGTCCTTGGTGTCACAGACCTAGGAGCTACTGAAAGACTGCTCTGCTGGAGTGGGAAGCAGCAAAGGAGAAGCCAGGGGGTTCTGTCACCTGCAAGTGCCTGAAAAGGCTTCTGTGGACTGAGACAACTCTTCCTCTGTTTGTCTCTTGTAACTTCATGGCATGCAGTTAACCATAAGCTGTCTTTGGGACAGCAGCCATGTACCAATGCACCAAACACATAAATAGAAAGTTCATTGTCCAGGCTCATTCTTAGTATGACCATGTATCATACTTTTCAGAAAGTCCTCTGTTTGAAGGGTCATCAGATGACAGTCACCCTTCCAAAGTGCCATCCCATCCAAGTCCCGTTTAAGGATAAGATGCTCTAAGAAGGGAGAACCATCCCGAGCAGGCTGCCCAACCACACATTTCCCCTGGGTTGGCTGAGTGCACACTTAGGTCACCTGGCCACAATTTTCCTATCTGTGGGGAGTTGTATTGTATTTTTAAAAAAACTCACATGAATGATTTCTAAATTAGTACCCATGAATCTACATTAACATACGCAAATTCTATGAAAATAGGGTCTTCTTCTTTGGTGATGCTGAAGCAGCCCCTGAGTCACCCAGAGCTAAACGGAATCGCCATGGACTTATAATAGCTAGGAGCCTGCAGTGTGTGCCTGAAATTTTCCAAAAGGATGCTATAGACATAAAACAACAACCGTGGGATGTGTGTCTTGTTGTTCCGCAAAGCTGCACTGCAGCATTTCCTGAATCTGGAAATCCTGTGCAGGCGATCTCCACCTGATGAGCATCCCACATTAGATAACCTGCGTGTGTCCTTTCAAAAAGACAGCAAATTGCTGTTAGCTTTTGTACTCCCTCCAGCTGACTGACAAAGGCAAGGTTGGTTTTGTCAGATGTGGAAAAAAGGGAGAAGAAAGGCAAGGCAGTGCAAAAGCACAAAAGAGGGGTTGGATTAGAGTCAGGCATCTATGATTTGCATTGCGGGAAGAGAGAAAGAAAAGGTGATCCAGTAGAGAAACTGTTTGGTGGCAGACCGGAGAAAAGACCAGCTGAGTATGTCAACTGAGCCAGCACCAACAGGAGGCCTAGTTGGGCACCTGCCAAGGGACCGCTGGCAAAAATGGTTCCTTTCTGTCCCACTGCAGCCTGCTTGTTCAACCCGCCCCCTTGTCAAGGATGGTGCAAGGTCTGGGGCTCAAGCAGCGGGCAGGACGCTGGGAGGGCAGAAGGTTGCACAAGGTTTAAAGTGGGGCAGAGGCAAAAGGCAAGTCAGGCATCAGCAAGGCAGCTGGGTTCAGACATGGTCCAAGAGCAAGTCAAGGGTCAGATGCAGGTGAAGTGGGAGTCTTTAGGAGCAAGGCAAGCTCAGAAAGAACAGGGTGAAGGTACCTGGCAGGGCAGGGTCAGGCTGGAGGCATGGATGAGGGCAGGAACAGGCAGCAGCGTGGCAGGAACAAGGACTCAGAGCAGCTACTTGGGTCAAGGCAAGTCCTCAGAACATAAAGGAGCCACCGGAACAGCTCTTGTAGCTATGGCCAAAAGGAGCAGTGCAGAGAAGCCTTTTATGGCTCTCTCCCGGGCTTCCAGCTGCACTCCAATATTGCCAAGTCTGACCCACAACTTAGAGGGAGGCTCCAGAATCAGTTGTTTAGGAAGAAGACTCAGCTTTGGAAAGCATCCTGAGGTTTCCACCATCCCAGGATCCATTTCTGTGGAATATCCCAGGGAGCAGTTCCTCTGCCTCCAGAGAAGGTTGATTTGCTATGCTCGGACTCTGAGGATTCAGGCCATATGGACAAGAGTCTGCCATAGCCATCCCACACCATTACAGCTGGAGGGTGCCGAAAACAAAAGCAAAGGGCCAGGCTCCTTAAGGAGCAGCATGAAGGGAGGCTCAACTAGCCTAAATGCAGCAACACTCTTTAGTCTTGTTCTGGTCCTCTTTGGATCAACTTGCAAGGCTGAGTCACATGTCAGAAAAAGCCACCCACAAAACAAGCCACGGTGGGCTGGTTGCTCCATCACAAACCCACATTACTCTTTAAAGCTGATCGAGCACTCTGTGACTGGTTTTCCCCCTTGTCCTCCTCCCCCAGCAAATATCCCATGGGAGAAGCACCAAGGCAACCTTCTCCTCTGCACTCTTCCCACCCTCAGCAGGATGTCCAGAATCCTCCAAGTCCAGAGGGCTTTCCGCAGCCACATTTATACTAATCTATGTTTGGTGCTTGCACAGTATTGGCTGTTGTTCCCATCTATGTGTGCACTTAGTTGCAACTTTTATTTTAACCACCACCACTCCATCCATTTTCTGCAATATTGTAAACTCTCTCCAAAAGGAGGATCTTTTTTCCTTGTTAAAGAAGATGTTCTCAGCACTTGATGTCAGAGCTTCAGGGCTCTGCGTAATCTTTCGTCTGGCCCCATGACTATTCAAAGCAGTATGGAATATGCAAAATGAGGCGAGGTGGGGCAGGGCAGACGGACCTGCTGAATAAATTCTGTAAAATAAAAGGAGGCATGCCAATTGCAAAACTGTGTGTCTGCCCTGCTTACAAATAGACATTTCTGCCACGTATTTCTATTTTGCGCTGCCAACATGGGGGGTAAATGCAGCCAAAGTACTTTCTGTGTAAGGGGTGACAGCCATAAAGGCTGGCTCAGTTTTACACTGAGGCATTGTGAGGTGATCATTTCAGGTGATAGATCCTGATAGATCTTGAACTTCAGCTAGAAAATTCACTGTTTTTAGTGTGTATGTGATGTAACTAAGGGTATTACATTTTACTTTATGTATTTAAAATATTTATATTTTGCATTTGCTAGCATCTGAGGCAGCTTCCAACCCTAAACTGAAAAATTAAATGCCTAATCATTAAAACTGTTGCATGTTAGGATACCAGGTCACCAACCATGCTAAGATGTTACTTGCCTAGCTTGGCAGCTGGAAATATGAATCATGGCTAAGAAGGTCTTCTGTCTTCAGGGCCTCAGCCAGCATGGAAAGAACTGGGACAGCTAAGAAGGGGCCCAGGTCACAGAAAGGGCTCTGCCTATATTTATGGCCATCAAGCATCCACCAGCCATAGGACTACGCCCTTGCAGAATGTCCCAGCAATGCATTTCCAGTCTTTGTTACCTCCACACTACACCTGCCTCATGTCTGCAGCCTGGTAACTAAAAGGAGGCACAATCCTATTGAATGGTTGACATCTGTCAGCATTTGGCCCCACTCATCATTCTTTTCTTTTTATACAGATTTTGGAGGCAATGGTTTCTGAATATTTTTGCTCCCAGAATAGTGCTGCTATTCATATTTGTTCCTGAAAGCTACATACATATTTAGAAGGGCCTATTTTCAGCTCGTATTACTTTGTCATCATGTGTCAAGCATGTCAGGATCCCTCTCAGATAGGAAGGCTTCTGAATGATACGATTCAAAATAACTGCACAGTGGAGGAGGATGGGGACAGAAAAAGAACCAAGCCCCTGTAATTATCATGTGTGTGTGTGTGTGTGTGTGTGAGAGAGAGAGAGAGAGAGAGAGAGATTTTGAATTTCCTGAAATGACACAGTCCATGCTGTCACAAAGTCATTCCTTGGTAGCTGCCCATTAATACTGAATCTTGCATAATATTTCTTGGCATGTTGCATCCCAAGAATGATGAGCTGGTTCCAGGATCTAATGGCCCTGGGCACAAGGGCTCACTCATAAAGGTCCCTCTGTGTGGTTTTCGGGGACCTCAACAACCCACAGCTAACCTCCTTCAGTAGGTCCCCCATTATGTAGCTGAAGGGGAGGTAGGAAAGTTGCTTCCAGCAGACCTAATCTGAATCGAACCCAATAGGTTGGGTGGTGAGAGGGAATGAGCAGAAGTTGTCCTACTGCATTCTGCTCCCATGTCATTGTCCTCTGTTCCATTTTCACCCCGTCACTCCTTCTTGCCTTGTGATATATCCCTCCAAGTTGTTGCTTGCTACTCTGGTTACCCTCTTACTTCTTCTTGGCTCCTGATGCCCTTTTGGCCTCCTCATTCTGTTTTGGCACCTTGGGGAACATGCCATTAAGCTGATGGTAGGCTGGCTTCTTCAACTGCTTGACTGAGGGTGATATTAACTTCTTCAGGATGGTGCCACCTGAAAAGAGCCACTCTAGGAAATTTGGCAAGCACAAGAGCAATGGAGTCAACTAAGCACAGGGTGGTGAGGAGAACGGAAGGGAGGCAAAGCTATGAAAAAGGAGGTGATTATCACGTGCATAGAGCATCTTCCTTTAAAAGGAAGGCATATGTGGTTGGGACCTTTTAGTTTAGAAAAGTTTAGTTCAGAAAAGAAGAAAATCTGGGAGAGGGAAGACCACACGGCACACGTTTAGACAATCATGAATGATGTGAAATTTTTAAAAATCCTCCCTTTCAAAACATCAGTTATTTAGGTCATCCAATAAAATTCACTGGCAGTACATCTTGTAATAGGATGCTGTTTCCTTCCTCCAGAGGCAAAGTGGGGAAAGATCAGAATCAAATGAATTCAAAGGATTCTGCATTCCTGTGGTGGCTGTGACCAGAAGTGAAGGGGGAGTGGTGGCAAAAGAAAGGGACATGACGGTCTGAAGAGGCTGGGGCCAGACTGGAACCCCAGCAGAGAACCAGTGAGAATAAGCAAGGATGGGCATCTCCTGCTCCTTCTCATCAACACCATCTTCTGGGCCTCAGCAAGAGGGAGGTGAACACAGCCATGTAGCCATGGGGCAGAAGAAGAGGAAGTCTGGGGGCTCTTGTCAGTATGGACCTACAGCAGATGCTCAACCATGGCTACAGTTAGGGCCCATCCAGCCCCAACAGTAATTCTTCCCGCATTCCCAGTAACAATTCCTTATATCTTTCTATTGATTTCATATCATCTCACTGGGAAGAGTTCATTTTCTTTTCCCAATAAAAAGGTAATTATTAATATTTAGCATTTCTATAAAATTATTGTTGCTCTTGTAGTAATAGTAGTGGTGTTCTGGTTGTGCTGCCATTTTCATCATTTAAAAGCCTTCACATACCTTATCCGCATGACAGGCAGAACATCAAGAGGAGAAGGTTCCCCCACACTCCCCGTGGACAGCCAGTGGCCAAAAAATAAATAAATGCTATTTGAAAATGGATATGGTTTGTATAGGTAAGCTGTGTCAAATGCTACAGGGGGGAAATGTCATGAAGTCTTTGCCCAAACCAATTATTATGTCATGAAATCTTTGCCTAAACCAATTATTGAAATGTAATGCTCCATTTTAACTTTTAAAAAATATGTTTATTAATTTATTCAATATATATGCCACCCCACTAGCCATAGGCTCTCTGGGTGGATTACAGCATGTTAAAATCCGGAACATCATAAAACAATACATGCCTATTGCTAAATCAGAGTTTTGTTTATTGCCACATTGCTAGTCTAGAGCAATTAACAAGCACACTTACAAGGTGATCTTATGGATGTTTACTTAGAAGTAAATCCTGTTGCTTTCAGTGGGGCTTATTCCCACTAGGCTTTGCAGTCTCTGGTACCCTTTTCTCCCAGAAAGTTAGATGCCCTGGAAAATTTAGATACTCCAATTATTTTTATTATCATCATCAATGTCATTTTGCATTCTGATTCTATGAGTTCTCCAAAGTATGTTCCACTAATTTCTATAAGACTTACTTTTGAGCAAGTGTCTTTGAGATTACACCCTTAATCATTCCATTTGTTGCATCCGCTTAAGGGAATCTTTTAACAGAACAGCATTCAAAATGTGAAAGGTTAAAAAAAAAACAAAAATGAACATGGGCTAGTTAATGAGGAAAAATGACTGGTATGTTTTACCTTCATTGCTGCAGAAAGCAAATATCTACTATATTTACTGTATAGCTACTACAGAAATGGGTCAACAACAATGTAGAAATTAAGAGAAATGAGGTGTCTGCCTGCCTGCAAAAACAATTTTTAGGAAAACTGAGCCAGTAGGATAAAGTGATAAAAATATGATGGAACTGTTATCATGACTTGAGTTTATCCACTATAAACTGATTCATAGTCTGTGTTGCCATTTTCTGCCATAGCTTTTTTTTTTTTTTTTCAAACCTTGTATATATGACTTTGTCTCCACTAAGTATAAAAAGCACCTCATGGGTGATGTGTTATTTGCTCTCCAACAAAATAAGTTGCAACAAGAAACTCACTCCAAGGATTTCTGTTGCTACTAGCAAGTTAACCCTTCAGAATGGATCCAAATCATCTTCTAGGATCATTTGCATACATCCGTGAATCTGTCACCATGTGCACCCCAACCGCCTTGTTGGTGACAAAAAAGACCTCTTTGGAAGAGGAATCAAGAAAGCTGAGTGGGAGAAAAAAGAAAGCTGTGGGGACCCAGGCATTTTCTTTAGGGAGGGAGGTCTCACCCCCCTCCCACCAAATTCTTTTCCAAGGGTGGACAACACAGCATGCCCATGACTTTGAGTGTGGCCCCTGCCACTGCAACAGAGAGCTCCGCTACACAGATCAAAAGTGCCAAATCAAGCTTGTTTTCAGACACGTGTCCCTTTGAGTTTCCATAGTAGTTTTCCACCAAATACCAATGGCAAATTACCCTCTTTGCCCTCCTGCAAGAGTTGCACTGCCAGGAAAGCAACCCCCAAAAGGATTCAGAAGATGGAATCGGTCCATGGCCTACGCAAACGTCCCCAACCTATATGACCCACGTAGGCTGCACATTGCTATTGTGACATCGGAAGACAATATACCAATCTCCAGCCTAATTTCTGATGTGCAGAAAACATGACTATACTAAAACACTGCATGCTTGTCAGGATCACACCTCTGTATTTTCAAAAAGCACTCCCAATCTACATCCAGAGCATGGAATTTACCCTTTTCTTTATTCCCTCCCTCCCTTCCTCACACATGCATGACACAACCAGCTCTTTGTACCATTGCTGTAGGCACATAAAAGAGTGTTTTTTAAAAAAAAACTGGGGCACAGAGCAGCTTCAGATTTTTTTTTTTTCCTTGACAGAAAACAGTATGGAAGCAGGGCTAAATATGTGCTCCACTGCATCATAGTCTTAGTCTAGATCAGGGCTCCTGCTGAGGTGTGGTCTCTTGGCAGGTGACCAGCTTTGCCTACTCTTCCAGCAAGTGCACATATACCAATAAGCCTGAGCCTGGACAAAGCAGTGCCCGATCTCTCCAACCAGCAACAGCAAAGAGAAACTACAGACTTTCCATTCATGCTTTGCTTACTGGGATGTGTGAATCAGGAGCTCTCCGGACCGTTCCTCTCCAGATAAGCCGGAGTCATAAGCCATGTTTGTGCTGAGTTTATGACCCTGGCTTGTCTGGACAGGGACAAGCTAGACGTTTGGGTTCACACATCTGGCAAGCCAACCTTGATTGCGAGTGGTTGGCACCATGCGGCAGCATGTTGCCTCGTTCATAATAAGCCAGACAGACTTCTTTAAAATCCCGGCTTATTCTGAGCTAAGCTGGTATCTACCCAACACACGGTAAGAACCATATGATGCTTCATCAAAAAGAAGGCAGAGTTTGTAACAGCAGCAACGATTTTAAGGAACAGGGCTTGGAAATTATAGAGCCACAATGTTCAGACAGATTCTGTTGGGCTGTTTGTTTTTTAGCAACACATTGACAATAAATCCTCAATGCAGTATTCAGCAAGAAAAGAAAATTGTTTTAATAGTTTTATGTTTCTCCTGCCGCTAGAGGACATAATGAGCTTTGTAAAATAGGGGACATTTGACAAAGTATCATTTCTGACAGGAAGAGCTTCAGCTACATTAACCACTGTTTTTCTGTACTGTGAGATATAATTCTCCAATCTTTGTGCTATAAATCAGGCAGAAATGATGTACCCAGTTGCATTGGAAAGGGAGGCAAACTATAACATATATGAATTGTTCACAGAAGTCAACATTGTTCATCAGAAAGTCAGAAGCATATAGTCTATGTTCACTAGGCCTGTTTTAGAAATGGTCTGTGTCCATTCCTGCTACTGATGCTACCCCAAAATTGCTTTCACACACCCAATGACCACATTCAGTGGCAGCAATTTGTGGTGGGAGCGCATCCTAAGGAGATCCATGATAATGATGCCTGGTCATCACGGGTTGATTTTCACCTGGGAGTGGTTATCACAGCAATGATCTGAATAGGCATGATTGCATATCATCTCAGACACATTGCTTTTGATGCATTCAGTTCAGACATTCAGCTTGGTAGTCATCTAATGCAGAGAAACTAAACAATAGAAGCATGTATGAACTGGGCCTTAGACCTGTGATACTGAAAAACTTAAGGAGCACTGATTTTTATCAGGTCTGGTGGGAAAGCAGACACTCTGTCTGGTCCCTAAGCAACATAAAGGGAAGGAAGATGGGTTACCGGCTAAAAATGACACCAGTGATTTCTACCTAAAGCAATACTCTGTTTAGTAATGTGGACTTTTGGAGGAAATGTGCTTAGAAATGTGTTATGTTATGAGAAAATGCAGTGAAAAATTGGTATTTTCATAAGTGTTAACTCCTAAGTTGCATGGTATTCTCCAATCATACAGTAATCAGAAATGGAACAGATGGATTTATGAATAAATATTAGGAGAACTAACATGGACCATAAATAAACTAGCTATTTATCTTTATGCCCAAGAATTCTGTTCACAGAAGACAATAAAGATGACCTAACCAAGGCCAGGTATGTTTCTCCCAGACCTCCTGATGTGCCCATGTTGTTTTAACTTATTCTCAAACGGTTCCACGTTGAAAGCTTTCCTTCACTTTTTTCTTTCATATGAACCCTGTTACATTGCTGTTAGCCAGTGAGAGAAATGCCATTTAAATTATACAAAGAGATATTTTTGTCATGAATGGGCTGCTTTCAAGGCACTCTAAAATTAGAGGTATTTGTTAGGGTAATGTAGGTCTGCGAAGCAATAAAAGCAAACAGAATCAGGAAGTGGAAAAGGGCAAAGGGAGCCTGTTTGGTTCAGTCTGCGCTTTTCAAAACAGGTTTTAGAGAACTGTAGTGTTCTGCAGCCATGTCTCAAGGGTCCAGAAAGAGGAAGTTTCTCCACTCCAAATCTTCTACCTGCAGTGCAGAGCAACACTGCATTTCTGGTTGTGTTCCAGGGCATGCACTAGGTTTACATGTTCTGGCCAATATCTCACGTGATAGAGCCCAATTAATTGTCCCTGAGGACATAAAACTTGTGTGGCCCACAAATTATTCTCTACATACTTTTGACATGTCCACCATGGATTCCACCAGGTAGCCTTTCATACACAGAGAACAAATCAACACATTTTATCAATGCAAAGGTGGATCTTGATCTTCTTTTTCTTCTTGTTCAAGCAACAAGAAGTACAAATGAGGAAACATTTATCTTGAGTGAGCATGTAGCTTCGAATTCAAGTGCTTTCTTCTCCCCTGTTCTCTACTGCATACTATTTTAGCAGTAGTGGGGAAACAGCTGTCAAGCAATGGGGAAACAAGCAAGACCGTGTAAGCAGGCCTTTTGTTGGCAGCACATATATATCCAGAAAACAGCTTGATTTTGACATGGGGACCCATAATATAGTCTACCACAACTTGGACCTGAAATAAACATGTTTTATTGATAGTCAAAAAGAAAAAGCTGAAGAACCCAGCAAGAAATGGGCATTGAAGAGTCTGTCAAGAACCTTCCCCAACTTTGTGCCTTCCAGATGTTTTGTATTTCAGTTCCCATCAACCCCAGCCAGCACAGCCTACAGTTAGGAATTCTGGGAGCTGTAGTCCAAAACATTGAAGAGCACCAGAAGATAGGACTGCAAGAATGAAGCCCATTGAGGCATTTAAAACATGACCTACTTAAATTTGCTAGCTCAGTGGCCGAGAAAGCACTATAACTGCTAACATGAACCAAGAAGTAGCAATATAAAAGTTAATTAATTGGTTAAAATAGACAGATAATGGAGCAAACACATGCTGAGATAGCAGCCAGTGCTGGAGAAGCAAAGATCTTAATACGTAGGTAGTAGCCTAATTAACACTACGCACTCTGAAAATGGCAGATGGATTAAAACTCGGAGCCCTAATTTCTCAAGGGGCTAGTAAAGAATTCTACAAGTAATGAAGTTTGTAAAGATTTTCCCATGATTTACTCTTTCTTTTTAAAGTAATGTGTCTTCTTAAAATAATGTAAGTAACCAATGAAATGCTCGTTGTGGCCAAGTAAAACTATATGGAGAAGCCTGTACAAGGGAGTAGAAGAAAGCAACACCAACTGGCCTTCTAGGTGGCTTTGCTCCAGCTTTGCTTTTGCCTTATGCTGGTTGCCCCTGCCCCTTGCCATGCCATGAGGTTGTCCCCTAGGCCTAGCTTTCCAGTATTCTGCACTGGCTGTTACATTTTCAGGTCCTAGCCAGGCTGGCTGTTGCCTGTCATCCTCAGAGGCACTGTCAGGTTTGAGAGAGCTTTGAGCAAGGTGGGTTTTTGGGGGGGTGGGGGACAGCAGACATTCTCTACAGCTTTAATGAAGGGGAGGCTCAGTCTAGCTTGAATTCCTGTCTTCTTTCTCCCCCACCCCACCCCACCCCACCCCACTCCATCCCCATTCTGCTGCTAAAAGGAAAGAAATATTGTCCTAGCCAGCTGATGAAGGCTGCAGTCTTTCAGCACTCCAGTTCAAATAAAAGAATTTGAATAGAAGTAAGCTGAAGCAATCGGTTGATTCTTTAGTTGGCCAATGAGAGAACTGGAATGGTGATCTTTCACCATTCAGGTGTCCTTATTGGCTGTAGTACCCAAGGGCAGCATCTGATTGGTTCAGCTTGCCTCTAGTCAAACACAGGGGAAGGAAAGCATGTCCCATCATGCCATGGGGTTGTGACCCCAACCATCTGGTTGCTTCAGTTAACCATGAACGGTCTACACTTCACAAGCCAACAACAAACCATGAGTTCTCTTAGTGAGCTGCTCATAGATTCACAAAACCCAGATTGTATCCACCTTCCCTCTCTCAATATTCAGATGATACCTCTCCCAACAGCACCAGCAGAGTGGGTCAGGAGGAGGCCATGGCTGACAGACAGGTGTACAGAGGTGTGAGACTTTGTTATATAACATCCAACTTAAAATGCCCTAGATGCATTTGGAATCCAATGACTATTTTCAAGAGTAATCTTAAAAAATTCAAATCCTTGTCTTTTCACACCTGACTGTCAGCAGAATTGAGAGACAGGTCTAAAAACATAAGGATTTGAGTTTTCAAAAAGTAAAAAAAGGAAGGAAGGAAAGGGTAGGAGGGAAGACTAAGCTTGAAAAAGCAGCTTGTTCAAATTGGAATGCTTTGCATTTGTGTGCAATGTTCTTGTTGACACTGGAATGCTTTGCAAAGGTAGCTGTCCTGCCCCACTTAGTCTGTCTGTCTGTCCGTCCATCCATCCATCCATCTTATTTATAGTCTGTCTTTTTTCCTGTTTTAAAGAACTCAAGGTTGTTTACATGATCCTCCTCCTCCTGTTCTCAATCTTATCCCCACAACTACCCTGTGAGTAGCTTAGGCTGAGAGCGACTGGCCCAATGTCATCCAGTTGCCTCCATGGCCAAGAAGAGACTAGAATCCAGATCACCTGAGTCCCAGTCCCACACTCTTAACCACTACACCACACCAGCTCTCATACTCTATTCTTATTCTAACATTCACCTTGAGGAATAGAAGTGAGGCATGGAAGGTCTTCCAGAATAAGTTCATCTTCCAAGTTGAATTTCTAGTATCGGAGGCAGCACCATCATATAACACATGCACATGTTAAATATGAATCTAAATGCAAAAATGGTCCTTGGTGGATCTTGCACTCTACTTGCAGGTCCAAGTGAGTCCCAGGAGGGACTTACTACCCAAGTTCCTTTTAACTATGCATTCCTTGAGGAAAGTGTGAAAGTACAGCAAAAACCTGACGGAAATGATTGTAATTAAACCACCAAGCTGCATTCACAGTGTGGATGGGCTAACCTTTGTACTGTTGTATTTTATCACAAAGAAGAAAGAATGGGGAAAGGTGAACATGATCTACTTGAGTATGGAATGAATTAGAACTCGGCATTAGCCAAAAACAACAGGAGGCCTGGAGGACAAAACTGCCATGTAAATGAACTGCTCTAAGATTTGTGCATGACTGTAACAGGATTCCTGAATACCCACTTTCAAAAGTGCTGATTACTGAATGCCAAGGCTAGCATGACTTGCTGCTTTGATGTTAACACACTAACTATGAGCATCAATCCTATTCGCCACTGTCCCAACTGGAAGGAAATTCAGTGCAAGGTGGATCTCCTTGTGAGGAGCCTGGAGACTATGCCACTGTGTGTGACAGCTGTTTATTTCAAACGCTGATGAGGGGGCAGACCTAGACCTAAGCATGCAATGCCAGCATCAGT
This sequence comes from Varanus komodoensis, assembly GCF_004798865.1. Taxonomy (NCBI): domain Eukaryota; kingdom Metazoa; phylum Chordata; class Lepidosauria; order Squamata; family Varanidae; genus Varanus; species Varanus komodoensis. The sequence continues at coordinate 22,174,453 of NW_025336598.1, forward strand.
CCCACATAAAGCAACAGTTTCCAGTGTCACAGCTCCTCCCAACCTTGTTTCTTGCCTGCCCTTGGCAAAACTTTGTTTACCACTTTCAGTCCCCAAACTCAAACTATTTTCTTCTTTTTCTGGGACACACAGACTCAGGGTGAAGATTGATTTTAGTCCTCACCCTGGCCAGCAGGTGTGGTCTGCAAATTCAGACAATGTGATGGAGCCATCAGTCAGCAATGGAGCTGAAGTGAGCTCAGCGAGGCCACTGGTAATGCTTCTCTAGCTCCCAGGGACAGAAGAGCAAGCAGCCTGTACAGCACCAGACTGAGGGCGCACTGGGTCTCATGTTCCATTCATATAATGGCCCACTAGTTGTCCATGGGAAGTTCACAAGCAGGACATGAGTTGAAATAGCCCCTCCCTTTCATGTTTACCAGCAGCTGCTATACTGGAGGTGGAGATGGCCTACAACCACCAGGACTAGTAGCTATTCATAGCCCTCTCCTCCATGCATTTGTCTAGTCCCATTTTAAAGCCCTTCAGGTTGTTGTCCCCCACTATTTTGAGAGGCAGAGTATTCCATAGCCTGAAGTGCCCAATCCTGCCTAATCTTGGAAGCTAAGCAGGGTCAGGCCTGGTTAGAATCTGGGTGGGTGACTTGAGACTTGCACTGAGCAGGGATGGACCCGCTGGCTTTTTAGGCTCCTTCCAACTTTATGATTCTGTGATTCTAACTATACACTGTGTGAAGAAGTCACTTTCTTTCATCCCACCAATCAGCTTCATGGGGTGATCCTGGCTTGTAGTATTAGACAAAGGAAGAAAAACTTCACCCTATCCATTTCCCCCACACCGTGCATTATTTTGTGCACCTTTCTCATGTCCTTCGGACATCACCATCTTCTAAGCTGAAGGCACCACACTTGGTAATTTTTCCTTCTGCAGGAGTTGTTCCAGTCCTTTGATAACTTTGGTTGCCCTCTTCTACACTTTTCCCCAGCAATTCAATATAATTTTTGTGATGTAATGACCAGCAATGTACACAGCATTTGAAGTCTGGTCACACCATATATTTGTTTAAGTGCATTATGATATTGGACGTTTTGATTTTGATTCCTTCCCTCAATGTGGCATTGGCCTTCTCATGGGAGCCTCACACAGAGACTACATACAATCACATTATCTCTACCACAATATAATTCGAACTGTACCCTCACACAATTCTCTTTCAAGAGAAAGAGCAAGCGCGAGAGTGAGAGAGAAGCCTGCAAATAGGTGGTAAGAATTATACACAACAATTTTCTATACTCATAACTCAGTCAAAATGTGCATATTTTGAGGCATCTATAGAGCTGCAACATCACCTCTTAACACCCACCAAAAGTAAAGGTTGTAAGTGACAAATCTAAGCAAAATTTACATTTCTATTAAAATAGCTACATGCTATCTGAGATGAGTCTAACTCATAAAAGACTGGAGGTAGTTTGCTCATAGGAAACAACATTATTATTCTGATGATTCAATTTATTTTATGAAATATTCTAGGCCTTCTTGACCCATTTTAGTTGCCACTGTTCTTGCCACAATGACAAGTGCTTTAAAACAACAACATCAACATTCTCCCCTCCCATATCCACAGTGGGAGACTTTTGATCATTTTAAAATATTCGGTATTTTTTTTTTCCTTTGCTTGCCTTTGTTAAAGTTTCCTGTTGAGCCCGTCAGAGTTTCAGGTGAAAAGTTCTGCTGGCAACTTTTACTTCAGAACTTCCTGGATAATCAGTTTGCAAACAGAACCAAAGGAAATTTGGAATATATATCATTTTGGAATATATATCTCAGTTCCTCCAGGTGCCCTGAATGCAAGCCCTATCTTACTGTTTTCAGGCACTGCATTTCATGGAAGCTCCTCACTTCCCAGCAAAATGGACTTTCGTCTTGTTTCACCCTGGGCAACAATGCCAATGTATTCCAGAGGAGTCAAACCCCTTTCAGCCCGAAGGCCAAATCGAGTCTTGGAGATGCTCTCAGGAGAAGTGGTAGATGGGACTGAAGTCAAAAGGGGTTAGGCTCAAATGCAAATATGAACACATCTTAGTTTTAAGCACTTACTTCCAGGAACTAAGCCTTTAAAGCAGCATTCCGACTTTTGAAAATGAGAGAAAACACCATGCAAAAGTGGGGAGTGGTTCAGGGAAAGTATAATGAGACATCTCTGTCTAGGGAAACTCTAGGGGCTGAATTAGAACCTCAGTGGACCTGAGATTTGACACTCCTGCAGTAATGGGAAACTGAAGCCTCTGCAGCTAAAAACAGCCTGTCCTTGATCCCCAAGGCAAGTCATCACATCAGCCCAAGATCTGGCCTCATCTACACCTCCAATCAACTTGAGGCTCTGGTCTAGATTCAAACAGAGAGCAAAGCTGAGTGTAAGAAGGCTGTGTCTGTTTGGTGGATACTAGCGGGCTTGAAAAGAGTTACTTCCTTATTCTCAAAAAGTCTCCTCAATCTGGAATGGCTTGGTCCTAAGGCCAGCGGGATCATGACATTTTGGCAGCAGGACAAAATAAGGAGGAGATGCATTTCCTTGAAAAATACCTGGTGGCTTTTTAGACTCACCAATCTGATTTGAACCATGGTGACATGGCCACTCCCATAGGCTTGGCTAAACCCCATCAGACCCCTCATGCACCTGTTGCCAGCAGCTCCCGTTTCTGCAAGCTGCAGCAGAGAGGGATGGCATGGAAGGCAAGGCCATTCTGTCAGCCTTGCTGAAAGACCACTTGTTTTTTCCTCTTCCGTTCCCACCACTTTATTCTTTTGTGCTATAACCTTATAGAGACTGTGGGTACAGACTGTCATGTTTTTATTGACAGGCCACAAGCTGCTCCAAGAGCTTTTGTGGTGGTTGTTTTGGCTGCAGAGCAGATTAACTATACTTTTAAATTGCTGCACATTATTTTTCTTCCCCTTTGAAACTCCCTCTGGTATGGAAGGCAAGCTGCAATAATACTTTCTACCTAAGGCATTTGTTCTTCTATCTTATGGAAGCATCAAATCAATTTAGGCTGCCAGAACTCCTACGAGTATGTATATGTCCGGCCTTTATGTCTCTGTGCTTTAAATCACATCATGGTTCTGGAGAAAATGCCAATGCTCTCAACATTACAAATTAAGTGGTGTATGTCGGGGGGTGAGGGGGTTACATTGAGAAAAAAAACCCCTGTAAAATAATTTCTTTTTTTCATGTACATGAAGCAAGGTGTTTTAATAACATATTCACAGCTAGTTTTCAGGCCGCGGTGCTATCTTGGTAGACTGTTTACTGCAGCTTCCTACAAAGCAGTGATGCTGTTAGAAGGTGGAAAGTGCAATTTCAGCTCCCAGAACTGGTAATTTCTGTGCCCAAGGCAGACTCCCAAGAAGTTTAACCCTGGATGATCCCTTTGGAAACAGCTGCTCAGATTTGCTCAGGTTCACATATTTCTCATCCTCAACCAGTTCTGTTTAGTGCCATCATTGAGTATCTTATTCTTAGAACAGAGGTGGGCAGAAAGCAGATGTCCAGATATCAAATTAATGTGCTGCATTCATTCATTCATTCGTTCATTCACTGAATCCACTTCCCAGCCATCTTTCAATGCCACCATGCTATGCTGCGTTTGGCGAAGTGGCTCTCTAAGGTGGGGGTGGGCAGAAAATAGATTTCCAGATGTTCAGGATTTCACATCCTCACATTCCTGGGCATTGGCCACACTGGCAGCCACTTCTTGAGTGCCGAACTCCAAAGCAGCAGTAAATCACCCTTTTGCCCTGCTTTAAGAAACACAAGGGCCTCCTTCAGCACAATATCAGACTGTGCTGATCACGTGGAAAGCACATCTATTTCTTCCCAGCTGGGCAGAAAGCACACTGCTTAGTATTGTCTGATATTACAGGCAGTGTAGTGTAGTGGTTAAGGGCACAGGACTCAGCCATGGAGCCAAGTGCGCCAGTCACACAGACTCACTGCCCAACCTACCTCTGAGGGCTATTGTGTGGGGATAAGTCTGAGAGCAGGAGAATGATGTAAGCTGCTTTGAGCTCTTTGTAAGAAAAAAGGTGGGATATAAATCGAATAAAACAAACAACTGAATTTAATAGCCGTCAATAGGACCTTGGGTAATTCATGTGTAGCTTTCCAGCTACATGTGTGTGTGGGCGGGGGGGTGGCCCTCAAGGCACCACTGCACTGATTCTCCCACACCATCTCCCTCGGTCCGTAAGTGGAATGCCGAATGTGGCACTGAGGAGGCACCGAGGGGGAAGAGCGGGCAAAGGAAAGCTCCAGCTGCACCAGGCTGGCCATAACTTGTTGTGAGCTGCCCCGAGGCTTCGGCGAATGGGGTGGCATAAAGATGTTGTAATAAATAAATAAAAATAAATAAATAACTCTGAATGCCATATCCCGCTTCTGCTCAGATGCAAGTCCTACTTCCAAGTTATCAGGAAGCAAGACAACGAAATCGTTGAAGACTGCCTGCTTGCAATTAACACACACCCTGACAAGGACATTAACTTTCCCTAATTAACCTTTACAGAGAGGATCGCTCAGTTCTTCAAAAATGCCCCTTTGCCTTCTTTTAAAGCAGCGATCAAGCATCAGGAAAGGAAAAATTCCACAGGCTGATGCCATCAAGGAATTTGGTAAACTCAGGAGCAGCTAGGAGGTGGGGCCTTGTGTCACCTGCCCCTGGGTAAAGCTAAATTTCAACATGGCAGGAAGTAGTAATAGGTGAAGATGTCATTTCAGTTTTGTTTTGATAAGAATATAGAAACAGAGAAACAGAGCAAGTCAGAAGGGTCTTGCAGGCCATCTAGTCTGACCTCCGGCACCAGCCGGCTCTGCTCACGACATGCCCTCCATATAATGCCATTTGTAAAGTTCTCTGCACTCAGGACAAAAGCCAGTGTCGATTTAATAAATTCACAGCTGAAATTGGTGGGCCTAGTGCTCTGAGTGCTTGGATGGCTGCGATGTGTGTCGGAAGTCCTGCGTTGCCACCTGGCAGGCTTCTCATCTTCAGCAGTGATACGGCTTTCAGGTCCACCATGGCCCACTCCATGCTGGGACTAGGCATGGCTCTGGAATTTAGCTGGTAGTGTTGAGTGAGAATTTTGTTCCAGTTCACTTTGATTAAGAATTTACTAACATTTCCAAGTTCTTCATATTCAGAAGAGAAAGAACTAGAGATTGGAGGAGGAGGAGGAAAATGAAACTTGCCTTTCCTATTTTCCCTTTTATGGAATTTTTAGATGTACAAGAGCCCAATTAGGAAACATTTTTAGGAAGCCTGTTGATAACAAGCGCACGACAAACAAAAGGATGTTCAGATCTTGACTTGCTCTACAAGATAACTTCAACAGCTGCCTTCCCCACCCACCTGAGTGAATCCTCCTGCTGAAACCCATTCTCCTTAGCTGCTATTACTGCTTATACTGCTTTCACTTCCTTGCTTTGCAGGCAGGGAACCACTGAATGAGTCTGCAGGGCAGCCATGGTCCCTTCGAGCATGAGGCAGGTTGCAATGGGAAAGAGAAGCAGCAAACCCAGGACGCCCTCAGCGGGGGCCTACCCTGGATGTTCATCTTGGCTATTACAAGCTGGAAGTAGACGTTCCAGTAATGTAAGGTGTAAATAGATTGTGTGATCACACATATTTTCCCCATAGAAAACATGTTGTCTAGTTTTGACCTGCCAAGTCTAATGTAGTCTATCAGTTTCTGTATGACCAACCAGATGCTGCTGCGTCACACACACAGTGAGAGAGAGAGAGAGACAGAGAGAGAGACAGAGAGAGAGAGACAGAGAGACAGAGAGAGAGAGACACAGAGAGAGACACACACACACACAGAGAGAGAGAGAGAGAGAGAGAGAGAGAGAGAGAGAGAGAGAGAGAGAGTTTTACAGTCCTAGACCAATAGCAAAAGTAGTTTATGATGCCCCTGGTGGGCCACCATGCATGGCAGTAGGCTGCATGTGAGTCATAAGATTTGTGATGTTGCCACATCACTATATAAAGCACATTAGTAACTCATGCTCCCAATCAGCACAACCCTGCTAAAGTGATGCTCAAGGGACACAGCTGTTGTGAAGGGAAGCCACAAATCCATCAAGCAGAGCAGGGGGGCATCTATATTGAATGCTAATTAGCACCAGGAGGAGAAAACGTGTATTGATCCTGAAGGAAGACGCAGAGACAGGCATTGGGTAGCATTTCTAACAGTTTGGCTTACCATTTCTCATGCTGGCCTGCCTTGAGGTTCTGAAAGGCAGGATAAAATTAGTCCAAATGCATATAAATACAATACATTCTACTCAACTAAGGTGTCTACCTTGTGACCATCTCTGGGTTGCCTTAGTTTGGGGACCAGATGCTATGTTTGCCCACAGTCCAGATGTCACTAGTACACTTGAAAGGAAGAAGAAACATGGGGCTACATCCAACATTATGTGAGCAGAAAATGGCATGAGTTGGTGTTGTTCTGCTAGTGTGTGCAGCCAGCACAACATGCACAAGCACGAGCTGGCCTTTCGGCTTACCATTGGAAGCATAAGGAAATGGGTGGCAGGGAAACTGTATCCTGCATTTGCTGGATCTGTTACAAACATGGTTTTAAGATGCAGAGCCTTAAAGGAGTCAGGATACCATAAACAAAATCTTATTCTCAATCAATTTTACCATTATTTAACATGTATATCATGAAATTATAAGCCATCACATATTCATTTCAATATTGTTGCAAAGGGTTGTATCATAATTGTTCTTATCCTTGAATTTTAAAATCTAAGACACAGGACTTGAGCATAGTAAACATTATAGAATACTGATACTATCAGCCTAGGCTACAACTGACTATCCCTGTGAAGGATCTAGCCAATCTTACCCTACATTTCCAGGGTCAATGTTGGAAGTCCTACCAAATCCATCAGCTCTCTGAAATTTCGCCAGACATAGTCCATAGACTTCCAAGTGGTGAGAACTAGAAGGTTTCTTTACAAAGCAGGGATAAAAATACAAACTGGCTATTAGGCTGTATCTAAATATTGGAATTCCAAGGAGGCATGAAACCATCTTGAGGCTGACAGCAGACTGCTAAAATGTTTGGTATGATATACTGAGGAAGGACTCACAAACTATTTTTCAAAGCAGTAGAAGCTCTCTTCCTACCTGGTCATGGTAACCAATTTAGCCAACCTAAAGATAGCAGAGAAATTTGCTTGGTTCGTATTTTGATGAGAGCTTACCTAATTTTGCACTTTTGAATCAATAGATGAACCAAGTACAACAATTCTTTGCAATCTGCCTTTCTCCAGATTTTGCAATAGAGCTCTTCAATCAAAAACTGTACAAAGTCGTGTATGATATGGTGTATACCAAGATACATGTATTAGAAGAAATGTACAAAAATGCATATACATTTTCATTTTTACAAAATCTCACCATTCAGGATAAACAGAACTTCAAGACTGGAACGTGCTCAAAGTTTTAGACAAAGGAAGGCTGGGAAAAAGATAAACTGCAAGAAGTTGGGGGAATCACTCATGCTTACGGCATAATTGTACATGCCCAAGGACACCACCAAACATTAGAAGAAACATGAGCTGCACTATATCGAATTCTTACTTCCCCTTCAGTAACATGCATTATAGATTTAACCAGGCCATGATGCAGTTCTGCTGTGGAATTTACCACTCTTGCCAGGCGTAGGCAATGGCATGGAGTGATGGCATGGGGGACATCAGGAAGACGGGGTAAAGTTTACTTCACCTTCGCTGTGGGGCAGCGGGGAGAAACTCGACGCTAAACTGTTGTATTCAGTGGCAACACAAAGCATGCACAAGACTGTATCCCAGAAATATCAAGTGTTTTCATTTTTCCATAGATGTTTAAGCACAAAAGAATATAAAGTGGGGCAAAGTGAAAAAACAATGACAGGGCACACATTTGCCAGAACGTTGAAAATGCACATTTATTGGTTTCCGTCTCAGGCAGGCAATTAGCCTAATTTGTTTAGCTTTTAGCTGATTAATGTGCTGAGCCGCATCTTGACAATAATATTAGGATGCTCATAGGCTTTTGTTCCACCTCAATAAATCATGTAGCAGTTTAATATCCATCACTGCGGTGAGGGTACCCATTCCCTACCCTGTCCATGTCCAAAATCCCAGTGACGAATCAGTGGGCTGTACAATTTAACATGACTGACAAAAAGGAACATCAGCCCACACAGTTACAGAACAATTGTGCAAAACTGTTGCAAAGCAGGCCTTCCTTGCATGGGGGAAAGCAAATCATGGTATTTGGAGCAGGCGTGTGCAGCTTATACTTCGTGAAGTCAAGAATATGCCTGTCTCAAACATCACAGAAGCCTATCAGGAGTTTGAACTACTTCCTGCATTTGCTAGAACTGTAAAAATACAGGAACTTGTCAAGTTGTTGGTGGGTTGACAACACACAGCCAGTGGGCTATATTTGGCTTGGTAGGATGTAGCCTGTGGTGGCCTGAATCAGAGAAGCTGTGGGTGAAATTATCTCTTCTTCACCTCCAGCAAAAGTACATTTTGAATCCCTAGGGCTCCTCCTCCCTCCACAGGCCCAAAATTCTGGCCAATGAGGGCTGACAAATGAGGTGAGAACTCAGGTGGAGGGATCAGATGACTACCCCTGCTCAAATTGTTTGAGCAGAATCAAGGGGAAATCAACCTAGCTTGAGAAGGCCTCCACTTCAATTTGGTTGCACCCCATTCTCCTACAAATGGTTACCCCATTCTCTTTCCTCAAGGCCGGAAAATCTTATCCTGGAATGAGGGCTAAAGGCATCTTATCCAGCACCTTACTTTCCTGCATCCATGAATGAAAAACATTCACTTCTGTTTCAGAAAGTGACACCCCTGGAATAAATGCTAAAGTTCCTTCACAAGCTTGGGGGTCCTCAGCATTAGGAATTAAATATAGTCCTTTTCCATCTCCCTTCTTCGTTCTGTTTGTTGGTCACACCACCGTGTGGCACCATTTCGAGAAGCAGTTTTTATATCAGGAGCTGGAATTGAAGTGGGGCAGCAATGGCCTCCTTCTACCCCTCAGATTAACCCCCAAACCTAAATCACGTTCTGGTACTGGCATACAGCCAGATACACTGCAGAGAAATAGTCATACCTTTGCTAATGAACAGAAGCCAAGCCGCATGACAAATGGTTAAGAACTCTCACAATATAGTATTTTATTGACATCAGCAGCATACACTTGGAATATAATAGGAACAGTTTTGCACCACCTTTCCCTTTGGAGATGGATCTTTTTTCCAGAAGACACAGATGTTCATAATACAGTAAGGTAACAAGGAAGCCATACAATACCAAACAAGTTTACAGGTATTTTCACTACTCAAGATTTTTGTGGATCGGGGCAGGTGAAGAACACACTGAATGTGTATACATTCAATTTCAGTAATTAGTTTTATTATGTTGCTGTTTTTTTAGCACATTGGGCACATTGTGTTAGTCTCTCAAATGTGTGACTAATGAATCAAGCTTAGTTTGGACATAACGGACCCTGCTGCCTCCCTGTTTTTTTTTTTTTCACCCTCGCCTTGTTTTAATGATCAGCTCCCATTGCAAATTAGCCCAGCCAAAATAGAATGTGTCAAGGTTTACAGTGCTATGCAATCCGTGTTTACTCAGAAGTCCCAATTGACTGAATGAGACTCACCTCCCAATAAGTGTGCAAAGAGTCAGTGCGGTGTAGTGGCTAAGAGGACAGGACTGGAACTCAAGCGATCTGGGTTCTAGTCCTCATCAGCCATGGAGTTCACAGGGTGACTTTGGACCAGTCACAGGCTCTCAGTCCAACCTACCTCACAGGGTTGTTGTGGTGAAGAATTGAGAGGAGGAGGAGAATTATGTAAAGCCGCTTTGAGTTCCTTTCAAGGAAGAACGTTGCAATATAAATATAATAAATAAATCAATTATAAATTATTTTCCTCTATCTAAGTCCATGCTGGAGGAACTTTCTTTCCCCTTTCTCCCAGACAAGGTCATTTGCAGGTTCAGGTTGCAAATAATTTTTAATTTTGCCTTTCTGCCTCAGTGTTTTCTCCCATTTAAATTTTAATGTGTCTCCCTACTAGGCTGAGATGCAGCTGAGTAGCTTGTGGCCTGTGACATCACCCAAGATGCCCTGATTGTCTTTTCACAAGTCTCTGAATCTCTCTTGGATACTGTGTGATAGTCATCAGATGTCATCTTCCACCAGAAGATGTGAAAACTAAACCTATTGTGGAGCTTTTCTCCATTATGTGACAGGACTCAGCAATTGTGAAATTCAGATTTTAGCTTCAAATGGAGTTGAAGTTTCCTACAATGGCTGGTTTTCACTTTTTTATTTATCAGAAACAAGATATGTCTTGTAGAGAAAGTATAGTCTGAGTTAAACATTATTGTGTTAAACATTATGGAATATAATATTGTATTAATAGGGAAAGTTGAAAAGGTTATATTTTGTTTAAAAGAACAAAAGCATCTTCTTTTAAATCATTTGGCCCAGAAGTAGTATAAAATATTGTGATAAAAATGTTACCGTGTAACTGAGTTGTTGCCCCATTGAATTGTTGACATGGACAACAGGTATGAAGCTCAGTAGTCCACAGTTAATCCTACGTTTTTGTTCCAGACAGGAAAATACAAAAGTTCAGCTTGCGATAGGCCATTTTACAAGGGTTCTATTTACTCTCATTGACTTATAAATAGAGGAAATGGACTGTAGCTAATGCTGCATTAAAAGATAATTAGTCATAGGGTGCAGGTTAGAGTATCTGCAATGACTGCCCCAGTGTGGTTCAGGACCAGTCAGCGCAGTTGAAGAAGGTTGGTCAGGTCAGGCAAAGAAAAGTCAGTGAGGGGAGTAGACAGAAGAGCCTAAGTGAAGAAGCTTAAGAAAGTAGATGAAGTCACATAAAACCAAAGCTAAGAGGAAGACTTGGGAAGCTGTTCTGGAGAGGAGCTTCTGGCCAGAGAGAGAACAGAAGGCAGCTGACCTCATGAAGCCGAGCAACTTGCTGTGTCACTGTCAGCAAGCCAATGACCAGAAGGAAAATGGCAAGTCCAGCCAAAGCAGTCTGCCAGGTAAAGAAGCTTTTGCCTCAAGAAGAACAGAGTTCACCATTAGAGACAGCTGGGACACTTCACTGAACCCCATCTCCATCCAGTGAGTCCTTAAGCAGAGGGAGAAATTCAGGTCTAGACCTCTGAAACATTCTGGAAAAGCTAACTGGGATGGAGTTAAGAGAAAGGATAATTGGCAATTGGGTTTAATAAGGAAATGAACTAGGAAAAGGAAATAGCTGAATCTTATATAAACAGTACTTTTAAAAGCATGTAGCTAATAAAACAAATTTATACTGTCAAACATATCCTTTCACATCTTAATAAATTCATTTTAAATAAACATAAAACCTTACAATAAATTTCCTCTTCTGTTTATTGCAGGGCTATAGCCAAGATCACAATCACTGCATGGGTGCTGAGAGGGAAAAAGCTTTAATCAGAAATTTTATGGCAGCAGTAAAAGAGATAAAGAGATATGGTGCACAGATAAAGTGTAACGCTTGCACCCAATGAAGGTGGAGAGCTGGCCTTCTAGGCATGGAATAGAGACTTGGAAAGCAAACTTTACCTCTTAACTTTTGTCGTACTCTTTGAACAAAAGAAGACTGTTAACCAGTTTTTGAAATACCTTTCTTTGCTTGAGGGTATAAGGAAAGGAGTTTAATTAAAGCAAACCCAAAAGCACCATCTTGGAACTGTGTTTCCAATACTTTAGCCTCCCCCAGTTTGGTTGTCTTTGAAAGTGTTGGACTACAACTCTCGGTATACCCCAGCCAGCCTGGCCAGTTGGAGGATGCTGGGCATTGGGTTGGGGAAGACTGAAAACACAAGGTCAAAAGAGCCATGCTGAATCACACCAAAGATCCACCCTAAACTTTTTAGGGTGGTTGAAACCAAAAGGGCTTGTGAGAAGCTCCAAAGGGATCTCTCTACGCTGGCCATCAAAATGGGAAATACAGTTCAGTATAAGCAAGCATAGAGTTGGAGCGAAAAATCCTAACTTCCACTCTTAATGCTGATGGGATCCGAACTAGCAGTGACTAAGCAAGAAAGGGATCTTGGGGTAGCAGTGGACAATTTGATGAAAATGTTGGCCCAGCGTGCAGCTGCTGCAAAGAAAACAAACTCCATGCTAGGCATATGTAGGAATGAAATAGAAAACAGAAGTGCCAAAATCTTACTTCCCTTATACCACTCTTTGGTGCCACTGCACTTGGAATATTGTGTTCCATTCTGTCACCTTACCTGAATAAGGGACATTTTTGAGTTAGGAAAAAATTCAGAGAAGCACAGTGGCTGCAACAACTGGGTCCATTCAGGCTAAAAAAAGGGTGGGTGAGGGGAAACACAGGAAAGGTGTTTAAAATAGTGCTTAGTGTGGAGAAAGTGGAGAGGGAGACATTTTTCTCCCTCTCCAGTAACACTCAAATCCAGGGTCATTCCATGAATTTTAGGACACTGTGTTTTATTTTTTACATTCTGTATTGTTAAACCCTCCCGAGACTTTGGTAATGGAACGGTCTAGAAAAGTTTTCAATAAATAAATAAATAAGCAAGCAAGCAAGCTGATTGGTGGGAGGTTTAGGACAGAGAAAAGGAATTACTTCTTCACATAACATTTATATACATATTTAACGTATAGTTAAATTATGCAATGCACTGCCACAGGAAACAGCAATAGCCACAAATCTAGAAGGCTTTAAAAAGGGATTGTGTAGGTTCATGGAAATAGAGACTATGGTGATGGCCACTGATCTGGATGGCTTTAAATATAAAAAGGGATTGGACAGATGCCTAGTGAAGGAGGCTATCAGTGGCTACTAGCTTTGCTGGCTATGCGCTACCTCTTTCACCGGAGGTAGCATGCCTGCATAAACCAGCTGCTGAGGTGCTTGGGCAAGAGGAGGTCTTGCACTCATCCTGCCTGCTTGAGGGATCCTGGGGGCAGCTGGTTTGTCACCACATGCACAGAGTGCTGAACGGGATGGAACCTTGGTCTGACGCAGCATGGCTTTTCTGAGGCCCATCAAGCTACCACACCGTTCAGCTAAAATCATTTCTCATTCTTCATCTGTTACAGCTGAAGACTGTAGGGATAGCACTTGATCTCGGCTTCTCTCATTCCAAAGAGTGCTTTTCACATAAATCTGCCATGCTTCTTCTTAGATGAACAGACTTCGCTTGAGAGAAGCCTGTAGCTATTTCAGAGAGTTGCAGGTGCTAGGAAAGAAGCAGTGTTGCCTATAAGCAAGCAGAAAGCATGATGAAGTGCATTTAACATGCTGTGGTGCATGACACTCACCCCACAGTGGCCTCTGGTAAGCAGGATTTTTGTGCTATTCCAAAAATCTGCAAAACCCAACTGCGCAGAAGCAAGAGAAATCAACACGCACGAAATGGGCCACCTCAGTGTCTTTATCCTATGACATTCAGCTCCTGAGAACTAACATCCTGGTTTGCATGATTGCTGCAGCCCACTGTAGCTTACATTGCATGCCAGCAGCTATTTTTCGTATCCAGGCCATAGCCCACAGATGCCATGGCTTATTGTGACATCCAAACCCAGCAAGGGTGGGTAAAAACGACTCACAACTCCCAAACAGCCCATGTTTTGAGGATGATTTGTTAACCAACGACCCAGCCATTGGTTAGGATGTCACAGGAAGACACACCGACTGCAGGCTACAGCCTGATATTCAAAATGGTCACCAGCATACACTGTGCAAATCTACGGTGCAAACAAGATAATAATAACCCAGTTCAGCTAAACAATGAATGCAGTACATGCTTAAGTTTTTTGTTTTGCTTCGGTCTTCTGTAAATATATTATTCATGGATCCTTTGATGAAGTCCCTGGGAAATGAAAAAGGCTCACAGCTGCCAGTGAGGCAATCTTGGACGTTAATTGGTAAGGCAATGCGGTTCATAAGCCCGTCAAACTGAAAGGCAGGTGAAAGCAAAATATGCATGATTTCCGAAGCTCCTTATTTTTGTTAAGTTCCTACGGAACAGGACAATGAACTGTCATGCTTGCTAAGAGTTAGGACAAGCCAGGTTACAATATTTTATCATGTGAAATGACTGAACTGAGGAAACCTACTGCAGATTTCTGCCTCCTCCATCAATCTCCATTCCATCTTATTTTCTTTAATGCATAAACATGTTTACAAATTTGAATGACTTAAAAGGAAATACTTTTTGTACTCTCTGACAATCACAGCTACATACCTTGTTTCTTTGTAGAATAACACAGTGGCTTGTGATATTTGTTCCAGAAGACACTATAGATACAGAATGTAGAAAAAATGTACAGCAAGCATGCTGAACCCAGATCATTGGCAACAGATTTTTCTTTTAAAAAATCCAGAAAGATCAACACACTAGTCCAAACTTAACTACAACAGCACAATACACATTTGTTCTCTTGTCTCATTCAATGGCTGCATCTTGATCCCAACAAGATTTTGATGCTACCAACAAATGTATACAAAAATTTAAAATAAACTATTCCAAATTAGCTTTGATTCCTTAAATTGAGGTGGGCAATGTCTAACTCAGGGATGTTCACATTTCACATCCCCAGGAACCCACTCGGTGCCACACTGTAGCCCTTCCAATGGCCGTCACAGGTGAATTTGACACCGTAGCAGTAGCAAACTTCAGGAGGATTTTCTCAGGAAGACATGGAGTAGGGGGGAGCGTATGCCTTGTTTCCAGGCAGAACCAGACTTCTGAGAGTCTTGCAAACCAGCCACCTGGTTTCCTTGCAAAAGCATTGTGATTTTTGCCGACACCACTGCTTTGAAAAATGGCTGTTGGGGCAGCTGCAGAACTCAGCAGGAGCTGCAAAACCAGTTATGGGGGTAGCTTGCAACCTCTGGGCACCATTTTTCCCACCGCTAGCACATTAGAGGTGCACACGGTTGGAAGCTGCACACCTAACAATCTTCTATTCTCAGAGATAGCTCATTGCAATTCAGTTCACTAAAACCCATGGAAAAATTAACCAAGCCCCATTAATGGTGAGCCTTCCCATCCCTTGTTCTGGTGCTTGGCTTAAATCCCAAGATAATTAACTTAAGTGCCCTCTTCAATAATGTAGAATGAAGCATAAGGACTAATGAGGAATGGGAGCAAAGGGAAAATTTTCCTTCCTAGAATTTCCATACATCAACTATCTTAGCTCCTAAGCCCCATTTGGGGCAATTCAGCAGCTCTTTTTTCAGGAAATTCAAATTCTCCTTGGGGGTTAGGGCATGCCACTCGAAAGAAGAGATGGAAAGCTTTCATTCTCTAAACTTCCTTAAATGAACATATCCTAGATCCGAGCCAATCATCCCAATCCAGTCCTTGTTAGTCCTGAAAGTCCACTGAATACCATCAGCCTTCGGTTAGTCATCACTGGCTTGTCCAGTTAAATGAACTATATCCCATTAGCTAAGAGCTAACAAGAGATGGACTGAGGTCATCACTGACTAAACGCTTTACGGAGGACTTATTAATGCCCATCTCCCACAGGGCCAGCCTACCATGAGGTGGACTGAGATGTTTTCAGGACTCAGGAAAGGGCAGCAGACAGTTCACTATTTAATATATTTTTGTCTTGTTACTTCCAGGATAGGGAGGAGCCAGTATGTGAATTTCTATCCCAGGTGTCAAAGTAATATGGCCAGCTTTGGGTACTATGCACCTTGACGAGGGGAGCAGGGGTTACATGAGACTGCAAGATTTCTTGGTGCACCCCAGTGACGCCCCCCCCCCCCCCGGGAAACTTGAGAACATCGCTGTTTGTGCAAAGCACTGCAAAGCACCTTTGGTGCCAATCACCATAGGCAGTGTGTGCCAGTGTGTTCCACCCATGATGAAGCACCTTTGGTACAATCTGGTACTTCCACACTTGTGTTTTATGTGAGGCTGTCCTAATTCATGGGGTTATTCCCATCACAGCTGCACACACAGTCTGTCTGTCTAAGGTGATTGTCACAAAAGGTGGTTCCTCAGGGATGGAGCACACTGGCGTACTCCACATATTCCAGAGGAGCTCTTGGGAGCCTGGATTATTAAGGGTGCAGTCCTAAGCATGTTTCTCCAAGCTGGGTGAGGAATGCTGGGAAATGTAGGCCATTTTCTCTCTAAACATACATAGGAGTGCACTCTTGGTTATTTTATTAAAAGTGACAAATTCATGCTACTCTTTGAAGAATTCTAGGCTATATGTGGAATGTTTTCTGATGCTACTTCACAGAATTGCTTCTGTTCCTGGGATTCTTGGTGCATTGGCTAATTTGCAAATAACAAAGGAAATGCTAAGGTTCTCTCATTACCTTCTTCAAAAGGATCAAGGCTACAATTTGACTTCAAAGTCAGAACACACTGTAACAAATTTAACTTTTCAGTAGACTGATTGGAAACCTTTGTGATTCAACAATATATAAAGTTGCCCCCCAAAATAAATCAAATTACTTCCATATTACAAAGCAACACAATAGAAAATTATTTGAAAGTGTCTATCTTGCATTAGCAGGCATTTACATTAGTGAAAACCAAACATGCTCAGAAGCATTGGACATACTTTGCATTATACTTCTTGTAGATAAATTGGAACATGAAAAAAACCACAAGATAAAAATGGTAGCTATTCTTATTTCTTGATGTGGAACAGAAGTAACTTTTATCAGTCTTTTTGAATAGATATATAGGTGTCAAAAGGCAGTTAATGCATATTTATTGTAAACTAGTAGGGGGGTTGTTGTTTTTTAACATTTGATAAGAATCAGACAATCACCTAATATTTCTGGAGGGGGCTTGCCTTTATTTATACCTTCCTAATGAGGAAAGTATTCAAACAGGTAGGCACCTGCTTGTATTCTAGAGTGGTGTAGAACCACTCTAGAATACAAGGTGAACTCTAGAACTCTAGAACACAAGGGTGATTGGGTGTCCTATTCGTAGCTTCAGATCCTAGTAATCATTGTTTACATGAGAGTAAGGAGACTTACATGAGAGTAAGGAGAGAAACAACAGGAGGCAATGTAGGGTTACTTAAAGAAATTACTTTTCCAGGATTTCTTTTAAAATGCCTGTTGCTAATGAGCAGCAGCATGGCATGATGAATGTCATTAAAACAAAAGCAGAACATTTGGGATGTCACAGGTCAGATGAGGGGAGAGGTTTAGTTAGGGGTTTAAGCAGAGGTGCTGAACCTCTTTCAGCCAAATGCAATTTCAGAGACACTCTTGGAGAGGGGAGATCCAGAAATAGGTGGGCACAAAGACAGAATTCAGGACCAAAGTGCTAACTATGCAAGCATATTTTAGCTTAAATCTCTTAATGCCAGTCGCTAAGCTTTAGGAAAGACATTTTGAACTTTTAGGATTTGGTGGGCAGACATGCAAAAGCCAGGAAACCACCAAATCACAGGCTGTGAAAGGGAAAGGGGACAGAGCCATGGGCAGGTCATGTAGCCATCTGCAGGATGCCAGAGGGTGACTGAGAGCCCAGGTGGCCCAGATTTTTTCTCACAGGCCTGAAGTTCCACACCCTGCATTAAGGCAAATTTAAGAAAAAGGTACAATTACAGTCACCACAGGTACCCAAGGCACCCACAGAGTCATGGTGTCCTCTGGAGAACAGCTACTTTGATGTAACCCTGGACTTGTCAAACAGAGAAGAAGCAACACAGTATTGATAACAGTCCAATAAATGATGACATTTTGACATTTCAGACTGAGCTTCAAGATTGCTGAGAGGACATGGCACTGTGAACCCATAACTTCTACAGGCCCAGGCAGAAAGGGTATGAGAGTCAAGGAGAGATGGTACACATGGCGGGAGCATGGAGCAGAGCAGCCAAGTATGTGCACACCAAATCTAGTTTTCTACGTAGGAGACAAGATGCACAGATAGACCTAGTAAGGTTCAATGGATAGTATGCCACCGGACATAAACAAAGAGCACTTTTCTTCTGCATCATGGAATACTGTCATCTCTGATCATGTGAAGAAGCATGTGATGAAACTTTAGTCTGAGGTAGCTGCTTCCCCAGGGACAGCTGCTGCTATTCCCCTGCAAGCAACTAGGATGTTCCCAAAGAAGCCCTCCAGTTCATAGCCCATCAAGCCAAACACAACCCACAAACCATAAACTGTGGCATGGCAGAAACCCCACACCATAGTTGGATTTGCTTTTGTCAAATATGTATACGATTGCACTGCTATTTTCCCAGAAATAGGAATTCTGATTTGGAAGTCTGAACAAAGTCTACCAGTTGTACCAGACAAGTAGGTGAAATCATAGTTTAAATACATTAAAAGAAAATTCATTTAAACTGAAAGGTTTCCCTGCTTTTATTATGTCTATGCTTCTGCTGGGAAGGAGAAAGTATTTCCTGTACTTGTGCTTATTTCCTTTTTAAAAATTCAATCAGGGAAGCACATCTACTTCGACATGTATTGTCCCTGACAATGCAATTTCTTCTCTGCTTAAATTATTGCAAGCAATTAGCTTTTGAAGGAATTGCATTTATTTCCTGAACTGCACCCTATCCCCTCCCCAACTTTGCCAGGCAAAACCCAGTTGACTCCTTTTAAAACCAGTTGAATGCCACTAAAGAGTAGACTGAAGTAGAATTCTAAGGGTGATCACAGTGGATTCTTCACCCACACACAATTCTCACATGCAGTATGAACCCCAGTTTGCAGTTTGCGCTGCAGACATGCGCAGCAGAAAGATGGAAGATGGATTTGTGAGTACAGACCACGGTGTTGCCCTGCTCTTCATGCACCCAGTGGCTGACTGTCTGTGCACAGAAGTGTTGTCGACGTGCTAGGTGCTAACCCACAGACACAGGCTACAGTTGTCTTTGCCTTCGGGTCTACTGGAGCCATGCTCAAACACTGCAGACCTAGATATTAAGCCTGCCTGGCTCCCAAGCACTTACCCCAGCACAGAAAAACATGATGCCTATTTGGAAGAGCAGCTGGAACTTGCTAATAAAGCAGACTTGCTTATGATTGGGATGCATCAGTTACTAGGTCGCATACATATTATGCAAAACAATGAAATGAACAATAAAGGGAAAATGCCCAATGAAAATGGACTGGTGAAAAATTAAGCTGGGGGTGGGATGGATCTGGGTCAGAGCAAGAAGAGATGCAACAAATGGGAGAGAGGACAGGGAGAGAAAAAGAATGTCTCTGGATTGGCAGGGTTACTTTTCCTCTTCTTTTCAGAGGTAAAAAGTAGGAAAAACAGGCTGTACTCCAGAGTAGTTTCAAGAGTAGTTCTAGAACTACTGTAGAGACATTCCTAAGGAAAGCTGATATTCTCACCCTAAATGTTCATTCCAAGGCAATATAAGCATAATATTGCTGCAATGCCACCTTCACTTCACATTATTCTGTAGATTTGCTTTCATGTAGCTGAGTGAGCCCCCTTTAAAAAAAATCTCTTATGATACAGCTGAACTGTGTAATTGCTGAAAACCATGAAAATCTCACAAAAGGTTAATTTTAGTTATTACCACAGTAGTGCAAACTCCTCTTTGCTATTGCCTGGGACAAGTTTGCTATGGGAGACTCATGTCTACACATACCACCAGAGTGCCATAGTAAAAATCAGAGGAAACAGCTCCAGTGATTTTTATAAATGTCCCTTACATTGCGGCAATTAAACAATCTAAGTAATTTTAAAACATAAGCAACAATCTTGGCCCTGGTTCCATATTCACATATTAAAGCTACAATGGACTAGAAACTTAGAATAGTTATTCACACAAAAAATGGCAATGGCAAGTGGTGGGGTGGGAAAACCATCGTTTTGGCACTCTCTCACTATAAAACAACTGCCAAAGGGCACAAGTTAAGTGATATTGAACCTTACATAGCGTCAATGCAAAAATAATGGCTTACATCAGTCTAGTGCAACCTGACACCCTCCAAATGTGTCAGACTACAACTCCCAGCATCCCCAGCCAACTCGTCCTATGACTGGGTTGCCTGGGACTGCTAGGACATGTAGTCTACCACATTTGGTGGACACCAGGTCGAGGAAGGCTGATTTAGGCTGCAGTCCTGTACAAGTTTAGCAGGAAGAAAGTCCTAGAGCTCTCATGCTGGCTGGGGAAGATAGTAGGAATGCTGGGACAATTGTCTGCCCTCATATGCTCACAATCATATCCTTAAACGGTTTACAAAGTACATGCAGGGAATGCAGGGTCACACTGTAGCAGGATGATCTGAGCAAGAGGCGATCTGGGTTTTTAGACAGGATATACATTCCAGCCCAGGTCAAGCACTTTGGTGTCCCATTTAGATTAACGGGGTGGACTTAAAGTGCTCCCTTTGCTTAGGTCATGTCCCTCATTTGCCAGTCAAAAACAGCTTGTCTTAGAGCTGTGCAGACTCATTAAGAACCATCCATCCTTAGTGCACAGGCAAAATAGCCTATGCATTGGCATATGAAATTGCTTAGTAAAAAAACAGCTACCAGCTCATTTGCATAATTATTTTCCCCCCTAAAGCTTCCCAGCATATAGCAGGAAATTTTGCTTTCTCTGCCCATAACTTGACAAAGGCTGTGATCCTATCTGTTTACTTAGCAGGGAGTAAGCCTCACTGAACTCAAGGAGCTTACTTCTGAGTAGACATGTATAGGACTGCACTGTGAATATGCTTTTTTAAAAAAATAAAACAGAAGGCCTTTACCAGCAAAGGCCAGAATATGAACCATTTAACAGTAACCATACTTCCTAATGGAGTGTACAATCCAAAGTCACACAATGAAAATACAGGTTTCTATGGATCAGTGTGCACAGTAGGAAAAGCCACTCCAGATTTCTTGCACGTTGGTATGCTACTACAGTTTCTTTGCATCCCATCTCTGTGCTTTCCAATGGCCCAGTGTATTTCTGTCCAAACAGAACTTCATATGGACAAGGCCAGGATGCCTGTTCATAGCCATTTCTCTCTCTCTCTCTCTCATTCTCTCTCTCTCTCTCTCTCTGCTGAGTTAATTTAGCTAATAACATCTGCTCTTTACCATGGGAAAATGAGCACAGAGCTTTGTTTAAAAAATAAGCATTAAAAGTTTCTTTTTTAAAAAATAGTTTTAAAAGAAGAAACTCTGCATTCAAACATGTTTCAAAAAGAAAAACTACTACATAGCAGCAGGACTACATTAGACTTTTTGATTTTTCCATGGTGTCCTTGGATAGATAAACAACCCAGTAGACCATGTTAAAAGCTCCAAAAGTGACGGGAAACAAAATACGTGCATATTTGTCGATCTTACTGGTGCCAGAGCTTGAGGGAGGAGGGGCAGGACTGGCAGCCGACGGCTTGGCAGACACCCCCAAAGTATTCGCTGTAGTCTGAATCTGCTCCAGTCTAGATCCAAGTAAATGATGAATGGATGGAGATCCAGCTATAGCTTGCTGGGGTATATATCCAGTTAAAACTGGGGTAGAAGGAGGAGCCGAAGGAGTCCCTCTCGCAGAAGCCAATGTTTCTGATACACTAATGCGGCTGAATGGGTTTGGACTTGATGCTGAAGGAGAGCGTGGGGTAACATCTGAAGACCCCTGAGTTGCCAGAGAAGGTGGCACTGAACTGTTGCCGGTGTCAATTCTCTTCACACTCTCAGCTTCTGGCTGCACTAAGGCGTTACTTCTTTTCCTCACATTTGAATTTGAGTCTGTACTCTGCAGTATTGAAAGAACAACATCAGAGGTTTGGGATAGAAAGGCTCATGCACAAACACATACATCTTCAGATAAATTTTGCCATGAAAATTACACTTTACTACTAAAGAAATTTAGGATGGGGTTAGGGCGTTCGGTGCAATATTTTTTGGTCAACATAAAATCTCTTCCTACTGCACATGGGCATAAAAAGATTATCATATGGCAAGTTAGAAATGCACTGTTGTTTTTCTAAGCCCAGAATCACTAGTATATCTCCCCTAACTCTAATTTTGATGGTATTGTATATGCCAGTCAGCTGTAGTAATTATCATAGATGCTTGTGACTATAAGCTACTCTGTATATTTCTCAAAACGGTGGCAGAACTTTGCAATATAGTCCTCGTCAAGCAGCAGAGTCAAAGAGTGTCCAATTCTTTTATGTGGAAGGGTGTTTAAAAGATCCCTGCATGAACCCTCAAAGAGCCAACTATGCTAAACTTTTCTGCTTGAAGTGCTAGTTTACTACATATAAGGAGGATGTTTTGCTTTGCTTTTTAAATATGGGGATATATTTATTTATTCATTCATTTATTTAAAACATTTCTATGCCACCCCCATCGTAACAAAGCCTTGGGGCAGCTCACAACAAAAACAAACAAAAGCATATAAAAATTATACAATAAAAATATTAAAACCCGGTGCATCTCTGCTTAAATTTAAAAAAAACCCTACATAATAAATTAACAGTTAAAATAAGTTTTAAATAAAAAGGTCTCAGCCTGGTGCCGAAAAACAAATAACAACAGTGCCAGGCGGACCTCTCTGGGGAGCGCATTCCATAGATTGGGCGCCACTGCAGAGAAAGCCCTTCTCCGGGTACTCACCCTCCTAATATCATTCACAGAGGGTTCCCGGAGAAGGGCATCTGTTGCTGATCTCAAGGGGCGGGAGGGCATATATGGATGCAAAATTACTTCCTCCATTTGCAGCGAGAAGTAACACAGTCCCACATTCTACTGCCTTGGTTGACTACCTCATTCTGTTAATCAGTGTTAATCAATTCTGACAAGGACAATATTTGACAATATTTATTTGAACTCCCTTTAGAACAAACCACATCAACAGTTCTAGAAATAATCCATTCTCAGCTGTGTTCTCCCACAACTCTAGGTCCAATTTATGAGGCCTGTTTAGTTGTTATCAGTGCATTATACCACATATAGTTCGTGGGTTGAGTTTCAAACCAGATGTAAAGTTTGTTCAAAAAAACTTAATATGCAGATCCTCTTCCTGACTGTGATTGAATGTTTATCCCAGTGTGAAATGATACAGAACGACTGACCTTAATACTCATAGCTACAGCTAAATGCCTCAAATTTGAATGGCACTAATCAATTTTCAAGTAGGAATAAAATCTTTGCTTAGTTGTATGAACACCAACCAACAGTTCATCTAAGTGTTTCTTCTGCCTAACAAAATTACTCTTTCAAGAAAACCATCTCTCTCCCAGGACCAAGTAATGTGTGGATCCAGTGGCACACCACAAATGAAAACACTGGACTTATTTCATTAAAGTCTATTAGTACAAAATGTAATGCTCTTGGCTAGCATCCATAGTGTTTTGCAGGGATGGGGGGATGGGGGGGAACCATGTTAGCCTGTTAGCAAAAGCAACAAAGTACCGTGCAGCAAGTTAAAAACTAACACATTTATTGTAGCTTAAGCTTTCATGGACTAAATTCTGCTTTATCAGATAAGCTTATGCTATAATACAATATTCAAGCATTGTTTTATGTAGATGAATGTTTTTAAGCAAATAAACCTTACGATGACCAATTATGTCTACTGTTTTAAAAACCCACAACTTTTCTTGAAGGATAGTGATAGAAACCATCAGATGCATGCAGGGGAAGGAGGTGACAAGGGCCTCCTCAGTGGGGCCGCTTATCCATTCCAGCTTTTCTTCATAGGAGCTATCCATTGGGTTCCATGGTGCTGACCCTCTTTGGTGGATAGCATTCAGCACCAGGGATAGTTCAAATGACACTCAAAAGAAATGTATGAGGTGCTCCACTGACACAGGAGTCACCAACTTCCACTGCAGGTATGACGTCTTATACTTAAATTGCTTCTTTATTGTTGTAACCAAGTTTTATTTTTGTTTGCAAGCCAGCTTGAGTGCATTTTTCTTGGTAAAAAGGTGGGGCACAAATCAGATTTTAGATACACAGTTGAGCTAACGTTATTCTCTACACACACACAAACTTCTCTAACAATTCTGCTTGGAGCTTAAATGCATACATAACAATTGCATCAATAATTCAGAGGAGCAATAATAGGCAATGCATAGAAGGTGGAAGGCATTCTTGTTTCGGCGAATTGCTTCATTGGACTATTTCTGCCTTGCAGTGGATTGCTGCTAACAGCTATTTTCCATCCACATTTGTAAGGGCTGGATTTTTTGCTAGAAGGAAGAGAAGGAGAAGCAGAAAAAGATGCTGATGGCAGGCAGCAGGCATGACTCAAGTGGCACTAGAAAGCTCAAGTCACATTCCAGCACATGCAGCTCCAATCACACAAGCATGTCATTTCTGTATCTCCATACATAAAGGTTCTGTATGACCTATGGACAGGCAAATGAAGTTTTAGCATTTTAAAACACATTGCAATCAATTACATATCCAGCAAAGACCCATGTTCCATGCATATGGGGGCTGCAGATATAGCAAACTCACAAAGTGGAGGCAGAAATGAAGCATAGCAGATACAAAACCAATAGTTTTTTTCAATCATAAGAGTGAAAAATATATGGCCTACATAGATGCCTAGTGGAACAATTCTATTCATGTTTTCTTAGAGGTGAGTCCCTCTATATTTAACGGTGCTTCCCTGCATAGGATAGCAGCCAAAGTTTACCTTTTTCTGAACAGACCCCTTTGTACAGAATTTTTCAGTGTCACTTTACATGGGTGAAATAGCATGGTAAGAAAAGTTGACTAGAGAATAAGCACAATTAGTTTCCAGCAAGGATCACTTGTATAAGAAGAGGGATCAAAAATCCAGAATATGATTCTGGATGTGAAGCAGGTATTCCTCTTTATCATATATTGCTATATATAATGAACAGGAACAGCCATTTCATGGGGTCTTTGAATGTTGCTGCTATTAACTGTCAGTAACTATCCAGGGATGTCAGTAATGGAACAGTATATAAAAGCTTTAAATAAAATTAAACAAAATAAATAAATAAATAAGCAAACATAATTATTTTAGCCTCCACCTCTGGATATACCATTGTTATGCATACACAAGGATATTATCTTTTTATCTTTTTTTCATTTTAATACAATAATAAATAAATAAATTGCAATTACAATATTTTTTCATGCCCTTTTAAGGCAGCCATTCATACATTGCCAAAAAAGAGGAAAACCTTCACCAAAAAGAGAACAATAGTGAGCACTGATGCACATAAGATGTGTTTGTGCTAATGTATATTTATAGATTCACATTAAGAAATAATTATAATTTAAATAGAAAAACAATACATCACACTACATTGTAAACCTTCTGTTTAACTTGTGTTTACATTCTGCCCACTAGCTAAATGATGGTGGGCAATTTCAAGGCACCTGCTGGCAATCCCTTTAAATCAGACTTGGCTTGGACAGCCCATCAAACAGAGGATGCCATCAAATCCTTCAAACAGGGGGCTGTCCTCTGTCCTACATGACCACCCTCTTTAATATTGTCTCTTATAGAAACTCATCAAAATGTTCCCCTTGCTGTAATGGATTCCCAGACGATGGAATCCTAAACAACCTAGTTTTCTTCTTATGGCATCAGGTCACATTTTGCCCAGGTGGGCTTGATTTCAGGTAAGGTGGACTTTGCACTATTAAGCAAGTTGGCTTCTGAAGCTGGTTCATCCTAGCTTCACCCACCACCACCACCACCACCACCACTGTAAAAGAGCATTTAGTCATTCCCTGTTACAAAAAACAGTTGAACACTTTTGAAGATGTTTTCCCACTTTTAAGGAAGACTGTTTCCAATGGCAAGAAAGGGCATTATCTTGACTTAATTCATCTTGCCACAATTCACATAATGTGAACAATTCACAATTGATGTGCTTTCAGAACCATTGTAGCAAAAATCTTATCAGCTTCCTTTGCTTCAGAGGTAAGATAATCAGGCAAACTCCCTTTCAGGCATTTATAAATATTGTAATTAATGGCATGACCATCTATTTCCAAATGGAAGCACATTAAATTGGCCGTGTGTAATGCAACAAAGCATGCCCTTGGCATAATTTGCTGCAAATCTGTCTAATCTATTGTTAAACATTAAGGCAGTTCTATTCAATAAGATCACACAGCTCACCTTATGGTACAAAATCTTAGATACAAGAAGAAAAAGGAGATGCTACTCCCTCTTTTACAAAAACAACCCAAAGATCATTCCCTGTTCCTGCCCCATGATCCAAACTCCCTAGGTAGAACTGCTACCATACTAATATGGTGCTGCAGTAGGAGTTAATCCAAACTCTTCAATTTTTAACAAGGTTTGCCCATTAGAAACAGCTGTTCATTAGCACCGCAAATTTTGGAAAAAGAAAAAAAGTCCTCTGAGTCTCCATAATCCTCTACTTGAGCCAGAAAAGGGAAGTATTAGATTGTTTTGCATATTACTAGCTTATGACAAGCAAGCCAATTTTGCCCTTTAGTAAAGTCAAATTACAAATTTAGGATTGGCTGAAACTGTGCATCCTTGCAGAAGCTGAGATTTACATCAGCCAGTTCCCTGGCATATTAAATCAACACCACTGAAATGGCAAATGTGACTCATGTAGCTACACCACAATGGAAGGAGGTGAAGACGCAAATAATATAGATAGTCATACTAATGGAGAGCTTCAAGCCCTTCCCTTTCTATGTAAATTCTTGGGAAATGTGTTCTTCTCATCTCCAGTATGAAATAGTATCGTCCTCAGAACACTCCCCCATGTGCTTTTTTGCATGTTTTGAGTAAAATGGCATCAGATGCTATTAAAAGTAATAACTCTCTAGCTCTTGTGGCAACCTTCAACAAAAGGTGCCCAATTATTGCCCATGCTGTCTAGGAATGATGGAAGTTTCAATCCAACATGCCTGGAGGATACCTGAGTGAAGAAGGGTTGTCAAATGGTTCTGGAGATAACAATTAATACTTACAAACTGTAAGTGATGAAAATGTGGTTGTATTTTCCTATGTGGTAGGAATGTGAATATATACTGAAATTTTGGAGAAAGGTTTTTTAAGAGAGGAGTAAAATACTAAGTTTAAATATTGAAGTACGTTCTGAGATTGCATCACTCTCAATATTTAATAAAAACCAATTATAAAAAACAGAATTATATTCCATGATAGAAAACTTTGCTGTGACTTTTTTTAAGTTAGTAGACCAAATTATACTTATTCAGATGAAAAGTGAATTAGTTCAGCACTGTTATGCAACTTTGGTTTCACATAGCTTCCAGAAGGATTAAACCTTAAATTATCTGTACTTACTGATATGTGTAAGACATTCTTGTGTGGATTGAACCTCCTGAGGGAGAATTTCAACCAAAACAAAGGCTTTTCATATGCAGCATTTTTCTTGCCTGAGGCACTTTCATCTGGGGTCAAAAATTACCCCAAATGTAATTAATGTTAGTTTTTTCTTAATGCAGGATGAACTTCTTGTATCCTCTTGTGATATGGAATTGAAAAGAGGAGAGGGAGTGCCTGAGCCTAAGGTTCATCTGAGGCCATTCCTGCACCACTAAATTATAGTTCAGCATTACATCCAAACAAAGATAGTGGCTTCGGATTTAACAAGAGAGCAGGAGGTAGGTAAGCTTACATAAGGGATCTTCAAGCTTTGCCAAATCCCAGGTCTGAATGCAGCACATTTAAATCTTTAGTGTACCACAGTAGAATTTCACTCTAATGCAACTCTTCTAGCACCAGGGAACCTGTCCACAGTGCTTTGTCTGCTTCTGAGCCCATGAATGTTGCAGGGGATTATGGGAAATCCTCTAGGCACCCACTCAGTTCATGCAGTGCACCCATCAGTCTTCGGTTTCAGTACATAAGCTGAGAGTACACCCTAAGAGCACACATATCCAAAATTATCCTGGAATTGCTCACTGAAGGGAACAATTCTTACTGGTAGACAAGCTGCCTTGCAGAAGAACTTTTCAACATTTCTGATCTTCTTATTTAGGAATGGCAATAGGATTACGTAAAGGAACATATATACCCGTATATACCTGCATAGACCCAAAGAACATATTCAAAGACACTCCTCCAGGTACCACCACTAAATGAGGTAAGGCAGGTACCTAATAAGAAGGGGGCCTTTGCAGTGGTGGCACCCCAGCTTTGGAATGCCCTTGTGATCTTTAGTGCATGATGAAGAGTTTGTTATTGTCCCAAGCCTTTTGGTCCTTCATTATTGATTTTTCAAATGTCACTGTGCTTTTAGGTCTTCAAGCCGCTCTTGGATTTCCTTTCTTAAAATTTTGGTTTCTTATGTTTTAAATCTTTAAATTTTATATAATTTATATTTATTAAATTTGATAGATCTTTAACTATGTATATTTTATCATGCTGTATTTTATGGTTTGCCTTTTTTTTCCCAGAGACCTGTGGCTATTAGGTGGCACAGAAATGTAATAAATAAATGTTGAAGAACTCCAGTATTCCTGTGAAAGTGAAGTCTAAAACCTGTCAAACTACTTTCAGATGGAGGTGAAAGCATCACGAAGCAGACCAGGAAGTAAAAGAGGGTTGGATGGACCAAAACAACCTCCCAAATATCTTACCATGAAGCAAAAAATCCATCTAACAGTTTCCTACAGATCAATCCACACCACCCAGCCTGCAGGGCTTTTTATTATTATTTTAATATTTATATACTGCCCCTTTCCCATGGACTCTGGACAGTTTTCAGGAGATTGAAACCAACCTTTAATTTAATCCTATTGTGATATTACAGGTAGAGAGCAAGTAGCAAAAAGAAGCTAACCTACCAAATAGCATCCCAGCCCCCTCCAGAAAATTGATTTTAGAAATTAAACCAGGCAGTTTGAACCTCTTTCAGACTGAGGGTTAAAATCAATTTAGAAGATGCTCTTGGAAGACTCTTTCTATTCGCACCTGTGACTAAAGACATACGCAGCAAGGCCAAGTATACCAAAAATACCAGTTTATTTTAGTTTAAAGTTCTTACTGCCACAAAACAATCCTTAATGATGCTTTGCAGCCTTATAGAGTGGGAGGAGGTGGAAAACAGCAAAGCTTGGAAACCATCAAGCAACTATAGATCAGGCCAAAACAGAGCCAAGGCAAGAGCAGTAAAGACAAGACACTGGGAAACCTACAGGACTGTACTGGGATTCCAGGCAGGTTAGAGTGGGTCTACAGGCTTGAGGTTGAACATTCCAGAATTAATTGCTGGGCATCTGACAGGCCCAACGTGAAACACCATCACAAGCAAAATCAAAAAGACCTTTAACCCTGTCAAGATGTCCAAATGTACTGCTAGTGGCATTCTGAGATATTCTCCCAAACTAGAATGTTTGTGTTTTCCCCCTAATTATCTTCAAACAGTAAGAGCTACAAATATTGACATTTGCAATTATTGCTTATGAATTTACCTCAGCAAAAACAACATAATTTTGAACTTAGTTGCATTCACAGACCCAATAAGTCTTATATAGAACCTCGCTAGGATTTCTGGCAAAGCTGGATAGAATTGGACCTATGAAATTTTCATGATTTTCTAACTTATGGGAACCAATTATTCACTTGCTGCCCGTGCGTGTGTGTGTGAAACGCAGCTACAGCAGTGTAGCAACCCATAGTTTTGATATTACTATTTTATGGGAAGCTGGAGACAAACAGAAGAAGAACCTTGAAAATACAAAAGAAAAGCTGATTCCTTTGTGGTGACTATATGGGAAAAGCTAATACAGACAGGATAAGATAGCATCTATATATAATATAATGAAGTTACCACATTTAAATTAGTTTAAAAGGGAGGTGTAGAAACAGTAGTCTTTGGAGGCCTGTTAGCACAAGTCATTACATTGGACACATGTGAAAAATTGTTAATATCTTTTATATTGTTATTATTGTTATTTTTTATGTTGTGAGCCGCCCCGAGGCTTCGGTGAATGGGGCGGCGTATAAATGTTCTAATAAATAAATAAATAATAAAATTGTTTATGCTTCAAGCAAAATACTGTTATTTGTGGCAGAAATTTGGGGGAGGGTAATTTAATGACAGACAGACATGTAAATCTAAGAAACTACCAGAAGATGTAATATACACGTATATTTTATATTTACATTTACATTTATATATTTCAGGTGCATTTATATCTCAAGAGAATTGTCACAGATGGTCCAAACATTAACATGGTTTTCAGGCTTCTTGTGAGTGTGTGTCACAAAACAGAAAGAGTATGTTGGACAAGATTTTCTATTAGGTTTTCCCATAGCTCCATACCACCAAAAACTGATCTACTGGGTCAGCCAAGGGTTAATAGTAACTGTGTGAACAAATGATCAGAGTTCCAGATATGAAAGTAAGGGTCCAGATATGGACAACGAGTCAACACAGATTATGGTTTACCATGTCATGCAGATCAACATTTGGTAAGCTAACTATCTGTACCATCTTGCAATGATGAGACTAATGTGACATCGCCACTTAGAGAAAAATGCAGACTGTCAGAATCTAGGCTGCTCTTTGCAGGATTGGTCCCGGGTCCTGCTGGAGCCCCCCCATCTATTGATGAGTGCCAGCTTGAAGTCCTGGAGAAGAGCTGTGCAAGAGCAAGCTCCTGCCTCCAGAATGGGCCTCGGCAATGCAGGTATTTTTCACCTTGTCGTGCTTTCCTGTTATGCTCTTGCTTGGCCTGTATGCTGCCGTGCTGTATACCTCGCCTTGACATGTATCCTGCCTCAGCGATGCAGGCTGTGGTTCAGGTCCTGCATCTCGCCTGACCCTTGCAGCAGTTGGTTGCTGTTGTTTCCCCTTCCTCACTGTGTATCTTGCCTTGCCGTGTATCCTGTCCAAGGTACCTGCACCACTGTTCTTCCACTTGGCTCTTGACCTTTGGCTTGTTCCTGACTACCTCCTTGTTTTGCTCTGATATGTACAGTTGGTCCCTGACCCTGGCCTCTCTGGTTGGACTCTGCTATTGGACTTACCATTAAACCTAATGTTTGGACTCTGTTGCACCTCATGTTCTGTTGCCTTGGACCTAGTGCCTCTTTCTTGTCTCTGGCTGCCCACATCCTGGCCCTGGACACTGGCACAGACACCCATTTTTACCCAGAGTTGTATCAAGTGCTGGTCCTTCCTACAGTTAACCCCTGAAATGAAAGTGACTTAGACTCATGTTCATTACAGCCCTATGACTCCTGAAAGTTATGTTTCCCTGCTATAAAAAGGCAAGACGGCAGAAACATTGTCAAGTTGCATTATAAGCATTGGTCAAATATTTTTGTCAGTTAGTCAACTAAACATTTCAAATTAACATTCATAGACACATATGCCAATTAAAAAATCACTACAGAATTTAGGATTTTGGATGCCCTGAAAGGCTGAGCCCGACACCAGCTTCTTGCTCCTTCCAAACTTGGCATAGCTTTATCTACATACTCACTGAAACCCTTGTCAGTATGTATTTTCAACCACCATTGCATCATGTAAAACTTTAGCCAAGAATGTTGCATTCTTCAGCACATTTCAAAGGCTGACTTCTGCAACATGCTACATGCAGCTGATCACTGAGCATTATAAAAAATTCTGCCTATTTAATCTGTCAGCTAATGTATCCCATACAGCAATTGGCTCATTTTTGCAGAAATGCCAACTTTTCAACTGTCACTATGACTTTTAAGGGCAGATTGATGTACAAACATTAAAAGCAGATAATTCTTATCTCCACACTGTGAAACACTTTCCCTGCTGATTTCCATACAGACTGCTGCTCTTAAAAGCACAAGAGTAGGCCAGATTTCTTCCCAAACAGGTAGTCGTCTTACCAATGGCAAAAGAACCTGTGCAGCCTTCATCCACTAAAAATGATCTAAGCAATAATTACATTTCCATTTTTACACAGGTTGGCCAGCAGTAATTTTAGGGGGAAAAACATAAATAATAGCCTAGCCTAGCTTAATCCTATGCACTGCACTGAATTCAGTGGGTCTCATTCCCAAGCAAGCACGCATAAAATTACAGCCACCGTTTCATCAAACATAATATACTTAACCACAGATTGCTCATTCATACATTTCAGTCATCTGATCTTGAATTTCCTCACTGTGTCTACTTTTGTCCACTGGCCAGAAAAACAAACACAACCTGGTCTGCTCTTTAACAGAATGTTGCACTGAAGAAAGTGTCAGGTTGAACTTCTTACAGCATGAAAATAAACATTGATTACATGGTAACATCTGTAGCTCAGATTGTTAAGAGTGCAACATTAAAAGGGCCAGGTCAAAAGCTGGTAACACTTCTCATTGCCTGGCTGACTATCCTGATGGGAAACAATAAGCTGAGATTATCAATGCCAGACTGGAACAAAATAAGTGTTGGAATCACTGTGTCCCTTTTTATAGTGTGTATTCCTTACATGGACTTCAGCAGGTCTCCCTGGCCTGTTTTGCAGCTGCTAAATTTCCTGCTGCAGTGGTAGCCCCCCAAAAGTGGTGATTTTGTGTCCTATTAAGGCAAATTTTGGTGGCAAATGCAGTGCAGAACAGGGTTAAGGCACCAAGGGGCAATGCAGCCCTTCCCCCACTTTCAGGAACTGACATCTCAAATCCTCAAAAGATTTCACTCCTTGGCCCTCTGAAGAGGATCTGGAGTCAACAGGAGAAGACTCGGCATGGAAAGATATCATGAGGCTTCTATCCCCAGAGGACCCACTTTTCCAGAGGAACCTCAGAGGGAAGCCCCCCTGCATCCAAGGAAGGCTTAATTACCATCCCTGGACTCTGAGGACACAGGACACGAAGGAGCTAAGATGTCAACAGAGTCAGAAGCTGTTGAAACAGACTGGCCCCCTTTAAGGGTCAAAGCCTCAGTGGAGGCAGAGGCAGAGCTAGGCAGAGCCTAAAGGCCAGTAGTTTCCTATTTAAGCCCAGTCTTACTCTGACCGTTGCTCTTTTCTCCCTTAAACCAGACTCTTGTGCATGTTCTGGTCCCTAATAGAACCCTGCAACCCAAACTACATCTTAGAGCTGCCATCAGAGCCCTTGGCTTCAAATTGTACCCTACCCTGCCCTGCCCCTGGACTACAGTCTCTCCTTTTTAATGTATTATATTGCAGTTTAAATCAGGGAAAACATGGATCATGCCTATAAAATGGTTCCCCCTCACTAGGGAAGAAAGGAAACTGGAGAGATGGGAGAACCTTTAAGGCCTTTTGTGAATCTTCTCCTGTTCCTTCTAGCAGTGAGGATTAATTGCTCTTATCCTAGGCTTTGGCTAAAGTTTCATCTAAGATACTGTGTTATTTAATGTGGCCCAAAACTTCCTTGTGTACATAGTGACATCTGATTAGCATCAATTATAGACATTTAAGCATCTTATCATTGAAATGGAAGATGAGCTGAGGATTTTAAGTGAAATTGTAGCATCTAATCTACGGGTACTTCCATTTCTTGGCTCCTATCTTGCATTCTACTGCTTCATGCTTTATGCATTTATTATGCATTGAGTTATTACATTTTAATTCATTAAATAACAAACATCCTCTAGACAGATCACAAACTGCCCAGGAATAAATATAAAAAGCTCTATAAAGCAGACATAAAATTGAAAACTGAAACTCTAAAATGCTTGGGAGAAATAAAAACTCTTTTCCTGGTGCTCCAAACATCACATTTGGGGTATGGGGCAAGCCTGCTTAAGAAGGGCATTCCATAAACAGGACACTATCTCTCTTTCTCATAACCACCTGTCTCATTTCATTCAGTAGCAGCACACAGTGAAGGACCTCCAAAGATGACCTAAGGATTCAAGTAGGTAGGTATTCTGATCCCAAGCCATTTAAGGCTTTAATGGAACTTCACCGACTTGAATTGGGGTTGGAAACAGACTGGAGGCTAGTGCAGCTGACTACACACCCAGATTACATCAACCAATCCCAGATCTTTACCTCGCTGCTCTCTTTTGAACCAAATGAAGCTTTCAAGCTGTTGCATTTATCTGCCAAAAGGATAGCAGAGGGTGGACAAGGGTCCCCAGCCTTCCCCATCCTTGTGCCTTCCAGAAAAGTTTGGACTGCACCACCCAGAATTCTCAGTCAATAGCCCTGCTGGATGGGAATTCTGGGAGTTGAGGTCCACATGCCTTTGAAGGCCACCAGGTCTGGGAAGCCTGAGCTAGGATATCAGCCACAGCCACTAAAAGGTGCTCCTAGTCTAAAGGCCACCTGCACCTCAAATGACTGTGCTGATTCCAGGGGCATCCCAATCTGTTCATGTGAACTTCCAGAGGAGTACAACCTCCTCCAAAAGAGTTTCAACATCACTGAACTTCCATTGGCTGCCCCTTATCAAGTCCATCACACTGCTTGGTCACCTGTTCAGGATATCCACTGCCTCACCTGGGTTGGATGAAAAGGAGATGTACAGCTGGGTGTTATCTGCATATCGATGACACCTCAGCCCAGATCCTTGACTAGCCTTCCTATGTAATTTTGTGTAGCAGGGGGAAAAGAATTGAGCCCTGCAGAAACCCATGACAGACTTGCCAAGGAAGAGAGCAGTAATCCCCCGGCACTGTCAGGAAACACCCATCCAAATAGGACTAGAATCACCACAGAACAGGGCAGATCTGTGTTCCCAGGGCAGATCCCAAAGGTTCTCATTTCTGGTTGCATCAAAAGCCACTGAAAGTGCTAGAAAAGTGCTAGCTCCTCCCTTTATCTTTGCTCTCTCCTCAGCTGGTGCTAGCAAAAGTATTCCTAGGCCTCTGTGTGTACATCCACGTACTTAAAAGTACATGCATGGACATGTGCTGCCCCTAGCACTGCCCAGTGCAACCTAGGGAGCCAAAAGGTTGTGTACCCCTGTGCTAGAATGCATCCCCAAGTAAATAGGCAACAACAGGGCAACTCATTCATTTTTTTTTCACTGTCCAATGCATATCCTAGTGGTCCAGTTGATCTGCAGTATCTCTTCTCATATTCAACCCCTGGGCTGAGAGAACACAAGATGTAGGAACATGATTCTGCCAGCACGTGTTCAGCAGCAGCAAAGAGCTGTTACAACCAAGATTCTCAAGCACATGACCCTGCACAAATTCAGCTGCATGTACACAGAGCTCAGTCTTATCTTCAAGTGCAAGCACTGAGGCCAACAACATCCATGTTATGCATGGGCAATAAGGGAAAATAGACGTTCTCTTTCTAACTGCAGTGGGGTTTAACTATGTCCATTTTTAATTTACATTTTGGACCAACTAGTTCAGGGGTGCTTAACCGCAGATCTGGATCCCAAATCTGTCTCTCAAGATTTGCCCAAATGGTCACATCCCTCCCACTTTGAGCCCAGCTCCTGATTTTTAGCGCTTTCCCAGCTTCTGTGCATTTTCCCCCAAGCAGGAAGGTTGAACTGCTTCTCCTTAGGGTCAGCTACTAACAGGAAGGGCTTTCAGTTAAAATGTGTTGGTGCTTTGGGCCCCTTTCACCTTCAGTTCTGTCCACCAGCTTCTGAAAATGTCTCTAAAATGGAGTTTGGCCCTAAGGCTGAAAGAGGTCTGACACCTCCACAGAATTCTCCAGGAATTCATTTGACCCTCCTGGAGCTTGAGAAGAAGAACCAGTAAGGAGAGCAGAGCGTGAAGGATCCCAAAAGGGGCATTTTGGCATTAACCAAGCATTGTAATCAAGGCTACAGAAAATCAATACATCTTCAATCTCACAGAGTGCCCTGATGAACTCAGCCAAAGCAATCATGCTGTCAGCAATGGCAAAATTACAGGAAAGGAAACAAGCATGACAAAGTAAAGAGTGGCTTTGGATGAACTGTTGCTTGACACTTAAAGATGCTCAGCTCTCTGGCCCAGGCTCACCGGAGACAAGTTTGCAACCTGCCATAAGCAAGGAAGAAGTTTTTTTTCCAAAGGAAGAAGCTTTTCAATAAGCTGTTTCTGCAGCAGGTGGCAAGAAGATAGATCACCCTTCTTGCCAAAGGCAATCCCAATTGAAAATCACCCCTTGGTGGCAAGTCAATTGGCGGGAGGGGGTATGGATGTGTCTATCACACCAATACATAGGTGTGGCTCTGGGGAAGAGATTTGGGACTGCAGCCCAACTAAGCCTAGCAACGGCTCTGGCCATGGTTTGCTTACATAACGTATTGTAACAACTGGGACAGCCAAAGCACCAGTGCCTTCAACAATGCTTCTGGCTGAATGGGTGAAGCACAGCATGGCACATCTTCATCTACACACACTCTCATCCCAGATAAGGGCTGAACACTCCTTTGTGGTTGATGCACAGCTCCCCACATTGAATACCATTTTGGGATGTATTGTAGGACTTAGCTGGCTGGCCAACATTAAGCCCAGGCAGGCTGGTCATGCCCCCAAGCATCATCAAGGTAAACTGGAGCCTCCCAGCCCAACTCCCAGGTAGCTCAGCCTCCCAGGTATGCAAGGGTACCTCCTGAATTCAAATGTACCAATCAGCAACTGCAGTGGGAATTTCGAACTAATGGACATCTGTCATTGCTACCTGGTCAGCAAATGTATAAAAGGAGACTGCACCATGTGCTCTGGGTCAATTGCCCCTTTGCTTGCGATTGACCTATTCTTGAGAATAAAATCCAGTTTGCTTCTCTCATCCTTTTTGTGCTTGATTGAGCAACGCATACCAAGTCCAGACCTCCTGAGTTCTTAAGCATAACTTTTAGATTTCATTTCTGTTTAAGTCCAATGGGATTCTGCATCATTCTATTCCAGCAAACAGTGGCAGACTACAGCAGATTATTGTTCCCCCATTTCCAGAAAAGCTTTGTACATCTTTCCAGTTCCACCATTTGCGCAAATTGTAATCTTTGCGAATTATTTTTTGGATCTTGAAAAAAATCAATTGGCAGTTTTTGTGCAAGTCTGCAGGTCTGCAACATTCCCTGTCTGCTGTGTAGCTCACACAGGGATATTGCCCTCTTAAAAATATCCTTGCCTGTTTCTCACTCTCCACAAATTACTTCATTTCAGCCAAAACAGCTATATTCCTTACATGTCAAAGAATTAGAGCAAACACGGCCATTGCAGCCTTCTGAAGTGTAGGACAAAACAGACAAATTCTTTGATAAGTAAGGAATATGACTACAATCATATACACTAATACAAGATGACCAATTACAACATATTTTTAGAAAGTACAATAACATCTGCACACATTTAAAGATCCCCGATCTAAAATCATTTACAAATTGTTTCCATTAAAAAAAAAAAAAACAGAATCTGTATATGGGCTTAACTTGCTACCGACTGAGTGGGTGCCAGCAGAAGGGGTATGAAATAGAATGAAATCTGCAGAGCTAAACCCAAAAAAGTGATCTGGTTTTCATCCTCCCAGATGGGATGCTCATGCTTTTCTGATATCACTATGGATGGGAAAATATATGATGCTTGCAACCAGGAAGATTCTTCAAACCGCACATTGCCGCACTCCTATGTTCAGTGGGGATCTGTTTTCACTTCAAGCAAATGAGGAAAGTGCATAGACCAGATGGGGAAAATTCACATGTTAAAAAGTGTGAACCCAAATGCACAGACTTTCCCCCACAGACTCAAGTGTGAAAATGTGTATTTTTAAATTGCATTCTCGAAAACTCTGCATTTTTCAAACTCTTTAAATGCAAGTCTGGGAAAATGCATCTGGGTTCCTCCTCAGTGATACAAGTGAGGCAAGTTTGAGTGATACAAAGAACTAAAACTTAATTTTCATACATCTTAAAATACCATACAAAAAATGCAAGCAGGAGTTGCACCCATTCTTCATCTATCAGCACTAACCCATTCCAGTGCACTATGTAACCTCTGAAGCACAGCTCATTTCTAAGGATATTTGGAAATTTGCCTAAGGCAGCAAGAATCCATGATGCTGGGCAGCTATTACAATATAAGATCAGGGAAATCGTCATATCACTGTGAACTTTCCCCAAGGCCTGTGAGATATTTTTTCTGCCACTAGAAGACAGCTCTGAAACACAATTTCACCAAAGTCACTGGTGTAAGACATCTTTTTACTGGCCCAGATACACACTCATTGGTCATTTGTTGCCAGTGAACAGCCTGTTGAGAATTAATATAGGTTTTGTCCCTGGGAATGAGGCATTTGGTTGGCTGCGATGAGAACCAACATGCTAGATTAGATAGACCTCTGGTCCAATCCAATGTGGTTCTTTTTAGGTTTTCATGAGAGCCCCAGGAAAGCCAGATACAAGGAAAAGCCAGATGGGGTGAAGCACCTGAGGAGGGGAACTGGTACCAGCGCTAGTGCTTGGCCTTCTAACTCAACTCTGCCCCATCATTTTTCAAGAAACATTTGGCAGGTATTTTCCTAGTAAAATTCTAATATGTATTAAATCAATGAAATACCGTAGGAGCCTCATCTGCACAGTTTTCCTTCCGCACAGGAGTCGCTGGAAATTCAGGGGCAGATTTCACGGCCTTCCTTTTAGCTTTTTCCGTTTGAACATTAGTGAAATAGTTGACAGCTGCAAATTCAATAAGTGCCGAGAAAACAAAGGCAAAACACACGGCGATGAACCAATCCATGGCAGTGGCATAAGAGACTTTGGGCAAGGAATGCCTTGCACTGATGCTCAGAGTTGTCATAGTCAAAACAGTGGTTATTCCTTAAGAAGAAAAGACACAAAGCAAGATCAGTTGCTGTGTTTTTGCAATTCACAATCATATCAAATTTATTTTTTGTAAATAAAAATATTTCCTATGCTTTTGGGGGTCCTCACTGACCCCAGACTAGCACCAAAAAAAAATATGTTAGTACTTTATACCCCATTTATTCTCTTCCAGTAAGGGAGTGAACTGCTTTGAAATATTTTAATGTCCTTTTCTTTCACTTTATAAAACTGCTTTAGAAGTTTTTATTAAAATGCACTGGGGACTTAGACACCAATCTGAGCAGGAAAAAATGCTGTATGGGATAGGTATTGGTATCTGTAGCAGTAATGCTCTCAGGAATAAGTCTCATTAAACACAAGTTTTTTCTGAGTAAACATTACAGTATTGCCATGTATATGACCCAGTATGATGAAAACTGTTTGTTACACTGTTCGCTACCACCCTATTTGGGACCTCTGGGCAGTTCACAATATAAAAACAGACAAATAATGATACAATATTCAATGTTAAATAGACAAAAACAATAACAGGAATATAGCAAAACCTGCAGCAGTTAAAATAGAATTAGTGCATGGCATAGCAGGAAATATCATAAAAATAGAATTAAAACAGATCTTACCTGTTTAAATATTTGGAAAATAAAAAGGTGTTCACCTGGTGCTCAAAAAAAAAAAAAAAAACGGTTGGCACCAGGTACACCTCCTTGGGAAGCGTGTTCCAAAGATGGGGTACAACTGCTGAGAAGGCCTTCCGCTAGTTATCACCCCCCCTTACTTCTTTTGGTGGTGGTTCCCTATGAAGGACCTCTGCGGAAGTTCTTAGGGGCCAGGTAGGAATATATGGAGTAAGGTGTTCCTTCAGGTAACCTGGTCCCAAACCACTGAGGTCCTTAAAGCTTAGCATAAGCATTTTGACCTTGGGCCCAGAATTCAACTGGCAGCCATTGCAGCTGAAAGAGAACTGATGCGATAATGGCATGATATCGTTGTTAATAGCTGGGCTGCTCTATTCTGACTCGGTTGGAGTTTCCAGACCATTTTCAAAAGCAACACCACATAAAGTGCATTACAATAGTCCAGGCAAGAGCTTCCCAGAGCATGGATCTCTGGGACCAGGCTCCACCTGTACAGACAAGGTCGTAGTCGGTAAATCATCCGGAGCTGATAAAAGGTGCTCCGTTCCACTGAGTCCATTTCTGTTTGGATCCAGGAGCACCCCCAAACTATGAACCCTGTCCTTCATGGGTAGTGCAACCCTATCCAGGACAGGCTGAGTATCTCCTAACTGGACAGATGGCCTACCCACCAACACCTCCATCTTGTCTGGATTGAGTCTCAGTGAGTATACATGTATGAATAATGGATACTATGGGTTATATATAACTAGTGGTGCCATTTCTAGAATGTGCCTACTGGTTGCAGAAACCTTATTTTCAGCCTTACTCAAGCATCAAACCCAACATTTAGACTCTGCATGTGCAGGATGCTGTGCAAAGCACTCCACAAGTTGTTTTGCAACTTGTTAGACTGCGGTAGCCTAGGTAATGATGGGATGCTTGGTCTGCTAGTGCTTGTGCAATGACTAGCGGAATGATATCAACTCTTGTAACCTCCCGCTAGCAGCACATTGAATAGATCCTGACAACAATTTCATGTTTTGACATGGAACTGCAATCATTACATAGGCTTTACACTGTTGAGGATTGTGGTCATTGTCAAATACATCACATTGTTCTTGATTCAACTTTGGCCTGTCTGACTCCAGCACTAATTTAAATATTTTTTCCAAGCACAATAGGATTTAAAAGGTAGTGAAGGCAAAAGTATCAAAGCTACTTAGGAGGGTTTTACAAGTGCAAACCCAAAGATTCTGCTGAAGCTCAGGATTCTAAAAGATAGTGATTCTATTGCAAATTGTATTTACAGCTGCTTTTTTCTTTCTCTTTCTTCTTTTCACCAAATGATAATAAGGACAAATGAACTCAATAGTGCTTTAAAATAACATGAGAGACTATACATTTTAATAAAGCAGCTGAGGAGACAGCAGTAGGTGACCAAATACAGCAATACACTGCTTCTCCTGACAGTTCTGTAATATAACTCTAATGATACGGAACAATTCACTTACAGTGCCTAGACTGAGACTGCAGCTTAAATTAGTACAGAGTATAATCATCTCTGTGAAAAGCTCTCTATGTTTTGCAATTTGGTGCATTTGCACACAAATGCACAGACCTATCCAGTATTCAAAAGCAGGGCTTGGAAAGTTGGTGCTCAGATTGGATGCAAATACACATCCAAAATCGTTTCCATTCCAAAATGCACATCTGAACACATGGCACGCAGTGTCAGCTCACACTGAGCGACATATGAATGTTGGGGTGCACATTCCCAACTTTCTTGCAATGTGGAAAGTTGAGGAAGCCGCGAGGGTATGAAAAGTGTGTGTGGGTGGGAGGACAGGGGTGTGATGATCTCAGCACATGTGAGGCCAATTGTCAGACCACTGCTTGGGAACCGGAAGTAGGGCAGAGGCTCACATGAACCTTTTTTCCTAGTTTGCTTTAGTCCATCCCTGCCCAACCTGGTACCCTCTTGAAGGGTTGGACTTCAACGCCCA
This sequence comes from Varanus komodoensis, assembly GCF_004798865.1. Lineage (NCBI taxonomy): Eukaryota > Metazoa > Chordata > Lepidosauria > Squamata > Varanidae > Varanus > Varanus komodoensis. Next base: position 22,215,811 of record NW_025336598.1, read on the forward strand.
ATGGTCCGAATCAATATAGCTAATGATCCAGAATTCTGGGAGTTGTAATGTAAAACAGCTGGAGAGCACCAAACTGAGGAACACTGCTCCAATCTTGCCACAGGTTGCCACTGCGGTTGGTACGAATCAGGTGTGCCCCCAAAGCACAGCTTTTGAAAGCAATCCTAGTCAACACAAATAATACATTTCCTCCACTCAGATGCTACGGCAAAGTATATTTATAACAAATTGGGAGAGAAGAAAGGAATTCAGGCAGGAATTGGAGAAGGGAATGGAGACTTAGCAAACTAAGCCTGGCAGGTACCTTCCATGATGGCTGAATCGACCGAACCGGCTCCTTATTAAAACAGTCTTGATATTGCATCATGCAGAATTCAGAAATACAGGGTAGGGATTAAATATTACTTATGCAATCAAATCTTCCTTTTGTAAAATTGATTCTGCACCATGATTATCTTATTTCAAACCAGGGAGTGGTAGAGTATGAAGATATTTGTGCTTGGTCTGCATTTTAAGCTAACCAATATCTAAGCAGGGCTTCTGTCCTACTAGAGCACAATTGTTTTATTTGGAAATGCATCCATTTTATTTTAAAGGGGCCTTTCAGATTAACGTAGCAACTCCAAACACACACGAATGCTACTATTAATCCTTCTGATTCTCTCTGATTGGTATACACCAATATGCAGCAGAAAAGTACTTTCCAGATATTTGACTGTGTGTCCTATAATGTATGCTATTAAAAATACAATCCTTTTCAGAGAAGATATCAGATTGCCTACAAGCCAACCTGCAAATGTTGTAGGCTGAACCATCAATTTTCTTATTTCTCTCATAATCTAAGGAGAAGAACAGGTATCATCTATATTGAGCAACGGATGTTGGGCTGCTTCAGAAAAACTGCTGGATTATCACTGGATATTTTATAAAGTAGCTCTTTGTTTGTTTAAAGCTTTTGGAATGAAGTCTGCTAGAGACAATATTCCAATGGAAATATCACAGAAAAAGCTATTATAATGTGAGCACACATCCCAAAAGGTTTTAGCTGAAAAAATAACAATAAGATACATGTTTAGTAATGTTTAGGTGACTCAATAACCTACAATCAATGGTTGAGTGGTCATCATTGTTGAACTATGGGTCATATTGTTATCTGAACCCAGCTGCGATAACAGCCCATGAAAAGAACCCATGGCTTGTTGTTGGAGGTTGTGAACTATGGATCGTTCACCATAGTTGTTGTTGTTTTTTTAATATCAGCTTCAGACAGCTTGATGACCCACATTTCAATGACAACTTGTGGTTCAACAAGGACCCTCATTCAATCCTTACTCTATCACATTACCTGAACACTGTCTTTACTTCTTTGCCTAGATTTACATGTTCCAATGAAGAAAATGGCAATTAAGTGGAACCATACCACTTTGGAGCACAGATTAGAGGCAATTATTTTGAAACTGGGGACTGCATTCCAGTGGTAGGCAGGACTGAAGACAAAGGATGAGACACAAAGGCAAAAGGGATCAAAAAAATACAAAAATACCAGCACATCTTCACTTAAAGCACTTACTGCCAGTTAGAAAGTCTTACCAAAGACAATTCAACCTCTTAAATGGGGAAGTCATAGCACAAAAGCTGGGAAACAATAGACAGTCGAAGGGAAGCAAGTGATGTGGAAAGACCAGATATTGGGGGTTGGGGGCATGGGCACCTGAGGAACCACTGAGGGCTAGTTAGGCACCACAGCCAGGGTGGATCTCAGCCTGAGGTTGAACAGGACAAACAAGAATAGAACTGGGAACCACTGGGAAAGGTTATCCAGAGGAGCAGACTAAGGTGTCATCAGTATACCAGTGACACCAGTTCTCTCTCTCCTTTAACAGAATCAAGGTGAGGCAGTGGCTGCTCTGAATCAGTGTCTGGGCATGGTAATGGACTGGATGCTGACCAATAAATTGAGATGCAATCTAGACAAGATGGAGGTACTGTTAGTGGATGGTCCACCCACCACAAGAAGTGATGCTCTGGAGGAGGTTGCACTCCCTTTAAAAGATCAAGTGCCTAGTTTTGAAACCCTCCTGGATCCAGCAATGTCACAAAAGGCAGAGGTGGGCTTGGTGGGATGGAGAATATTTTATCAGCTTAGAGTGATATACAAGCTACATCTGGACAGGGTAGTCTAGCTTTAGTTATCTATGTTCTCATCTCATCTGGGTTACTGCAATGTGTTATATGTGGGGCTGACTTTGAAAATGGTCTGGAAACTTCAGCTGGTCCATAACAGCTCAAAATTATTAACAGGAACTGGTCCACATGATCCTATCAGATTAGTATTTTATGTTCTGACAGGCTGCCAGTCCTTTTCCAGACCTGATTAACATTCAAAGCCTCAAACGGCTTGGGGTCAGGTTACCCAAAGGATCATCTTCTCCCCTATATACCTGCCTGGATTCAGAGATCATCCTCAGAGGTCCTTCTGCAGGTGCCCCACCAAGAGAAGTAGACTGGGTGCCTACTAAGAACAGAGCTGTCCTCTTCCAGCACCTCAACTGTGGAATGAACTTCCCAGAGAGGCTTATCTGGCATCTACATTGTACTCCTTCTGGTGCTATGTAACAACTTTATTTTCCCAGGGATTTTAGTTTCACTCCATTTTAAATCCCACATTGTATTTAAAATCTTTATACTGCTGCCAGTCCCTACTCTAGTTTTTACTTCTATTTTATACAGTTTTAACCATTTAAATGTGTTTGATGTTGTGTTGTATGTTTTAGATTGTCTGACATTGTGGTAAACCACCCAAAGAGCTCTGCCAATTGGGCAATATAAAAATGATATAAAAACAAAAATACATCTCTACATTTCACTGGCTTGCCCATATTTCCCTTCCCCCAGTCTTGTTCCTAGAACATCTCACTGCTTCCTAAGTTTTTATCTGATGGGGGCAAGAACACACAGATCACCACACTTGTGAGAGGTTTCCATAGAAAATGTTTCACCCAGACAAAAGCTGCTGGTCTCTGGAAGCTCTTAATGACAAAAGGCTTCTTCAGACCTCCTTCAAGATAGAGGGATTCAATGTGAAGAGCCACTCAATGCCCTTCTCCTCCTGAGCCAAGCCTAAGCAGATAAGCATAGGCCACTGACAGCCTGCAGCTCATTCATGGGGGGAAATGAAGAAAAATAAAGCACTGAATTACGCTCCTGTGAAAGATGGTCCTTTCCAAACTTAGCTAAAGGTTGCTAGCTAGAAAATTTCCATAGAAACTGAAGTATTTTTGTAGCATTTACACCTTTGAGCACAAAGCAGACTAGCAAATATTTCCTTTTTCAAACAGCTTATTACTATAAATGCGTCACTACAGTGCTGCAAACACATCACAACAGGGTCATCAGTCCTTATGCAAGACTGGCAAAAGCATCCACCTTCTTTAAATTCCCTTTTGTACCCTCTGGCATCTTGCCCCAAGCTCCACTGCTGCTACCAGTAGTGTAACCAGCATAGCTGGCCCTGTCAAGCCACTGTGCCACAGCTAAGCCCATGCTTACACTCCCTTGATAATTCATTTTCACCTACCATGTTTGTCTGTGGCATATAGGCACAAATTCTTTCCCACATTCCTCATGGATTAAACAATGTTTGCAGGCTTTAACTGAAGGAATGTCTCCTTCCCTATATGCCCTCACGCCCCTTAAGATCAGCAGGGGAGGTCTTGCTCCAGGAACCCTCTTTGAAGGAGGTACGGAGGGTGTCTACCTGAAGGAGGGCTTTCTCTGGGGTGGCGCCCAAATTATGGAATATGCTCCCCAGAGAGGTCCACCTGGTGCCAACTCTCTATTCTTTCCAGTGCCAGGTAAAGACCTTTCTATTTACCCATCATTTTAATAATTAAATTAATATTTTAATAAGATAATAACAATATTTACAGTCATAGTCTCTTCTTTTTCTTTTTCTCTTCCTTTAATTTGAATTAATTGTTATAGTTGAATGTTTTAATGTTTATTTTTGAATATTTTAATTGTATTTTATGATTATTTATTGCTGTACACCGTCCTGAGACTATGCAAAGGACGAGTTATAAATGTTTTAAATAAATAAATAAATGAGACCTGCAAAACATATTTGACCTGAGAAGAAAAAAGGCAATAACCCAAAATACAGGATTATTTTCAAGCAGACAGGCATAGGATTGTGTTGGATGCCACAAGCAACTATAATTCTGTCAAAGAACTTTCACTTCCGTAAGAGATTTTAAAAACTCTAAAAAATAATAATTATCACTCTCCAATTTAACAAGAAATCTGTCACTGGTATTCAAACTTCTTTTTTCAGCAATTAGCAATTTCTAAAAATGTGGACAGCCAGCCTTCACATACACATTCAGATTTCCCATGCCAGTGAAAAAAACCTTTCCCTTCAGTTCCTAGGCAGGCCTCAGCTAAACCTCTTTTATTAGCTTCTTCAAAATGCACCATTTAATAGGCCTTTTGGTTCAATGGTCCTTTCAAAATGCACAATAAAGAGGAGGTTTAGAAAGTAGCCTTCTTTAGAAAACTGCTTGAGCCACATCTGCATTCTCTACCCCTTTGTTAGAAATACAGCTTTGGCATCATATCCTTAGTGGTGACTTTGTTTGTTTGTTTTGCGTTCAGCGTCCATTGCAGCATTCTCTTTTAAATTGAATGTTAATGTGTTTCACTCTTATATCTAGCCATTGATTTTTCCCAATTCACCCTCACACAGGGATGAGGAGAAGGGGCCTTTGGACACCTGTTCCTTACTTGGGCAAATCTCTTGTTCCTAATAGTTGGGCTCCTTTTGAGTGATGCACAAAGAAATATGAACTGCTAATCCGCTGGGCTTCTGAGAGGATCTGCACAAACACATGAGAACCTCTTGAGCCAACTGTGGGCCCTGATCCCTGACTCTGACCCAGCAACAAATGTTTAAGTTTCATGAACCTCCATCCCAGTATCCATTATCCCCATAAGAGAGTGACCCCCTGCCTTCAGAAGAGGCTCCAGAGTCAATAGGAGAACACTTGGCCATCACGGGGCTTCTATCTCCCAAGGACACTGCTCTTTAGAGGAACCCCAGAGTGAAGTTTCCCAGCATCCAGAAGAGGTCCTGTTAACATCCCCAGACTGCAGACTTAGGTCATATTGCCACTATTCCCACATCAGCACATCCTGAGCCTGCTTAAAACATACCAGGCCCCTGAAGGGTCAAAGAAGAGGTACAAGTGGAGCAAGCTAGACCAGTAACTTCCTATTTAAGTCAAAGACTTGCTCTGATCTTGGGGCAACATGCTGACTGCTCCGTCTAGCTTCCAGCCGAACTCAGATCTTTCTGTGATGCTGATCTTTTCAGTATCCCAAGAACCCTGACCCCTTTGCAAGATCAGATCAAATCTGTCCCTTAACAGAAAACTCAGACTTAAATAAACTCATAAAGCATCAGTACAATCTATAGCCTGATAAATGGAAGGTTTACCATACAGATTTTCCTAATAATTGAGAGAAAAATAGAATTTATGTAATGATGACCTAGCTGCTATATTTACTAATCAACTACATATGGAAGACCAGTTAAAGAACTTTATGTTAAATGGAAACCTACTATATGTACTTTATTTAGCAACTGAGAGAAAAAACAGAATTTATAGATATCATTAGTGAATCATGATTACCACATAAATGCTTTGTCACTGCTTAAAATAAATCTAAAAAGAATGGAAAGTATGTTATTATTAAATATTATGTAAACAATGATCAGATTAATATATTTGATTTATGAATCTAACTTTTTATTATAATATCATTTTATCTGGGGAAAAAAGAAAAATCAAGTATTAATTGTTGGTGGGTTTGTGGATATGTTATAAAGTGAATTAATATTTGCTTGATACCCATGTTAAATTGTTTTTTTCCCTTTTGTAATAACCAAGTACTATTAAGTCAAAGCTGTAGTTTTAAAATTGATAAAAGTAATAATAATTATTGATTTTTTGTGTTAACTTCTCGCACTTAGTGCTATAAGTAATTTTTATATAAGGTCCCTTGGTATCTTTTTCTTTCTCTTTCATGTTACTTTTTCTTATTGTTTTTCTTTTTCTTATCTTTGATTTATAAAAATAAAAACTATTTAAAACACACACACAAATTCAGGGCTGGCACCTTGTGAGGAGGGACGGTGGGGGCCTAGGTTGAAACATGGTGGGACAGAAGTTTCCCATGCAATGGCCCAAGAACATTCAATGGCCCACCCGTTCCCACAGTTGTTCCTCTCATGGCCTCAAGCAGCTAATCTGGGGTAGCATGACTCCTAATTGTGTTTGCATTTTTACTGCTGAGGAAGAGGTGCTTGGTTCTGAGGCTCTGCCTCAGCTGCCCAAATAACTTAGCTGGCCTAGGATCCTGTGCACCTTGACTTGAGGGAAGGCTGCTATTTTCTATGCTGCCTCAGGAAAGTCGGTTTTCTCACGTCCACCCATGCCAGAAGCTCTCTTCTTCAGAAAGTTGCCTTCCAAGAATAGAAGGTGAAGGAAGCGGGTACAACCAGCCCACTCCCTCTCCTCATCGGCTTCATTTAACCCCGGTGGGAATGCAAACATGTGGGGCACACCGTCCACGAAGAAGTACACCTGAATACAGCATCACCAGCAGGGCTTTCCAAATGTCACCCAGAAAGCTGCATCAGTGAGTGGGGATTTCAACTCAGGTCTCCCCAGTCATAGCACAGCACCCCGAGCCATACGTAAGGAACCTCAGCCACGGGAAAAGGGCAAATCAGGCCCTCCCGGGGTCCCAGTCAGACCACATGCCTTTGTCCAGATCCTACTTCCTTTCCCCCACATACCAATAACTGGGTGAGTGGGTTTGCCTCCATTCAAAATTCCGAAATATCTGTCCTCAGGTTTCAGTACTGGCCGTAAGAGCTTTAAGCTTAAATATGTTTGGCCACACCTCTTTTCCCTTTCACCCTATCCTTTGACTTCCGCCCCACCAGCCGCTAGAAAGTCACCTGAGGACTTCTCTGGAACTAGATTTGGCCCTCAGGCCGAAGGAGCTACAGCAGCAGAGACTGTCATGAAATGCTAGATTCCAACATCAATGGCAGCACTTACCAAAAACTGTTCGGGCGGGAACAGACTCCTTGTTGATCCAAAATGAAACTTGGGAGAGGATCACAGTCATGATGCATGGGATATACGTCTGTATCATGAAATAGCCCATTTTTCTTCGGAGGTGGAAGTGCACTGTCATTACAACATATTCACCTTTTTAAAAAAAGCAAATAGATGTTTTACATGCTACAAGGACTTTTGCAAAAATCAAGAGAATTTTTTTAAATAGAAGGACATCTCCATTAATTCCAGTGGCATTGTATTGATCTGAGTAAGAGGCACAATGCCATACTACTATCAAAATGAAGCGGGTCACAGTGAAGTCAGATGGGAGACCGTCTGGAAGGCCCATGTGAGATCTCTGATGGAAGACCGAGATATGCTATAATAAATGAAAGCCACGCTGAAGTCAAGGAAATTAAACAGATTTTAAAATAATGCTTTCCAGGACATATAAGGTAAAATATGAATCAATAGACTCTGTTTGACATCCATTATGCACTAATGCATTATAAAGAAAGCTGTGAGTATATATATCAGGGAGTGGAGAAATTAACATGAAAAATATACACTGTCTATTCTGGTTGCTGCAGCCTATCCCAATCTGGTAAGCTGCAGATGTGTTGGCCTGTAATTTCCAACTTGTGCCCAACCACCAGCATGGCCAGTGGGGGATGCTGAGACTTGTAGTCCAAAACATCTGGAGGGCAACAGGTTGGCAAAGGCTGCACAGCACCATAATTATTACATGTAATACTCTTTTGACAGCTGCACCAAGAAAATATTCTTCACATTAGAGAAAATCAACTGTGAGCCAATAACAAACAAAATAGTGGTTCATCAGGTACTGACCTAGCACAGTGCACTGATGGAAAGGAAGTTGTTGCAGGTGCGCACTATTGAAATGAACGGAAAAGGTCCAACAGCTATATAACATGCTCTTTGGTGGAACTAAGCATTTCCCATTCATTTCAGTGGAAGCTTCTTAGGAAAATGTTTGGGCCATCTGTCTTCCCTATGAACTCCACTCCTTGGTGTAAACACAACCTACTGTTAGCAAAGGGCATAAACAGGAGGTTTAACTTATGGATGGATTCAGGCCCTTCACAATAAAACAAAGAAAACATACAATGAAGATGGACAGATTTTTAAGACCTGCCTGTTCATAATTCCCCAGGTTTGATGATGATAGTGATGGTAAGGATGAGGATGGATGGTGAGGATGATTCCACCCTTCCACTCAGGTATCCTAGTTGGGATACCAATTAAAAACAATACAATACAATACGGGCAATATAACTAAGAAACTAATAGAAGACCCAAATAGACTTAAAGACCTATCTAACCACAGCCCTCCAAGACTGTTCTGTTTTTCTTGTTATATTCCACTGCCAAGGTTTTCACAGTACCACCAAAGTTAAAATAATATAATTCAATACTGAATGAAACAACGTGAAAGAAAACAAATCCAAAATGTGGTTTCTATTCAGATCAGACTAAGCAGCAGAATTAAAAATGCTACAGGAAAAGGACCCTGCTTGCTAGGAATACAGATAAGCACAACCTGATGAAATAAAATAATCTTTGCTGCCCATCTAAGTTAAAACTGATGGGGCCAGGCATATCTCCCTTGGGAGGCCATTCTAAATTCTGGGCACCACAACTGAAGATGGCCTCTCCCAAGTAGTCTGCTTCTATGCCTCAGACAGCAGAGGGATCTGAAGAAGTGCCCCTAGGTAGACTGACATTCCCTGGCAGGGTCTTGGAGTGGGAGGTAAGAAAGTCTAATCCTAAACTGCTATTTTATCCACTACCTATGCATCTATAAGCACATGTGTGGCATGCTGAAAAGCAGCAGCTCCTAACAACAGCCAGGTTGCCCTATTCTGCACTAGTTGTGGCTCCTGGACCAGTCTTAAGGGCAGCCACACATACAGTATAACAAATCACAAAGTTCAGTCTTGAGGCTACTGCTACTTGTTCTAGTGGCCAAGCTATTCCTGCCCAGGAGAGGCAATAGCTGGAATACCAGTTAAAGCTGGTGCAAGTCACTCTAGGTCACCAGGGCTATATACACCTCCAGCAAAGGAGATGGAACAAAGAGTAACCTCAGACTATGACTGATCTTTCAAAGGGAGTGCAATCCCATCCAGAAGAGGTGATAAGCCTATCTCCAGGATTTCGGAGTCACTCACCCACAGGGTTCCATCTTTCCAGGATTTGGCTTCAGGGCTTTAAAGCATTGGCTCTCTGTTCATAGTGGTGGGCTGGGACTATGCCATAGCCTACCCTAAGGTGTGTCACAAGACCAGCAGTATCTCCATGCAAATATAGGATAAAGTTGGTCCCAAACTGCATATTTGGACTAAAGATGCGCTCCAGGTGTCAACATGCTGAAGAATGGTGCTTGAAAGGTCATATCCAGCTAGTTGAACTGAGCTCAGAAGCAACTTGGTCATCAGCGAATCTGGTCCTTATTCTAGTACATGATTGCAACGGATGGCTCCGATATCATCCAGTGAAACAGTTCCTCTCTAATTTCATCCTGATCCAACTGAAGCTTCTAAAATGTCTTCAAGCACAGCCTCACATAACAGTTACATCAATAAAACTGATCAAAATGCTTGTACATCAGCTTTTGGGCAATAAACACCCAAAAATCTAATCCACTTGATAGTGATATGGCAGTGTCATAAATCTTCCCTGTCCCTCTGCTCTCTTCACAGTGTGCACTCAGAAAAGAAAAAAAGAAATTCCAAAAGTAAGATTATGAATTACATGGAATCCATTTAAATCAGTACAAATTGGTCCATGTTCCAAATGCAGCTATTCTAGCTAAAGCAGTAGCTAAAGAAATCCAATCATATAGAATATTCCTGGGGAGCCTGAGAACTTAATAAAAGCATTGTTTTCTCATGTCTAGTAAGATAAGAAGGTGCCTGATGAGGGGACTAGGCCTTTTTTCCCAAGATACAGCATTCCAAGGTGATTTCTTCAGACTCTGAATCTGAACTGGAAAAGGAGGACGGGTTGGAATTCTTGGCTGAAATCTCAAGGCCGACAAGCCCTGAGATAAGCAAGTGGCTGGTGAGAGCTAGAGCACATCTGGTTTGGGGGGAGACACTGCTGAACAATTAAACAAGTCCCATTGTCCAAGGCCAGCTCAAGAGAGTTGTCCAATTGAATAACATCTGGCATTCCCACCACCTGGCTCACAACCAGCAGGAACCCTGCATTGGGTGGTGCTGTCTCCATTAGGATAAGAAGGGAGGAGAAGGAATCAGCTAGGAATCAAATTCTGGACTTAAGTGGTACTTTCACTCTCTCATTAGCTGGCTCATTAACTAGACAGATTGTCTTTTGCTAACGACCTCTGCAATACTCCTACTGAATGACAAAGCCAGCCTGGCTGGCCCACTTTACCATAATAAAATCTGCAGTTAGAAGCCTCTCCTTTTAATCTGCTCAGGAGGGCAAAAAAGGGGCAGGGAGGGCATTAATCCATCTAACACAGTATTGTCTACATTAGTTTTTCACAACCAAGTGCCCACCAGGTATGTTGGAATACACTTTCCATCATCCCAGCCAGCATGACTCACGCTGTCTCAGGATGATGAGAGTTTTTGCCTAACACACCTAGATGGCACCAGGTTGGGGAAGGCTGGTCTACACTGATCTGCAGCACCTCTCCAGGTTTCCAGGCAGCCCAATCTGGGGATGTTGGTGACTGAGCTTGCGGTTGTCTACATGCCAAACACATGCTCTGCCATGGAGCAACATCCCTTCACAACATGCATATTAATCAGCCATTTGTATAAGGCACGTAAGCATTGCTCATTTATCTTCATAGCCATCTTGCCATTTATCCTGCCAAGTCATTCATAAATAATGCTTGGAGATGCTTCAGCCTTGGGTTCTAATTGGTATTCCACAGCAAGGATTTCCTAAGCATTAAACGGAGACTCTACTAATGGCAACAGTGTCAAGATGTATCCAGAAAGATGTAAAAGAATGGAGTTGATTCAGAGGAGTCACTGAATCGACATGAGGGAGAAGTACAATTCAAGAATGGCAACTACGCTCACTCTCTTAGCTTTTAGAAAGGGGCAAAAGTCACATCTCTTTAATGTAGCCTTTCAAATCATGCAATTGTTCTAATGCTCTTACTGTTTATATTTTCCTTGTTTTCTA